>NC_138381.1:26108272-26449903 GCF_054177405.1 Leptonychotes weddellii | reverse complement strand
AAATGGAACAAATAATCCTAAAAATTGTATGGAACCAGAAAAGACCCCGAATAGCCAGAGGAACGTTGAAAAAGAAAAGCAAAGCCAGTGGCATCACAATTCTGGACTTCAAGCTCTATTACAAAGCTGTAATTATCAAGACAGTATGGTACTGGCACAAAAACAGACACATAGATCAATGGAACAGCATAGAGAGCCCAGAAATGGACCCTCAACTCTATGGTCAACTCATCTTCGACAAAGCAGGAAAGAATGTCCAATGGAAAAAAGACAGTCTCTTCAACAAATGGTGTTGGGAAAATTGGACAGACACATGCAGAGGAATGAAACTGGACCATTTCCTTACACCACACACAAAAATAGACTCAAAATGGTTGAAAGACCTAAATGTGAGACAGGAATCCATCAAAATCCATGAGGAGAACACAGGCAGCAACCTCTTCAGTCTCAGCCGCAGGAACTTTTTCCTAGAAACATCGCCAAAGGCAAGGAAAGCAAGGGCAAAAATGAACTATTGGGACTTCATGAAGATAAAAAGCTTTTGCACAGCAAAAGAAACAGTGAACAAAACCAAAAGACAACCGACCGAATGGGAGAAGATATTTGCAAATGACATATCAGATAAAGGGCTAATATCCAAAATCTATACAGAACTTTTTAAATTCAACACCCAAAGAACAAATGATCCAATCCAAAAATGGGCAGAAGACATGAACAGACATTTTTCCAAAGAAGACATCCAAATGGCCAACAGATACATGAGAAAGTGCTGAACATCGCTCGGCATCAGGGAAATCCAAATCAAAACCTCAATGAGATACCACCTCACAAAAGTCAGAATGGCTAAAATTAACAAGTCAGGAAACGACAGATGTTGGCGGGGATGCGGAGAAAGGGGAACCCTCCTACACTGTTGGTGGGAATGCAAGCTGGTGCAGCCACTCTGGAAAATAGTATGGAGGTTCCTCAAAAGTTGAAAATAGAGCTACCCTACGACCCAACATTTGCACTACTGGGTATTTACCCCAAAGATACATATGTAGGGATCCGAAGAAGTACATGCACCCCTGATGTTTATAGCAGCAATGTCCACAATAGCCAAACTGTGGAAAGAGCCAAGATGTCCACTGACAGATGAATGGATAAAGAAGATGTGGTGTATATATATATACAATGGAATATTATGCAGCCATCAAAAGGAATGAAATCTTGCCATTTGCAACAATGTGGATGGAACTGGAGGGTATTATGCTGAGTGAAATAAGTCAATCAGAGAAAGACATGTATCATATGACCTCACTGATATGAGGAATTCTTAATCTCAGGAAACAAACTGAGGGTTGCTGGAGTGGTGGGGGGTAGGCGGGATGGGGTGGCTGGGTTATAGACATTGTGCAGGGTATGTACTATGGTGATCGCTGTGAATTGTGTAAGACTGCTGAATCACAGACCTGTACCTCTGAATAATACATTATATGTTTAAGAAAAAAAGAAGAGAGCAGGAAGGGAAAAATGAAGGGGGGGAAATCAAAGGGGGAGATGAACCTTGAGAGACTATGGATGCCGAGAAACAAACTGAGGGTTCTAGAGGGGAGTGGGGTGGGGGGATGAGTTAGCCTGGTGATGGGTATTAAAGAGGGCATGTACTGCATGGAGCACTGGGTGTTATACGCAAACAATGAATCATGGAACACTACATCAAAAACTCATGATATAATGTATAGTGATTAACATAACATAATTAAAAAAAAGAATTTCTGTCTATAAAGAGAAACCAATAAGATTTAAAAGGAAAGTCAGAGAGTGAGAAAATATTTTTTAAAGATTTTATTTATTTATTTGAGAGTGAGAGAGAGAGAGGGAGAGAGCACACAAGTGGGGGAGAGGGGCAGAGGGAAAGGAAGAAGCAAACTCCCAGGAGCAGGGAGCCTGACTAGGGGTTCGATCCCAGGGCGTTCAACGGACTGAGCCATTGGCAGACATTCAACGGACTGAGCCACCCAGGCGCTTGAGAAAATATTTTTAATACATCAATCTAAAAAAGACTCATGCCAAAAAAAAAAAAAAAAGAAACAGACTCATGCTGAGCATATATAAAGAATTTTTTTTAATCAGTAAGACAGCAGGGAGGGCATCTGGCTTGTTCAGTGGGCAGAGCATGCAACTCTTGATCTCAAGTTTGTAAGGTTGAGCCCCACTTTGGGTATAGAGATTACTTAAAAATAAAATCTTAAGCGATGCCTGGGTGGTTCAGTCAGTTAAGCATCTGCCTTTGGCTCAGGTCATGATCCCAGGGTCCTGGGATCAAATCTCACTTCAGGCTCCTTGCTCAGCAGGATATCTACTTCTCCCTCTGCCTGCAGTTCCCCCTGCTTTTGCATTCTCCCTCCCTCTTTCTCTCTCTCTCTGACAAATAAATAAAATCTTAAATAAATACATAAATAAATAAAATCTAAAAAAAAAGACAGCAGGAAAATGAGCAAAAGATTTGAAGAGAAACTTCTTAAAATCCAAATGTCAAAATGATAAATTAACATATGAAAAGGTGCTCAAGTTTATTAGATATCAGGGTATTGTAAATTTAAACCAAAATAAGACACAACACAGAATGGCTAAAATGAGTGATGATGACTAGAACTCTCATACCACACTGATGGAAGTGTGAATTATTAATAGTCACCTTATCTGCGACAGCTAAACAGGTACACAAAGTTCAGGAAAAGAACATTGTTAAATAAGTAAATTCACATTTTTTAAATGACTCATTTTATTTTAACACAAGATATTATTACAACTTTGATGCTTTAGCACACAATCACCTAAAAAATCCAAATATTTATAGATGTATGAGTCAAGTTTTTCTAATGCCAATTGAGCAAAAAAGCAGCATTCTTAGTATTCATGTGTTTATCTCCCATGCTGCACACATCCCTTGGGTTCTGTCTTCCAACTCAAAATGTCAACCACCATTATAATATGTGTTATTGACAGAAAACATTTTCTCAACAGAATTCTATGTGCCAGGAATAAATGTTTACAGTGGAACTACTTTGGCTTTTTAACATTGAACATAGTATATATTTCATCCAGGGTCCATCTATCCCACCAAAGTTGTATGTCACAAACAGCTAAAATTGTTCTATTCTATGACAGTGTCCTAAATGTCCATACTAATATTAATCATCTAACAAAATTATTAAACTTTTTAAAGCATCATGGTAGTTATCTTTGCAAGTTTATCTTTTAAACAGCATAGATGTCTAAATATTATCCAAGACTTCAGGTATTAGTGGAGATCAGAGATGATCATACTTTAACACCACTCAGCAGTGGTAACCAATGACCATATAAACAATGCATGTCCATCTTCTGGGCCTCCAGTGCTCTGCCCTTTTCCTCTTCACATCTTAACTTCCCACCAAGATTCTATGATCTTCTGTATTATCAAATAATAATAATTAATAATAATGATCCACAGAAGCCATTGCTTTATCAGTAATACCAAAGGTATGGATTGAAGCTACAGGGAACTAATGTTTCAGCCAAGAGAGGGCTGAATCTTTACAGAGGTCTCAGTTCTCTTGGTTTATGGAAATAGATACTTATATTCTGTTTGGGTCAAAGAATGTTTTTGCATGTAAGGCAAATATAGTTTGAGTATTGCCCTCTTCCTGTAACCTCTTTTAAAATCTAGGCAGCCTTTAAAGGAATAATATACCCAGTTCTGAATACTTAATGTAAGTTTGATTCCCAGATTGCTTTCTCCTAGAAGGAATGACATCCTAAGATCATAAGTCCATGAGAATGACATATGAGCGCTTATATAGGGGATACAGAAATTGAAGAGTAGAGGGGTAAGTTGGAAACACAAACATCGCCTCCTTCAAAATTATCTCAGGGACCAAAAAAATAGAAAAACACAGATTGCTCTTTCTTGCTTGTGGCTGCCCCTTGAACATAAGAAGCCTTCCCATGTGGCATTGGGGTTGACATCAAGACTATAATAAAAGGATACTGAATCCCTTTCTAAGCCAAACACTGACTGTTAGGCCCCAGGAGCTCAGAAAAGATGTGAGAAAGAGAGACTTCTTCTGTCTCCATTGAAGCTGGAGTTTACAGCAGCCAAAGTCATTTTACCCCATATTTGGCAAAGCAATCCAAAGGCTGTATCCAATCCTGCAGCTAGGCTGGTCTCAACTTTCAGCACTGTCTGCAAACAGATTTGGGAATTGCCAACTGCCTGATTCCACTGGTCTGGGAAAAGTTCCTTAAGCTGAGTGCTGCTCTGTTCTATACTTCAGCATTGTCTTTGGGCTACTAGGTGAAATAGAGAACACTGATTGGACAGGATTTGAGAAGTGTCACATGGGCAGGTTTTGAGGAAAGTAAATTCTCTATTAAAATGCAGTAACTACTCCTTACTTGCTCTTAACATTTTTAGTGAGTCAGTCAGCTCTGAACGTTGGGTTAGTGAGTGTGCCCAGCCCTAAATGACACACCCGAGATTATTACTGTTGAAAGGGGAGGGAAAGTGTGAAAATAATCTCCAAAGAAGAGCAGGTCTTTGTGAAGCCAAGCAAAAGCTTAGCATCCAGTCTTAGTACTCTAGTCTCAGTACTCCAGGTTTTAGGTGAGAAAACAATCAGAGTAGGGGACAACAATAACAAAAAAGTCTGTGAGAGGAAAATTGTGAAAATTCCGAGTCCTGACCCTTTAAGACTGATAGAGATGCATCCTTAAGGTAAAGAGAGAACTCAGGCCCTCAAGAGAAGTCCTGCCCTTAGGAAAAGTTGTCAGGACTATGGTTTCAAAAGGTCACTAGCACTAGTTCCCATTACTTTCATCTCGTAAGCTCCAGTCTACTTCTGGCCCAGTGATCCCAGACACACCAATTCTCATTAGAATCAGGGTCTTCTATTGTGCGAAGCAGGATCTGACCCTGCCTGAGTTCCCATTCCTGCTTTGTCTTTGTAGGCTAAATTTTGGCTCCTTGCCCAAGTTCCACCATCCAGTGTTTGCCACTTCCTACTTTTGCCTTTGCTAGTCCCATCCCATGTAAAGATTTTGCCTCCATCGGCTCAGATGGGAATGCACCAGGGACCAGCTTTGCTTGCCTGGAAGTTTTCACACCACCATGAATTCTATAGGATTATCCTGGGAGCTGGTGGGCTAGAGGACTGGGCAAGTGGTAGCACCAGAATCTCTGATAAAGAGAAGCAGCTCCAGTCTTCAGGTAAATTGAAAGAGCTAAAGAAAAAGACATAGGATCATAGGGACGGAGCTCTGTATCATCCACAGCAGCCCTGGGCACCAGCAGAACCCACCTGGAAGGCCCTGCCAATGCACACCGCAGAGCTTATTAGCATTTTAAGGAGGCCTGGAAGCTTCAACCTCCCAGTTGGAACATGATTTCAACTGCCAGCTTAAGGGAATCAAGGCATTTCCCTCCCTTTATTTACATGTAAAGCAGAAAGAAGCACAACAGTCAGAAGTCCCAGTGCCCCTGGGAGAGGAAGGTGTGATAATCACAGGATGATATTATCCCTCCAGAGCAGCTACTAGGCTCATCCAGCTGTTGCCCTCAGCTAGCCAGCTGCTCAGAGGACCGTCTTTTTTGGGGTGAAGGTGGGAGACACTTTCAGGCTTGGGGATAATTGAGTGAGGCAGCAGGATAAGAGGTGATTGAAGTTAAAGGCAGGGCCAGTGTACAGGTTTGGACCTCAGGCTAATCCTTCAGATCCTTTGAACTGACAGTGATTTTTTTTTTTTTCTCTTGTGGAAGAGGAGAGGAGAGAGTTTTCCTAGGAGAGCCTCCAAAGGAGGGAAAAGAAAGAAAATCTCTGAGGTACTCACCAGGTAGGAAGGAGAAGGAACTCTCAGCTACCCTTTGCTGAGTTTGAATATCCATCCCTCTATGTGTATGTCCTGCAATTATGATGCCCACCATGATGGGAGGAGCAAGCAAAGCTATTATCACAGAATTTCAAGAAGGAACCAGATCCTGGTCTACTTATTGGTCTGAAACTGGAAAAATACGTTACATTCCCTTATTAACCCAGGCTCAGTACAGTTCAAAACCCTCACACTGAACATTTTCTTCTTCTTTTTAACATTTGACAGAAAGAGAGAGCACAAGCAGGGGGAGTGGCAGGCAGAGGAAGAGAGAGAAGCAGACTCCCCGTAGAGCAGGTGGAGCCCAATGTGGGACTTGATCCCATGACCCTGGGATCATGACCTGAGCCCAAGGCAGTCACTTAACCAACTGAGCCATCCCGGTGCCCAAGCATTTTCTATAAAACAAGTGGAAAAAGAAAAGAATAGAAACAGCTTTGTTAATAAAATAAAGATGCATTTTGCTAACTAACCTAAAGTTTAGTCATAGATGTGGCTCTCCCTATACTCTGCTCATCTGCTTCCAGCTGGGAAGATACTGAATTGTGGTAAGCCCCTCAGACCACCAATCCAAAGCAGAGTTTGGTTGGCATTGCCCCTGAGAATGATGGGACACAGTACCCCAAACACTGGTATTATTGATCCAGAACATGAACACCCATAGATTCCTCTGGCCATGAGCATGCTGCATTTGAAATATCCAGTCCCAGGAAAGTAATTTTTGTTACCTGCCCTGCAGAAGATCTTTCTTTGTCTTTGGAGTATCTTGAATTATCTTTTAAGTTGCCACTTTCATACTCCCTTATGGTAGTCTCTGACTTCTGCAATTGCAATCACTCTTCTAAAGCAATTTTCTCTGTCTGGGTGGCTTGTCTGGAACACTTCCACCTGTCTGTCATTAGGCTTCTTTACCTAGTGTTTCAAGCTTAAAACCAGGTTTAGGGTTATTTTACAATTATCTCTGAAGGCCGTGTGTCTCAATCCAAGTATTTATAAACTGAGAGATGCCTCTCATTTCATATCATTACAAAGTAATAGCTCCACTCAACTTACCTTTCTCTATCACTAAGAGATGGTTCTCAGATTCAGACACTAATAATTAGAGGAAGAGCTCTCTTTAGGATATATGGAGAATTGTCCCTCCTCGGTGGTCTCTGTGCTTTGAAGACCCATGAGTCTAGTGCATAGTGGGAGGGTTAGGGGTGGAGGTGATCTGGGGTTGTATTAATCAGGGTTTAGTGAGGGAAGCAGTATCATCACAAGTATCATGGAATAAGGAATTCCCATAAGGATTAGACCTTATGTGATTGAGGGAGTCACTGGGGAAGTAAAGGCTTGGAGTGGAAGGGTCAGAGAAAGATCATTAGCTAGTATGGTGTGCCGGAATGAATTGGAGCTTGCAGGAACATCTGGAAATTAAGAGCACCTAGCTGCTGCAGTCCAACTGTGAAGAAACCTGTAGAAGTCTGCAGAAAACATTTGGATCTATGTAACTACTGCCTCTATGAGTTTGCAAGAAAGGGTAAGATGGCAGACCATGGATGCTGTTGGTCAGCAAGGCCACCAGTTGAGATCAAGATCAAACTGGAACCCACATGCAACTCTGTGTCTCTTTCATCACTTCTCATTGACAACCATCTTCAACTTCTGCTTCATATCCACTTCTCAAATCTAATGCAACTTCACTTTTGAACCCAACCCAGAAAAATTTCAGGCATTCCCCAAGATTCTGGGAAGTCTAGTTTCTGGTGTAACAAAATTAGCAATAGAAATCCATTATACTTGAATCTAATCTGTAGCCCCTCCCCATTCTCCCATCACCATCATCACTGAGGCAGAAACTGGTTTCCCCCACAGATCCATAGCCCTCCCAGATCTAAACACACCACCTCCCTTTTGTGATTGACATCTGTTTAAACCTAGATTTCACCTAAGTTAAATAAACATTAAGGGGCACAGAATATGTAGGTATATGGCTTAGTTTTCCTTCAGAGGTTCATTCTCTTGGCACAGTCTGACTGCAGGTATCTGTGGGATATACCCATGGGATATCCTATGGGATATGTCTATGGAATATGTCTGCCAATGTATCTTTATCTGGCCTGATCCCCATCCACTCACACTTAAATTTCCTGAATTTCTTCTCCTGAATACTTCTAGTGAACCTCCTAGTGAACCAAAGAGAAGATCTATAGAGGGCTCTCTGCTGGTTCTAAGTTTTAATCTGAGGGACAGAGTGAACTAATTGCTGTCCCTGCCAACAATTGCAAATGCCAAGGCCAAAATTCAGGAGCAAGTTATTATAGGAAAGAGTTCTAGCAGGCTCCATCCCTTCTCTCCATGACTTGCTGTAAAATGCAATTCTGCCCCATGGCTGCCCTCACCCCTTCATTATATCTGAACTATATCTCTCTTTCCCTTTTATTTCCCAGTCTTACCCAGTCCCTTTCCTTCTCTCCTATCCCCTCATCTTTTCCTTCTCCATTTCCAAAATACACAGCCCTTGAAAAGTCCCTTGTGAAGTATGAATACAGTGTTTCTTACTGTGACAAAACAGGATCACCTGTTTTGAAATCCCCATGATTTTATCAACAGACTCTGGGCCCCCGGTTCAGGCCTATTAAACCAGAACCAGGTGATGGATACATGAATCCGAATCTCTAACAAGCATTCCAAATAATTCTTATGCAAACCCAGTTTTTAAAAGCACTGCCCTAAAAGCTTTAAGGAAACAAATTACTGTTATTAATGGTTGGTCCCTGTTACCTAATCCTTATACCATGAAAATAGTTTACCCTCCTTTTGTTTAAATATCTTCTAATTGCATTTTTCAATATGTTGTGCTTCTGTTGAAAACAGTCTTCAGCATCCAAGAGGACTAGCCTCCAAAGACTACCGTCAGTTGGAACCAGGTGATACTGGAAAGGGGTCATTAGGAGATAGTGCTGGGTGCGAGGGAGGAGGGTAGGGGATGGTCCACACTGATGGTATTCACTGGAGGATGGCCCGGGCTTCACTCTCTTGCTGTTTCCCCCATAAGATATTTTTTGTGACTTTGGAGGTCATTATTATGTTCTGTTCTTTTTCTAATTGTTCAAGTTTCTTGACTATCTTAGTCTGCTCAGGCTGCTGTAACCAAATACCACAGATGGGAGGGCAGGGAGTGGGGAGGGGTTTAACAACAGAAATTTATTTCTTACAGTCCTGGAGGCAGCAAGTCTCAGATCTGGATCTGGAAGTGTTCCGTTTCTAATGAAGCCTTTCTTCCTGGCTTGTGGACAGCAACCTTCATGTGGCTTTTCTTCTGAGTTGCACAGAGAGAGATGTAGCTCCAGTGTCTCTTCTTATAAGAACACTAACCGTATGGATCAGGGCCCCACCCTTATGACCTCATTTAACCTTAATTACTTCTGTTAAGGCCTCATCTCCAAATGCAGTCACATTGGGGGTTAGGGCCTCAACATATGGATTTGGGGGAGATCCAAACCTTCAGTCCACAACACTGAGCTTAATGCTGGAGCTCGAGACTAGGTGGATGGCTCTCAGACTCAAAAGAATCCCAAATTATCTGCAGAGGACTTTGGGCATAAGACAAAGGGTTCGTCTGAATGACAGACTCAGAGCCTCCTTGCAAGAATTCGTATTAACATGATGCACATATCACTGCATCCATCAAGACTTCCATCTCGTCATGGAATGCTTTTCTCAGGCATCTCCCCACCTTATCATCCTGGCAGGCCATTCTGTTTGGAAGTAACGGTGGTTCTCTGTCCTTTGGCCCTGGACTTGCCCTCTCTCCTGAGCTGACAGGAACATCTACTATAGGGTTTCTCAACCTTGGCACTATTAACATTTGGGGCTGGACAATTCCTTGTTGGGGGGGGCTATCCTACATATTGTGGAATGTTTGGCCTCTACTTTCTGAATGCAGGTAGCACCCCTTCTAGTTGTGACAACAAAATATGTGTGTAGACATTGCCAAATGCCCCTGTGGGGACAATACTGCCCATGGTTTTGAACTACTTAACCTAAACATCAGCTTCCCCATTTTACCCACATTTCTAGGGACTCAAGTATCCATTCAACATAAATCTTGAGCCTTAGATAGCCTGATTCCTGTTGTTTTTATCACCATTAGGACTCTCAGAAAAGTATAACGGTGTGTCAGTTTTCTCCTTTTAATCCTGCAAAGTGCAGCCTGAGAACCTCTGAGTCATCTGAGGGAATGTGCTCAGAGAATTTGACCAGGCACACAGCAATGCAAGAACTTAGAGAAGTGATTTGCCTTTGAATATTTTCATTTATAAAATGAGGGAGATCTAATTAGGGCTCGTTAAGTTCCCTTGCAGCACTAATATTCTATGAAATATTCCAATTTCTGTGTAAAACATCAACAGACATTAAAAACAATTATACTTCTGATCCACAGTCTGGATAATTTAGCCAAACCTGAGAGTCAGATTTCTAGGATGTAAGAGCAATAAAAGTTATAGCCCCTGATCTTGTAAGTAGCTCAGTGTATTGGTCAGGAAGTACGTATTACAAATAACAAAGTTCAGTAGTTCACAAACAGATGAACAAAGCAGGGAAGACTTCACAGAGGAGTTGGGAATTAAGCTGAGTCTCCAAAAACAATCAGGATAAGGGGAAAATGAAGAGTGCTTTGAGCTGCTTGCTTCGGATCACAGCTCTGACTGTGTATTAGAATCACCTGGGGGAGTTGTTTTGCTTTCCCCCTGCTCAGGCATCACCCCAAATCCATTAAATCTAATCTCTAGAGATGAGGCCTGGGCACTGGCATTTTTTTCCAAGTTCCCTAGGTGATTCTAATCTGCAGGCGGTGTTGAGAATAACCACTAAGCTAGGCAAAGCAAGATGAGCAAGGCTCTCATTATCTTAATATGTTATAATAACACTTAGCACCTGCAAGGTCTTTTCATGCTCTTGGCGTTTAACTTGAAACATATATTAATTACTTACCAAAAGAAAATCCCAAAGGCCTCTCCTTGGCCCTGACATTAAGCAGGAGCATGAACACCTGGGGGCTCTATGGGTGCCTCTGTTGGCAAATGTTCACCCCTGTGCTTCCTCGCCCACCCACACAGCAGTAAGGATGGAAGCTCCTTCAGTGCACGCCTACAGCACCCTGCACATACACACACTGCAGGTGCTTATCAAGGTGCAGGGCAATGTATCTGTGCCTCTTCATTTTTCCCCCAACAGATGGGGCAGTAGTACGTACACTATTGCCCAGTGCATTTTGAGTGGCTGGAAGAGGGAATGAACAAAAGAAAGAAAGAAAGAAACACAGCTGAGGATACCAACTCAGTTTCTTCTGCATTCTGGAGATGGCCTCACCAATTCTCTGACCCCTGAACTCTAGATCTGACCTGGATAGCCAGATGATAGCTTCTTGGCCTCTAACGTCATTGAACTTGAACTCTCTCCTATGTTCACCTGTGGAGTGTGGACGGAATCCTCAACCTCCCCAGTCCCTCTGGAAGGAAACTCTTACCTGGCAGACTTTGACCAGGATGCCAAGTTAGACTCTAGGCATGATCTCCATATCTGGCAGAGTCTCCAAGCTGCCATCCATGCCCCAGACAAATAACTGATCTTGAGCATCTATGTAGAATGTTCTGACAGTATACTTATTTCATAGACAAGGTACTCAAATTTCCACTCTGAAACAGTTTGCTCCAATATACTGAGGGCTACTATGGCAAATATGAAAACCAAGCTATTCCTGCCTACAGCAGGTGTACGACTGCTTCATGTACTCATGCAGGCTGTTCTTCAGAACTATTCCACAACCTTCTTCCTGGAAAAATAAGCTTTTGTCTTTCTCATTTCATCAAAATCATTAAATTTAGTGACTGACTAATCTTGTATTTCCTTTTGGTCAGGTGTATTATCCTTGTCACCCCCCCAAAAATTATAAGATTCTTGAAGATGGGGGCCCTGTCTTTCACTTCTCATACATCCAGCATAGCAACTAGAATGTGAACTCTGAGACAAGGGACTGGTTGTTTTATTCACTGCAAGGTCTTTTTAGGCTTCTTTAGCACATAAAACACTTCCCGAAATGTGACAAACAGCAAATGCACATTTGTTGTATATGAAAGTAGTAGCATGAGGATGTAGTTTTACTATTCAGTGTTTACAATTGTTTGACTTGATAATTTATAATGATTCCTATCTCTTTTCAAAACCAATCATGGACAAACCTCCAATTTAGGCTAAATATACCATTGGGAAGGTTCCCCAAGTTTCCTTTCTGTACTTTTTCTTAACAGCCAAGGATCTATATTCCTGCAATTAAATCTGGCTATATAAACTTATTCCCTACATGAGGCTGATCTTACCCTACAAAGTATCACTTTGAGAAAGAGATCACTACTCTAACAAGACACCTTTTCTTTTCCCCCCTTTCATACCAGTAAGGTCCACCACATGCACTGGCTTAGCTCAGTCATGTTGTGGAGAGAAAACGATTGCATAGAAGCATGTAAAACTAACAGGCCTCTACTCTACTTCACAAAGCATCTGCATTTCCTTTTCTTTTCTTTTTAAAAGATTTATTTATTTGAGAGAGAGAGAGCATGAGCAGGAGGGGCAGAGGGAGAGGAAGAGAGACTCTCAAGCAGATGCCACGCTAAGCACCAAGCCCCACATGGGGTTTGATCTCACAACCCTGAGATCATGACCTGAGCTGAAACCAAGAATCAGATGCTTAACCATCTGTGCCATGGAGGCACCTCAAGGTCTCTGTATTTTCGAAAACATTTCTTAACCCAAAAGAGATCTTTGGGGATGGGAAAAACAGTAGTAAAGAATTGTAGACTTAAGACATTTTTGATGAGCGACACTTTTTATTGGAAACTGTTCTCTATTATAACTGAGAATGCCCTTGTTTTGTCCTAGCTGGATAATTAAAGGCAATCACTTTCCCTAAATTTTAAACTTCTTATTGAAATAGTGATGGTATTGAGCCACAACATTAGTTTTCAAATACACGATCTTCCATTTCTCTACCCGGGGATGAGGTGTTACATGGGGCAGCTAAGAGAGACTTCACTACAGAGACTCATTGAATTCACATATGTTCCAGTAAATTGAATAAGTAACATCTCAACAATATATTTTAATGTGTATAGATTCTATTATGATTTGTCACATACAAATTCATTTAAAGAAAACCTTACTGAATTTAAAGTGTTCGCTGTTGTGCAAATACTCCCTCACAGGATATAAACTATACTAACAGACTCCTATTCATCAATATTGGGAATCACCAGTCTGAAGAGTCACTATAGATGCTTCCAACTGTTTTAGGGAAGAAAATAGAAGTTACTCTGGATATACAGAGTTTTAATATAGGAATTATGAGCTTACCCAGCTTTTGGAAGAGCTTGGAGAACAGAGTCCATTGAAGTCAAAGCTGGGAATTTCAGCCTCAATCCCCCAAAGCCAACAATTCATAAGAGCTTGCCAGAAACTCCATTCAATCTGCAAGAGTTTTCATGAAGCTCCCACCAACAATCTCAATCTGTAGCAGTAAACAGTGGTTCTCAAGAACTCATCAGAAGACTCCTGTGTATCTCACATTTACTCACATATCTGGCAGCAAGAGAACAGTGACTTCTTCTGTCTTCCAAATTTATGTAAGTGGCAGATGCTAAACTAAAACTATATAGGAGAGAAGATCCTGGGAAATGTAGACTTTGGATTTTCCTCTGCACTGCAAAGGAGACCTTAGAGGGTGTGATATTGGTGCCAAATTGTCAATAGACAGTCCAAGACTACAGACAGAGGACACCGTTTGTCAACCCAGCATCCATACATGCCCATTTTGCCCATTTTAACCTTCAAATAGGATATTAAGATCATTTTGACCTACTATGGTGCAATTATACCTCATACAGCCAAAGACTTTTTCTCACTCTGCTCAAAAAGTAGACACAAAGCTCTATTTGTCATTTCATCTTTTTTTTTTTTTTTAGAGAGAGAGAGAGAGAGTGAGCACAAGCAGAGGGAGGGACAGAGGGAGAGGGAGAGAGAAAATCCTAAGCAGGCTCCACACCCAGCATGGAGCCCAATGTGGGGCTCAATCTCACAACCCTTGAGATCATGACCCGAGCCAAAATCAAGAGTCGGATGCTTAACCAACTGAACCACCCAGGCACCCATGTCATTTCATCTTTCAATAATGCCCTTCATCTTTTTTTTTTTAAGATTTTATTTATTTATTTATTTGACAGAGAAAGCGAGAGAGCACAAGCAGGGGGAACAGTAGAGGGAGAGGGAGAAGCAAGCTCCCCGCCAAGCAGGGAGCCCAATGCAGGGCTCAATCCCAGGACCCTGGGACCATGACCTGAACCGAAGGCAGACGCTTAACCATCTGAGCCACCCAGGCACCCCAATGCCCTTCATCTTTAAGCTCAGACCAAATTTCCATTGGTATCTTGTAACTTTTTAGCCCTGAATTATAGGGTAACCTACAATTAACATATCTCATATTAGAAATAGGAGATTGGGAAAGTGAGAGGAAAGAATAGGTGAACATGTAAAGAGTATAAAAGCAAGGAAGAAAATATGCATAACCACAAAGTTCTCATTTTTGCCACTAATCACATAGCCAGAGTTGACTTAATAATTTCCTTCTTACACTACACAGTCCATGTTTCCTTTGTCCTAATTCAGAACCTCAGCTGGTTGTGAATCTTTACCTGGCAGGGTATTATTCCATGACTGGATGTCCAAAAATGGTGGTTATAGAGGTTCTACTGAAGGCAGGGAAATCAAATAAAATCTAGGCTACATCTATTTTAGTGAAGATACATTATTATTCTTCATATGGGAGAGGAGGTCCAATCTAATCACCTGTCCAAAACCACATAAGGGTTTCATTTTTTATCTTTTCTATAGGCAGTTTTGGCATTCTGCTATGTAGCAGCTAGATCAGTCTTAATGAATAAAGGCCATGTTGCTGAGCTCATATATAACTCCACCCCTGCCACCATGGGCCCAGATTCTGTTCATGAATTCACTGAGGAATGACTGAGGTGTCGGGAAAGAGGCTAATTGACAGAGCAGCATAGGTCTTCTCAGCCACCTGAATTTTGGGAACCTCTTACCAGTAGTATTTGGTGAGCATTTAATGGGACATAAATATCCCCTTATTTTCTGTGCATTCTGTGGGACCTTTCCACAAACTTCTCCCACAGACTTTGTTGTTACCAACATTCTAATCTTGTTCCTACTAAGTCCGTGACCACCTGGCCTAAACGTGACTGAAAAAAATATGTATCCTTGGCCATCTTTCCTCCAGGAAAAGTGGACAAAGAAGTACAATACTCTTCACCACTATCCTCAAATGCTCTCCTGAGACTGGCCATGGTACTCACTCACCCTCTTTTGGGTGATGCTACGATTTGGTGCAGAATTATCTATAAAACCGGTCCATTTTTTTCTTCCTTAGTCAGCTGGAAATAGAGAACTTCCCATGGAGCAATACATGCTGATTGAAGTTATCAAAGTAGCAAAAATAAGTGCCATGAAAATCTATATACATTGTTAAAATTACAATGACACGTTGAAGCTCCTAATACCAAAGGTGGAATCTATTTTCCCATCTCTTGAATCTGGGCTATCCTAAATATAATGTGGCAGAAATAACTTTGAGTTCTGAACATAGGCCTCCAGAATCCTCACAGAAATCCTTGCATTTCTTGGAACTCTATAATCTCCATGTGAAAAATCCTGGGCTAGCCTTCTGAATGATCAGAGATACATAGTAGTCAACTCCAATGTCCCAGCTGATAACCTGTCAACAGCCACACAGGTGAGTGAGGCCATCCTAGATCATCCAGCTCTCTGCCAATCTGCCAGGTGACAGAAGACACATGAGTAAATAATAAATAAATTATAAATTAAACATATAATAAATTAAAAATTAATTAAGTAATTAATTAATTAATTAATTAATTTAAAAGCCCAGAATAACCTTGCTCCAAAGTCCTAAGGATTTGGGCTATGATTGTCCTGTTGATATTGCACAGTATCCCCTATCTCCTACAGATACTTTGAGCACGACTGGATCTGCTTGACCTTACAGCTCAAGAAGCAGAACACTTTATGCCTTCTAGAAAGTCTTGTCTTTATCTGGGCCCATCTCAAAACTGGTAACAGGTAAACGGGTCAGATTAGCATGCACTCATGTGTATCTATTATTCCTAGAATTCAGAGGCTCACAGGTGCTGTGTGCCCCTTTCTTAGAGGTGATAGGTACAAGATGCAGCAAATTGTTCTTCATTTCACTTTGCAGAGAAATCCCAATATCCCCCAGACCATTCAACACCTAAAAACTTCCTCAAAATGGGAAATATCTGAATTTTTATGGGCTTAATTTTCCACCTTTATGACTTCCATATCATTTACCAAGGCATCTAGGGTATTTGCTGCATCATGATCATCATTTCCAAGCATGATCATGTCATTTGTGTTACTGATTCGGATCATTCCCCATGTAATGGTGAGACAATCAAGGTCCCCGCATGCTGAATTGTGACGAAGAGTTTTTAAGTTTGAGGTAAGTGAAGCTATACTGCTCTCCATGCCAAGTAAAAGCAAACTGTTTATAGGATTTTTTCTTTCTTTCTTTCTTTCTTTTTTTCTTTCTTTCTTCTTTCTTTCTTTCTTTCTTTTTTTTTTTTCTAACAGGTATAGAAGATAAAAATAATCACTAGAGCAATAGTAAAATACCACACATCAGGAATTTAATTGGTTTGTTCAAGTTAAAAACAACTGAAACAGCAGCTACGTTGATTAAGTTCACAAAAATTGACTTTTATTCCCAAATTCTATCTCTTTCATGCAAGGCAGGCATGCATGTTTCAAATCTTTGATCATATCACTAATCTCTGAAATTTTCCCTAGTGTGTTATATTGATTATGGTTTTCTACTTTTGTAGAGATAAACTACCATTTGGTTCTTCTTATCATTGTACCTATCTTTCCACAGGTCAGGAAGCCAACATGGAAGATTTTGCCACTTTCTAAACATGCTTATTATAACAATTCATTCAGAGACTAGGAAAATAGTGGTGTTTAGGGTGCCACTATACCTATTTTTTTAATATTTATTTATTTATTTATTTGAGAGAGAGAGAGAGCATGAGTGGGGGTGGGGGGGAGGGAGGAGCAGACTCCCTGCTGAGCAAGGAGCCTGATGTGGAACTTGATCCCAGGACCCTCGGATCATGACCTGAGCCGAAGGCAGACACTTAACCAACTGAGCACCCAGGTGCCCCTCACTATACCTATTTTGAAATAGAACTTAGGCCAAAACTCTACTCATCATTTAAGCTTTGTAAGCTTCTACTCTACATTTGTAGAATAAAAAGACATTTTGAATCCTCTGGAATTGGCCTCAATGTAGATGTCCAGTAATCACTCAGAATTCTAGGTATTCCTCAATGCATCCTCACCTTTATTAATGACGACAACTCAATCTGAGAAAGAGCAGAAGGAAAATATATGATACAAATGTTGGCAGTGGAGCAGAGTCTTCATTGTGGTTACAACTTTCCTTTTACTTAAGAATCATGGAATCTGTGGAGTTAAGTTTGAGAATTGGGTTAGGGGCTATGACTTTCTACTGTGATTACTCCAATTCAACATTAAACTCTTTATTCCCTGGTCTAACACCTATAATCTATTTCCACACACAATTATAAATTGACAAAATATCAGAATTCTTTTTGGGTGTATGGAACTTCCTTCCCAATCATAAGTTACGTTTTATTCTTATCCTCCTGGGTTTTACTAGGAGTTAAGTCTAATTATGGTTCTGGGAGCACAGAAAGGTGGTCCGTGAGTCTAAAAGAGAACCCACATTTCTTGCTTCATCCATCTAAATCTTACCAAGGCATCCCCACTGATCATGGGAATTTTTCTCAACCACTCGCCTTGGGTACTTTCCTTTTCAGTTCAGCACTGCAAAAAAAGAATCTATTAAGAAATTATTTTAATGTTTTACGTGTTTGAATCATCCCAGATGTAAGTGATGTTAATACTATTTCTATGATTTTTCATTGTTCAGTTCAAACTGGAAAGGCATCCAGAAGCTGAAAACAAAAGCTAATATTTGGAACATGGCCAAGTCACATGAGAACCTAGATTCAATTCAACTAGACTCAAGGGTACTTTTTATTTACATAGAGTTTACCTAGTACGGGATATAGGCTAAATGATTAGATTTTTACAGATTAGATCTCCCAGGCAAGGTGTTACCAAGAATTACAAAGAAATGAATTGTTTTGATTCAGAACTTCACAGCTCCTGATCTATCTGACTGTGCTTTTCTCTTTTTCCCAAGGTAATACTTATCAGAGCATATACATAAACCAAGAAGAAAATTTGCACTTTAGAAATGGCAGAAAACAAGAGGACTAGGGAAGACTAATCACTTAAAAAAAATACTTTTAGAACTATGTGTATATATAACCCACTGAAGATAACATAAAATAAATACAAATAGCAGAAGAGATTTAGATTTGGGTTTGGCAAATGTTTTTCTTGTATGTACCAATTCTAGTCAGTCAGTAGTTGTAGTAGTTAAGAGAGCCTTGTGAGAAGGATTCTGAAGCTGAAGGCTTACTCAGGGGGAAAAAAAAGTGCCATGATCAATTAGTAATGTCAGCCACAGGCCAGGAGCAGAGATTGGAACACTGTATGGTTGCCATCTTTGGCTAGTGTTATAAAAACCTTGCTAACCAATAAAACTTAGCACATTTGGCCATATAGTCTTCCCTAAGTTATGATTTTTATGTCATTCTCAAAAATCACCGGGGAGGAAAGTAGGCCAGATTATTATTCACCTTTTACAAAGGTGAACTCTGAAGCTTAGAAATCTTCAAAGCTTGGATTGTGGGTAACTTGCTGAAATGATCACTACCAATAAACCAGTATGTGGTAGAAACCACCCAAAACACATCTCTCTGGGTCATACATCCAAGGGTTTTTCTAATAGTCCATGCAATATAAGAATAATTGGCTTTAGGGAGGGCATGTGATCTGATGAGCACTGGGTCTTATACACAACTAATGAATCATTGAACACTACATCAAAAACTAATGATGTACTATATGTTGGCTAATTGAATTTAAATAAAAGAAAAAAAAGAATAACTGGTTTACTTCTTTTTAGAAGCAAAGAGAAGACATGAAAGTGACTCTTTAAAGATATTGTAACTAGTTCTCCATAAGCTAAGGTTTGATAAATAAGACTGCACCTAGCATTAAAAAGAAGATGTTAGAACATCACTGACCCATTCCTTATGTCTGCCCTCTAAGGCCAATGCATTGTTTCATAGGGACACATCTAACTGAAGGCTGAACATGTGACTTGGGGCCTAAGGGCTCAACTAGCTAAGAAAAAGAGATTATTGGTGTGAAAGATAAATAATAAAATGCTGGCCATTCATGGGGATGCAACCATTGTAAAGTACTTAGAAAACAAAATGTGGTATTAATGCTCATTAATACTACTGCCAAAGCTAGTTTCATGTTGCTATCGAGTATCAAGGTTCTCAGGGTATTCATCAGACATGCCTTGCTTGCCTGCCCACTTCTGTAAGGCAGCATGTTAAAAACCCTAACCCATTACCACATTCATTTTCCCACACCTATTCCTGTTCTCCTTGAATTCACTGTCTCATCTTTTTTCATGGCCTTAGCTTCACACCATACCCAATTATGAAACAATTTTTGGTTCAGTCATCAGCATTCCACAAAATGTCATTAAACCATAACCAGTTTCCCCTCTTTATGATCAGCTTTCATTTGTGGCTGTCCTACCCAAGTACAGTAGCCAGGCTATATGCCAAAGGCTATTTAAGAAATGCCAATAAGACAGTAACACCTCATAACTATCTAGTCTTTTTATTTCTGCAAAGCAGTCTCCAAGCTATTCTCTCATAAAAAAATATATGAGAAAGACAGGGCAGGGCTCAACACTATAGGCAGTTGAGTCAAGCAGCACATGAATAGTTTAAGTGACTCTCAGGTTCCTATTAATATGAAAGGGGGCTAAAATATTCAGCTCCACAATTAGGGCAGATCAGCACAGTGCCTGATAAATCAAAGACCCCAAAAACAAGTCCTGTTCCTGTAGGATTGATGCCCTTTATCCACAATCCCTCAAGGAAAAATGGGATTAGAAACTGACCATTATTATCAAAGAGCATTTATTGAAGGACAATTATAATAACTACTCACATTTGAAACTGCTTTGCCATTTGAAAATCACTTTCCCATCCATTAGTCCATTTGTTCCTTCCAATAATGCTCTGAAGAATGTATCATCATTATCCCACATTTTACAGATGAGGAAAATGAGCTAGAGGGAGGTTAGGTAAACTGCTCAGGATTGTATAGCTCATAAACAGATCTGGTCTGCAAACAAAATCTACCAACTTTGAAATCAGTGTTCCTTCTACTGTATTGTGTTGTCTTCCAAAAATATGAGAGTCCTCTCTGGGAAGATTTCCAGAGAAATGTAAAATTCTCCATCACCTCCATCTCCTCTGCCTATACCTTCTTGAGCCCACATACTACCACCCACCCAGGTTTTCCCAGCTTTTAGAACAGGGACCCAACCCAGTAAGCAACTGGTAAAATGCAGCCCATGGACTTGATAACATTCGCTTTCAAAGCATGTGTATGTGATTTAGAGGTCATCTGGTTATGATCTTTTTTCTTTTATAATGCATTTTTAGATAACAATCTCTTCAAGTGCTTTCCAAAAGCCTGTTGTCTGCCAAAATGCAAAATTATACAAAAATATGGGAGAACTTAGGGAATTTAGCAGGGAGAGCAATTTAAGGTACATGAAGGCAAGACTGAGAAATGGCAGGCTCCTGTTTGTGAATTACTAACCCAAAGGAATGAATTTTCCAGAAGCTTTCAAAATAAGAATTAGTTCATTCACTCATTCCTGCAAATATGAGTGTTTAACTTTTTACTCACAGGCTTGCAAGATGCTGCAATATGATAATGAATGAGAATGAATGGCTTCTAAAATTATTCAGTTAATGTCTTCCTGCTTCCCACAAGTTCATTTATTTCATATGGCTTTTTTTTTTTTTTTTTTACTGAGACAACTTGGGCTTCACCTTTACCACTGCAGGTCAGAGACATTTACTCTAGAGTGGTCATTTCATGCACTGGAGAATGCCTTTGCTTTAAACTTTGCCAGTATCTCTTTTTGTCTGTTGGTTTGAGTTTTGTTTGGATCTGTTGTGTTTTGTTTTTTTAAAGGAAAGCTTGCTAACTGGCAAGGCCCAATATGCCTTTTTATTTATTTATTTATTTATTTATTTATTTATTTTTTATTTGTAACTTAAAGAATCTCAGACAAGTGCTAAAGTTCAGATTAAGGATGGTAGGTCCTCTCTCCCACCTTGCCCTAAAGCTTACTGTCCATTTACTTTACAAAGAAAGTCACATGAGAGGGGGAAGAAAGAATTTGGGTTTGAGAATCATCACTAGAAAAGAGACTGAGGATTGACTACTAACACATGGAAGTGACTAGAAGCAAACAGAGCAAAAGATTACCATGTTTTTGAGGGAAATGTACTCTGAAAGAAAACTGACTACTTAGGACTTAAAGCAACTATTGAGTCCCCAAATTAGCTGATAATAGGTAATAAATGATGGGCAGCCCTAAAGAAGAGCAAACTCCCCACACCAACTTCAGATATGGTCATTGAGAAAATGTTCAAAGGGGGGCCACCAAAAACAGGGCACAAAGGAATTTCTCCCAGAGGCCTAATCAGGGTCTCATCCAGAACTTCCCTACCCACTTCGCATAAGGATCCTTTACAAGGACTGCACGGCAAGACTTCATCATTTTTGTTCCTCCTTTACAATGTACATTGGAGATGGAGGGTGGGTTGGGTGTGTCAATGAGGTGAGAGGGCAGAAAACTTGTCTTTAGAGTGCATAGGTCACCAGATTATAGGGAGTTATCCAGGGACCTCATGGATGGGACGTGTGTGATCCAGAGTTCCTGCACATTGAGCTAGATGCACTGAAGGATGGATCTTTGGGTTGACTTCCATGAGCCAGGGACAAGTGTTCTCTGGAGAAGTGAAGGGATATTTGATACTCAGAGAATTGGATTGATTGAGAAACTTCCATGCTCACCACTGTTTATTCCTTTCCTTTCTGTGCATACAGTGAGACTACATATTCCAGCCACCATTGAAATGGCACAGGGCCATGTTTTGAGTTCTGGTCAACAGAATAGACTGATGTATATCAAGACTTGGCCTGGCCCATCTTTTATCTTTTCCCCCCTACCTACCACCTAGAAGTAAAAGATTCTAAAGTACAAAACATGGCAAAACCACCAGATGAAAGGAATCTGGATCCTAAAATCATCACATGGAAGACAGCCCACCAAACACTGGGGTGAGAAGAAATTAACTTCTATTGTGTTAAGCCGCTAAGATTTTAGGATGTCATTGTTTGGAAGTTTGTGACACCTAATAATATATACAACTTTAATTTGAATCCTGGGGAAAGGGTTTGAATTTTATTTCTTTCTGTTTCCTGCAGCTCCTGGCACAGCTTCTAATGCACCTTCCACACAAAGCAGGAGATGAAAAGAAATAAGTTTTCAATAAATATACAAAGGAATGAGTGAAGACAGCTACATCAGACTGTGGAAGGATAGAATGAGAACATTTGCATTCTATCAAATCAACATTTGATTTTCCCTCTACCTTTCATAATTACATTAAATAGGGGAGACCCCTTAGTTATTTCATCTGCTCACGGGGTCAACACCTACTTCATAGCAATGTTCTGAGAATGAAATGATATGATACAGATGCAAAGTACTGAGCACAATTCTGAGCACAAAATGAGCATTTAATCATTAGTATGCTATTCTATTATGAACTGTGAACTCTACATAAAGTGGTTTCTTAGTTACAACAAACCATGCCTCTGAGAACAGAGAGGAAGTATTTCTTTTGAAATTAAAACCTGTTTCTCATTCATGTTGTTATTATTCCAAAGGCTCAAGCACAATCTTACACAGAGACTTGTAGGTAAGGGTGAATTGCCTTCTGTGGGAAGGGCAAGGAAGAGAAGAAATTACTTGAATTGTATTAAGAAGAAACTGAGAAGTAGGAATGTAGATAATACTAATAAATAATTCAATTGATTTATTATTTCTGTTA
This sequence comes from Leptonychotes weddellii, assembly GCF_054177405.1. Taxonomy (NCBI): domain Eukaryota; kingdom Metazoa; phylum Chordata; class Mammalia; order Carnivora; family Phocidae; genus Leptonychotes; species Leptonychotes weddellii. The sequence continues at coordinate 26,426,759 of NC_138381.1, read as the reverse complement.
AATAGTGTTGTGGTTTTGAATCAACATTAAGAAAATGTTTATGCTCACAGATATAAATCACATTTTATTGTTAATTCTCAAGAACTTAACATAGAGGGCACCTGGGTGACTCAGTTGGTTAAGCGACTGCTTTCGGCTCAGGTCATGTTCCTGGAGTCCTGGGATCGAGTCCCGCATCGGGCTCCCTGCTCGGCAGGGAGTCTGCTTCTCCCTCTGACCCTCCCCCCTCTCATGTGCTCTCTCTCATTCTCTCTCTCTCAAATAAATAAATAAAATCTTTTTAAAAACTTAACGTAGAATTGCAAAAAGTCAGAATATTGCTGTAATGAAATTTCTTTATAATAAAAACATAATAAAAATCCATGGAGCAATGTTCATTCAAACCTCAAATTATGGGGCACCTGGGTGGCTAAGTTGGTTAAGTGTCTAACTTTGGTCCTGGAATCCAGCCCCGCCTGGAGTCGGAAGGCATCGAGCTCCACATGGGGCTCCACACTCAACAGGGAGTCTACTTGTCCCTCTGCCCTTCTCCCCACTCATGCACTCCCTGGCGTGCGCATTCTCTCTCTCTCTCTCTCTCAAATAAATAAATGAAATCTTTAAAAAAAAACACTCAAATTAATTGAGGATAAGCCTACATAGACATTCATTGAACATTTCCTACTTGGGAGTATTTGGACAGCATCTCAACACCTATCTCAAGCCCCTGAGAGACTCCCTTATGGGCATTTAAGTAGAGTTAAGTAACACATATAGAAATAGTTACTTTTTTTCTAATATTTTCATATAATTCATGTTAAAAATAATTTAGTTATGAAAGGTAGAGGGAAAAGCAAATTATGCTGGCAAACTCTTGAAAATTCAGTCTCAAAACTTTAAAATAAAAGTATGTTACAATAGATCAGAAAATGCTCTGTGTACTTAATGCTATGTAAATTTAAATGCACATTTATTACCTATGGAATGGGATGAGATTCAATGGAACAGATCCAAATAGTAGTGCATGTCACCAAAGGGATGTAAATGTCACTGATTTCAGCAAAAATTTCAACTCTGCAGCTCTCTACCATGAGGGACAGTAGGGCCTTTCAATCTCAACCTCATTTTGTCCTCCTGGGTATATGAATGATCTTTGGTGTCTCTGGATGTTGGGGATGGGTTGCCCAGGCATATTTCCAAACACTCCACATTCTTTGGAGAGAAGATATTATCACTTCTCAGTGTAGAGCCTTGTTATTAATTCAGTGAATCATGGGAGAAAAGAGTCGTGGGTGGGCCTCATGTTTCTTGAGCAGCGACGGCAGTGATGCAGGGTGGAGGTCAGGCAGGGATCCAGGACCAGCAAGGCTGGGAAAGGTGGTGATGGAGAGATGATTCTTCCTTGGCTTATGTGAGGATGTGTTGTCAAGAAAGTCTGGGCTACACGGCTAAGTGCCAGCATTCCAGGTTCTTTCTCTTGGCCTGACAAGGAGACAAGCACAGAGTTGATCAGAACTTGCTCTAGGAATGCACTGAGAACACTGACTCTGTCATCTGAGTACTGATTGCCTAGGGCAGGTCATCAAGACAGGAGTTCACCTGGAAGCTTAGGGTGTGGACAGTCCTGGGAACAGACAGCCTGGAGAGCTGAGGATCTGATTCACTAGGTGAACACTGGCGGATACTACATACTTAGGCAGGCAGAAGGCTGTATTTCAGAATGTCAGCTGCAAGGCAACTGGTAGGACTAAGCAGAATTGTCAAAGTCATGAAGGGTTAGCAAAAGTGACCCTACTAAGCAGAAAATATCAAAGAAGGAATCTGATCCTGATGAAATGTTCTTTACCTTGTTCTGTGTTTCCCCTGGAAGCTGATTAGTCCCCCAAGACTAATTCATTCATCCATTCATTCACTCCTCATTCAATGTTAAGCACCTATTATGTGCTTGCAATAGTCTAGACACCAGAGAAATAACAATAAAAACAAAACAAAAGCACACTCACAGCTCTGTCCTAATAGAGCTTGCAGTCCACAGTTAGTGGAGAGAGAAGCAGAAATGATTTTTTTGTAAAAGTAAAGAAACTATGTGATTTGTAGAGAAAAGAGAGAAAAATAAAATAAGAATAGAGGTCAATAGAATCCAAGAGTTGCTATTTTACAAGTTCAGCTCTGTTTTTCTGCCTGAGGATGTCCTCTGGAGCTAGGGGAGTATGCTCAGCCCATCCACAGGGTTGCTATGCTAAGCGAAATAAGTCAATTATGATATGACTTCACTCACATATGGAATTTAAGACACAAAAAGAGGATCATAGGGCAAGGGAGAGGAAAATAAAATAAGATGAAATCAGAGAGAGAGACAACCATAAGAGACTCTTAACTATAGGAAACAAACAGGGTTGCTGAAAGTGAGGTGGGGGGGATAGGGTAACTGGGTGATGGGCATTAAGGAGGGCACATGATGTAATGAGCACTGGGTGTTACATGCAACTGATGAATCACTGAACACTACCTCTGAAACCAATAATACACTATATGTTAATTAATTGAACTTAAATAAAACAAAATTTTAAAAATATAATTAACTAATTAAGTGGCCATTAAGAAAAGTACCAACGACCAGAAATTTGGCACCCTGGGCAACCCTTTACCAAGGAGAGATGTAACTTGATGGATAGACGCCTGGGCTTTCCGCCCCTCAGTGGGACAGCTCCGAGGCTCATTCACACAGATTGCTCCCCATGTGCACACAGAGGCTAAGACATGCTTTACTGGGTTTTCTTCTTTCTGGCCTTTCTGCTTCCCAGGTCATTTCCAAACCCAGTTACTTGCTCTCCAGTTCTCTCCACACTACTTTCAGGGGGATCCAAGTGAAAAGTGCCCTAAAAAAGAGTGGTAGTTCAGGTAAGAAGTTGTTTGACTATTTGGAAGTTGAATAAGTAATATGCATGTGTTGTAGAAAAATAAAAAATAAAAGAGAAAAACGTTATCTGTAATTCCACATCTAGAAGTAGTACAGTTAGCCTTTTGATATGTATTATTCCTAGCAGTTGAGTCTGCTTGGATATTTTATACATGACTGTTTATAATTTTTACAGGAAAAGAATCATACTGAACATGCTAGATTTTAGCTGATTTCTCACTTAATGTATTACCAACATATTATTTTTCAGGAAACTCAGTGAATATACTTATTAATCCAAATACTTGAAGGTTACTCTACATAACATATTCTATTCTACGTGGTATAAATTTTAAACTAATTCCCCACTGTTGAATATTTCATTTATTTCCAATTTCTCAATACTATCAACAACACTTCAATGAACACCATTGTACAAACATCTTTGAACATTTGTCTGATTATTTCTTTAGGATAAATTCTAAAAATGAGACTTCTCTATGAAAGCATGTTTATAATTTTAAGTACTTTACATATTGCCAGATTCGGCCACAAGCTTTTACTAATTTACATTCCTATGAGAGTGTGTTTCTTTTTAACCAAGAAAAATACCCTAATGCACTTTTGGAGGGAAGGAGAGAAAGAAAGACAGAGAGAGATTGATTCTGGAGGCACTAAAATTCATCTATGCTCCTATTAATTATTTAATTTTCGTTTTTTTTTAAGATTTTTATTTATTTATTTGAGAGAGAGACTGAGAGAGAAAGCACATGAGAGGGGGGAGGGTCGGGAGGGTCAGAGGGAGAAGCAGACTCCCTGCTGAACAGGGAGCCCGATGCGGGACTCGATCCAGGGACTCCAGGATCATGACCTGAGCCAAAGGCAGTCGCTTAACCAACTGAGCCACCCAGGCGCCCTAATTTTCATTTTTTTGATGCTTAATTTTTAGAACCTATCAATTTGCTAACATTTAATTAATTGAAAGATTCGACGGTTAATTTATGAACACTCTAAAACATAAACTACTTTTAAAGAGTCTTTTTTCTTAGAAAATAAAGCAAAAATATTACCTAACAAAACCTCTGTACCATTTTCTCATTAGAATCCATGCTCCTGGTTCCCTGTATTCTTTTATAAAAGGATAATAATAATAATAATCCCATAGGCATGAGGTAGGTCCAAAGTGGCTTCCATAATTCTGAGCAACAACAAAAATTTTCGAGAAGAGTAATTTACTAAATTCCACACAAACAATGCACAAATCCTGATCTCGAAAATAGCATTATGTTTATGTTTATTTTTGCTTTCACCTGGTTGTTTTAATTCACATTTCTATAATTACTGATGAATATAAAAATATATAAATTATATACACACACACTTTGTTTTATGCTTTTATCTTTTGTTCCATTTTTTCCCCAACTTTACTGAGAGATCATTAACATGCAACATTGTGAAGGCTTAAGGTGTACAACATGATGATTTGATATATTTGTGACATAATTCCTGCTGTAAGATTAGTTAACAAATCCAGTTCTTCAAATAGTTACAATTTTTTACATGTGTGGTGAGATTATTTAAGTTCTATTCTCTTAACAACTTCAAGTGTATAACATCATATTGTTAACCATAGTCACCATGCTGAATATTAGATCCCCAGAACTTATTATTCATCTTGCAACTGGAAGTTTGTACCCTTCAACCAACATCTCCCCATCCCCAACCCCTGGCAACTTCCATTCTACTCTCTTTCTATGATTTTGGACTTTTTTTTTCTTTTTATATTCCATATTTAAGTGAGATCATAGAGTTTTTAATCTTTTTCCGTCTGACTTATTTCACTTAGCATAATACCCTCAAGGCCCATCCATATTGTTGCAAATGGCATGATTTCCTTCCCTTTTATGGCTGAATAATATTCCATTGTGTGTGTATATATATAATACATATACATAATGTATATGTATGTACATAATACATATATAATACATACATGCATATATGATAGATAGATAGATAGATAGATATCCATTCATTTCTTTTATCAATTCAAGCATCCATGAATGCTTCCACATTTTCTTTAACCATTCATAAGTCGATGGACACTTAGGTCATTTCCATGTCTTGACTATTGTAAATAATGCTGCAGTGACCATGAGGGTAGAGAGGGTAGAGATATCTCTTTAGGATAGTGATTACATTTCCTTCAGATATATAGTAACTCTATTTTTAATATTTTGAGGAACTCCCATATTGTTTTCCACAGTGGTTGCACCAATTTACATTTCCAACAACAGTGCAGTAATGTTCCCTTTTGTCCACATCCTCACCAACATTTGTTATCTCTTATCTTTTTTATAATAACCATTTAACAGGTGTGAAGTGACATCTCATTGTGCTTTTCATTTGCATGTCCCTGATGATTAGTAATGTTGAGGATCAGTTTGGGTCCTTGGCCCATTTTTAATTGGATTGTTTATTTTTTATTTTTTAAGTTTTTATTTTAATGGATTATTTTTGTTTTATTTTGTTACTCAGTTGTATGAGCTGCTTATATATTTTGGTTATTAACTAATTATCTAATATACGGTTTGCAAATATTTTCTCCCATTCTGTAAGTTGCCTTTTTATTTTTCTGATTGTTTCTTTTCCTGTGCAAAAGCTTTTTAGTTTGATGTAGTCCCACTTGTTTAGTTTTGCTTTTGTTCTTTGTACTTTTAGTGTCATATCCAAAAAAAAAAAATATTGCCAAGATCAACATCAAGGGTTGTTTCCCTAAGTTTTCCTCTAGGAGTTTTACAGTTTCAGGTCTTATATTTAAGTCTTCAATTCACTTGGAGTCAATTTTTGTGATTAGTATAAACAGGAGCACAGTTTCATTCTTTTGCATGTGAATATCCAGTTTTCCCAATACCAGGTATTGAAAAGACTATCTTTTTCCCACTGAGTATTTTTGGCTCCCCTATCAAATACAGTTGACCATATGTACATGGATTTATTTCTGGAATGTCTGTTTTATTGGTATAGGTGTCTTGTTTTTATGCCAGTACCATACTATTTTGATTATTATAGCTTTGTAGTATAGCTTGAAATCAGGAAGTATGATGCCTTCACCTTTGTTCTTTTTTCTCAAGGTTGCTTTGGCTATTTGGGCTCTGTTGTTCCATAAAAATTTTAGGATTATTTTTTCTATTTCTGTTTTAAAATGCCATTGGAATTTTGATAGAGACTGCATTGAATTTATAGATGGCTTTGGGTGTTACAGAAATTTTAACAATATTAATTCTTCCTATCCATGAATACAGAGTATCTTAAATTTATTTGTCTTCGGTTTCTTTCATCAATGTCTTATAGTTTTAAGTGCACAAATCTTTTATCTCTTCAGCTAAATTTATTCCTGCATCCCAGGGACAAATGCCACTTGGTCATAGTGTATAATACTTTTAATCTGCTTTTGAATTCAGTTTGCTAGAGTTCTATTGAGAATTTTTGCATCTATATTTATTAAGGGTATTGGTCTGTAGTTTTCTTTCCCTGTAGTGTCATTATCTGGCTTTGGTATCAAGGTAATTCTGACCTCATAAAATGAGTTCGGGAGCATTCCCTCCTCTTCAAATTTTTGGGAGAGTTTGAGAAGGACTGGTATTAATTCTTTAAATGTTTGGTAGAGTTCACCAGGTTAAACCATTTGGTCCTGGGCTTTTCTTTGTTGGGAATTTTTTGATTATTGATTCAAACTCTTTACTCATTATTGGTCTGTTAATATTTTCTATTATTATGATTCAGTCTTAGTAGATTGTATATTTCTAAGAAATTATCCATTTCTTCTAAGTTATCCAATTTGCTGACATAATTGTTCATAGTAGCTTCTTATAATCCTTTGTTATTTCTGTTGTATCAGTTATAATATCTCCTCTTTCATTTATAGTTTTGTTAACTTGATTCTTCTTTTTTTCTTGGCTAGTCTAGACAAAGGCGTCTCTATTTTGTTTACTTTTTGAAAAACCAACCTTGGGCGCCTGGGTGGCTCAGACGGTTGAGCTTCTGCCTTCCGCTCAGGTCATGATCTCAGGGTCCTGGGATCGAGTCCCTCATCGGGCTCCCTGCTCCTTGGGAGCCTGCTTCTCCCTCTGCCTTTCTCTCTCGCTCTGTCTCTCATGAATAAAAAAAAAAAAAAAGAAAAAGAAAAACCAACGTTTAGTTTCCTCAATTTTTGTCGTTGTCTTTCTAGTCTCAATTTCCCACATTTCTGCTCTAAACTTTATTATTTCCATCCTTTTGCTAACTTTGGGTTTAATTTGTTCTTCTTTTTCTAGTTCCTTGAGGTGTAAGTTTGGGTTGTTTATTGAAAGTTCTTTTTTTATTCTTAATGTAAGCATATTTCACTATAAACTTCCAGCTTAAAAGTGCTTTTGCCACCTCCCATAAGTTTGTTTTTTTAAAGATTTTATTTATTTATTTGACAGAGAGAGACATAGTGAGACAGGGAACACAAGCAGGGGGAGTGGGAGAGGGAGAAGCAGGCTTCCCGCTGAGCAGGGAGCCCGATGCGGGGCTCGATCCCAGGACCCTGAGATCATGACCTGAGCCGAAGGCAGACGCTTAACGACTGAGCCACCCAGGCACCCTCCCATAAGTTTTTGTATGTTGTGTTTTAATTTTTGTTTTTCTTGAGATACTTTCTAATTTCCCTTTTGATTTCTTCTTTAACTCGTTGGTTGTGCAGGAGTGACCAGTTTGATTTCCACCTATTTTTTGCTTTAGACCCAATTTTTCAGTTTTATTCCTTCCCGTTATTGATTTCTAGTTTTATTTGATTTCATTGTGGTCAGAAAATATACCAGATATTATTTCAATCTTCTTAAATTCGTTAAGGCTTATGATGTGGCCCAACTTATGATCTATCCTGGAGACTATTTCATGTGTGTGTGCTTAAGAAGAATGAGTATTCTGTTGCTATTTGATGGAATATTCTGTATATGCCTCTTATGTCCATTTGGTCTATAGTGTTACTCAGGTCTGATGTTTCTTTATGAATTTTCTCTCTGGATGATCTATCCAAGGTTTTAAGTGAAGTATTGAAGTTCCCAAGTATTATTTTATTGCTGCTTATTTTTCCCTTCAATTCCACTAATATTTGCTTTAAATATTTAGCTGCTCCAATGTTGGGTGCATATACATTCATAATTTTATATCCTTTCAATGCATTGACCACAGCGGGAAAGTCACTATACTGTGACCTTCCTTGTTTCTTGTGACTAATTTTACTAAGACTATTTTATCTGATATAAATATAGCCACTCCTACTTTCTTTTGGTTACCATTTGCATGAAATATCTTTTCCCATCCCTTCACTTTCAACTTATATGTTTCCTTAAGCTGAAGTCAGTCTCTTGTACACAGCATATTGTTACATCTTGGCTTTTTTATACATTAAGCTACTCTGTGTCTTTTGATTAGAGAATTTTGTCCATTTACAATTAAAGTAATTATTGATAAGTAAGGACTTACTATTGTCATTGCATTCATTGTTCTTTTATTTTTTAAGTTACTTTGTTCTTTCTTCCTCTCTTACTGTCTTCTTTTGTGATTTATTTTTGTGGTATCATGCTTTAATTCCTTTCTCTTTATCTCTTGTGTATCTTCTTTAGACCCAAAGCCAAACAGGGCTGTAACTGAATCCTCAGGAATACAGAACTGTTTTCTGTGTCTGTAGCCAAGACCACAGTCCATGAATCAGCTGCCTGGTTGCAAGCCTGCCTTCTAAAAACAGCTCTCCTTAGTCTTGCACTACACTGGAGTTTCACAATCTTCTTTCTGGATCCCAAAGTTCCCAGGAAGGTACTTTTGTCCATGGACAGATGCCAAATTATTGCTGTTGAGGGAAGGCTACCCATGAGGGGCATATTATTCAGCCATGTTGCTAATGTCATGGGTGCCTTTGTTTTATTTTCTTTATTGAAGTAACTTCCTCTTTTCTTATAGATTTAAAAGAGCTTTTTCAAATAAAGCTAACTCTTTTGTAATGAGAAAAAATGAAAATAAGCACGATATCTTAGAAATTATGAAACTGAATAAGGTAGCTATTTTATAAATTGTTATTTCCCTTAACATCTATTCCCACACACAAAAAAATTCATTGCTTATGGTTAAAGTAATTGTCCTTCTAATCTCCAATTGGCTCTCCCTTTGGTGTTACACTAAGAAAGGACTTTTTTTATCTTGAATTTTCTTTTAGTTTGCTAATGGATTCATATATTAGCATTTGAATTTCTAATCTACCTGAAATTTATTTTTATATAAAAATCTAATGTTTAAAGTTTTATCAATATTTTCAATGTTGTGACTGAATAATGTCAATAATAATAATAGCTTACTTTTTGTCCCCAGCATTTACAATGTGCCAGATATTGTTCTAAATACATTTACATACATTAACTGATCTCTCTGATTTCATCTGATTTGAGAGTCTACTTTTACCACCAAGTAAATTATTTTATGTCTTGGGTCTATTTCTTCTCTGGAATTTGATCTCTAAAGCACGTGTTACACAGGCAGCTAGAAAGGGCTTACCTCCTCTGATCTCAACAGGGTGAGAGATCTATGCAGGGAAGGATGCAGTTTAAAGCTCTTTGAGGCTACTTTTTTTCACTCTTTACTGTGTATCTTTTATTTGTGTTCATAATTGACAAGGTGTCGTGTTTGATTTATTTTAGTTTGGTTATTTTTTCTCCCTATGAAAGTGATACATATTTCTTTTTTTTTTTTTAAGATTTTATTTATTTAACAGAGAGAGACACAGTGAGAGAGAGAACACAAGCAGGGGGAGTGGGAGAGGGAGAAGCAGACTCCCTGTGGAGCAGGGAGCCCCATGCGGGGCTCGATCCCAGGACCCTGGGATCATGACCTGAGCCGAAGGCAGATGCTTAATGACTGAGCCACCCAGGCGCCCCAAAAGTGATACATATTTCTAAGGAAGATACAGAAAACCTAGCAAACTAAAAAGACAGCTATCATTCCACCACTTTCAGTATTTTGGAGCATTCCCACCAGTCTTATTCCCTGGCATAGCTGGTTGGGAGAGGGGATTATTTTGTATACTTGTGATTATACCATATATATGATCTTAATTTTTTTGTATAACATTGTTATAATGCCAATATTTTTTCTGTTAGCATAGAAGCTTTAAGATTTATGCTATTCTTCTAATGGAAATAATAGTTATTTTAATTTAGCTAATTTATTGCCCTAATGTACATTTTGTTTGTTACCTTTCCTTTTGTAGCTATGTAATGCTGCTGTGAACATCTTTGTGCATAAAGTTTTTCTCTGTTTAAAATTATCTTCCCAGAATATGTTTCCAGAAGTGACTGTATAGGGCCAAAATCCATGAACATCTTAAGAATGCATATTATTAAATTGCTCTCCCAAGCATTATACCAATGTGCACACTTTCTAACAATGTATGACTGACTCTATATCACAAAGTTATGTTAATATTACATATGATCATTTTGGCCTCAGATGATCTCACTTGTGTTTTATAGCCATCAAGATATAGCCTCTCTGGTTTTTGGTCACAAATGCCACCCCTAATTTCAGCCATTTATTTCACAAATTCAGTGAATCTGTTCTGGCTATATAGATAAATTCCTGATTTGCAGTTTAAATGAAAGTTTTGTGTCTGTAAGTACAATGGTTTCTGTCATAAATCCAAGCATGATCTGCACTGGAGTTCTGATCATGCAAGCAGGACTCCAGAGTAATGGATCCAGATGCTGTCAGTCTTACCAGTCATATTGGGGGAAGATTGTCTTGTCTCCCAGAATTTTGGAAACAACACTAGGAAGGTTAAGGCAAGGCTACAAGATTGGGCTGCATTTCATAAGAGAGGGCTATTTCTGGAGAAAAAAAAAACAACAACAGAATCCTGGACAGGAGGACAGTACAGCACTCAAAGGAAAAGCCACGACTATGGATTCAGGCCAATATGGGAGAAAGAGAAGCGGGAAGCTGGCAATAGCAATGCTGGAACCAGGGGGTGGAGTGCTAACTTCTACATCTGTCTACCAACATAGAGTCTTCCACTGGGGCCTGAGAAGACTTCATTTAAAATCTCATCCCCTGAAGTCATTAATACACTTCTTTCTTCTACCATATTTACTTTGGAAACACACAAATACTAGACAAATACACAAGCTACTACTAATAATTCACTCTAATTACCAAATGTCAGCAAAGTAGATTGGGCCCCCAAGTCGGTAGTCAGGCACATTCCTGGCATTTAGGAGGTCAGGCTCTGCGTTACTGGGATATTGGAGAAGACATGTTGACCTGAGCCTCAGAAAGCCCTCCAGAAGACCTGGCCTCTGGGCTCTGCTGAGCCTGCTCCAGGGAAGGATTGCTCTGTTCCTATGGGAAAACCTTATACTTTGGCAGGATTTGGCTGTGCATATCTTCTTCAGCTGTAAATGTTCATTATTTCTATTTGTGCCTGAGCCTATATTTATGGATAATCTATTGAGGGAGGAAATATGGTTCAGGTGAGTGGGAGTGACAGGGCTGTATTTAATGGCTACAGCAAATAACCTTCTAACGGCCGAAAGAGTGTCATATCTCACAGTTATGATGTCTTCAAAAGGTGATATTTCTGACTGTGTCATCATAGCTGTGAAAAGCATTTTCTCAGCATCTAAGAAAAATGGAAAGACCGAGGGTTGATGGAGGTATACTCAAGACGTGTTGGCATTAATCACAACAGCCTCAACTTTCATCCACTTTTAAGGAGAAGCATTTGGGGCTGGGGGTGGGATGGGTGGGAAAGATGCAGACTTCCCAGGTTTCGAGGTGGGTAGTTCATAGCAATGCAACAATGATGGGGCCATGCTTTGAGAAGATAGCTTAGCAGAGCTGATTTTCTGTGATGGTCCCCACTCCCCTTCCCCATAGCTCTGTTCCTAATACAGCTTTAAGCCATACTTCTGCCTCTGGCCAGCACCAGCGAAGCCTGGGTGGAGTTCCTGGTCTATAACCTCATCTCACCTGCCAAGCTATCAAAGTACTTTGTGTTTCCAATCCACCTGGAAATGTGAACTGAGTTCTTCCCAATGTACCTAGAATGATGCTGGATGTTATAAGGGCACAAGAATTATAACACAGCCCTGGAGACACAAATTATACAGAAGCACATGCTTTACTGACTCTGTAAACTTGCACAAAGGTATTCACTGCATAATGTAGCTATGGATTTCTTTTCTCTATTTTTTGTATAAAGGGTTCACTCTTGGAGTTGTAGCATAATACGAGGATTACTTAGGACTACGGGTTCACCCTGTCACCTCCACCAGTGCTGTTCCTGAAAATGTATTTCTTTCCTCTCCACCTGGCTGCCCTCTAGACCTGACTCCATCATACCGTCTTCATGGCTCTGGTGCACGTCACCCTCCGCCTTCCTGAACACTTTGAGGTCGTACTGTTCTAGCATACTCTACTCCCGAATCTTTGACGCAGAACTTTTGCACTATATTGGTAATACAAAAGTGTGCTTTTGACTGACTGTTTCATGTAGCTTATCCCTTAAAACCTACAGGAGGAAGGACATACTGTACATTTTTTTGCACTTCATGGTATTTAGTCCAGATTAAGTACAGCTAAAACGTCTTGGCATGTAAAATTTGATTTCTAGTGGGAGCCTTAAATTTCCTGCTTTCTTAACCACACTCTGAATCTAATTAACCGTCTCGCTGTAATAACTATTATTATGTGTCAATATAGACAAAGAAACTTTTATTATCCCCATGTACCACAAACAAGAAAACTGAGGCTCAGCTGGTTTACTTATCTAAAGACACTTCTAGCACACGGGAAAGTGTTCTTTTTTGCACCATTTTTTTTTTCTCATGAATATATAAAATAAAGGGATAAGAAAAAGAATGTGGGTGACCACACACAGTTAATTTCCAAACTATAGTAACAACTCAGTGTATTAATCACAAAGAAAAGGTCTCAACCACAGGAAAAAGTAGAGTTTAGGAGAATGTCCAGCACATAGAATACATTCAATAAATGGTATGTATTATTATTATAATACCTATTTGTTATTATTATTAGCAATAATAGTGCCTCAGATAAACCTCATTGGCAATGATATTGTCACTGTACAAAGTTCTATTTACTATTATTATTTTATCAGAATCATCTGGGAAGCTATTTTCCCCCCTAAATTCACAAAACTTGCTTTCAAGGATATATTCAAATAAATTGGGGTGAGGGAAAAGACATAGAAATGCACAAGAACACTTTGAATAAGTCCCTGGATGATTCTGGTACATCTCCCCTGCCCACCCCCTATTAACCCTTCACACACACACACACACACACACACACACCTCCTACCATTGATTCAAGGAACTCAGAGAGTATGATCAGTACTGTATTCCTGAAGTAGAATTCGATTAACAAGCATGAATTGATTCTTCGTTATTTTGTTCATATGACGATGATAAAATAATAAAAGGGACTTGTCACTTTCCATCATCAACACACTCTTTGGATCTGGTCCTACAGTTTCTCTGGTTGGCAGCCACAGCTTTGGCATGACTGTTTGCAGAGTGACTGGGGGACTCCACATAATAAAGGAGGAATGTTGACCCAAACGAACAGAGCCACATATGTCATCCACAAAATATGTGATGCAAAGGGTCCACTGGCAGTTTGATTGCTGCTTGTTTGGAAAATGTGGCAGGATTTCTTGTGATTCTGTTGCTGAGGAGAGTTGTAGTTATTCCAAGTGGGTGTCAGCAGAGTTTTGGGGGCACGCTTCCCCATCATGCCTGTGTCTCTATAAACAAAAGCTCAACAGGAATTAAAATCTCTGTTTCGTGGCTCTAAAAGAGGGGTATCATTTACCAAGTTTCACACACAACAGCTGAAGGGTTTCCCCTTAAAGCAATTTGCAACTTGCAAAAGTCATTGTTCAGCTCTTGGATTTCCCCAATCTAAACAAGTAGGAATAACTCAAGTAGAGAGCCTGGTGGAAAATATTACAGGCTATGCTCTGTGCATGCATAAGCCTTAAATCAAAGGCAGGACAGGTAACTTGGTTCTATTTGTTTACTGGAATTTCCATGAGCACATAAGAACAATATCCCATTTATTGTGCAGCTTTCTTGTTTCAAGTTATATTTAAATGTTTTTATTCATCTCAACCCAGACTTGTCCATCAGAGTTTCTATTTCTAGTGAGCCTTTAGGTACTGCATAAAGTGAAATTTTAGCTATTTGTGAAAAAATGCAGGGAACAAACAATTCAAGAGAGTTATCTACGCAAGTAGGTATTTAAGCATCAACATATATTTTTATTTTAACCATTTTTAATGAAAGTCTTTATTCTTTCTAACCCTTTCAAAACCATTGTATAAACACCTGCTACAGACCGGGCATGAAAAAGCAGGGTCTTCACAACTTATTGGGGTATGTAGATGTGTTCTTAGATAAATAGCTCTCAACTGCTGTGCTCTGAGGTTCTTGTGTTTGGTTCAGTTTAAACAGCTCTTATCTCAGGCCATGATCTGTCACTTTCCCCGGGCAGCATGTCTGACTATGTCAGTCCCTTCTCTATTTCTATTCTTACCACTGCCATGAAATCCAAGCCAAATTGGCTCTACAGGGGGCCTTCAAAGGGCCTCTTCTAAGAGGCAAATGCTCAAATGTACATATAGCTATTTGTGGAATCTATTTTGCTACTGAAAGCCATTGTTTGCTCCTTTCTGTTTCTGCGTTCTGTGTTCTGATGGTGAGTGAGATTAGAGGTAGTGAAATCCCGGGTAGACGAGATGTTACTGACCTCTCTAGACTGCCTTTATTTTGCAAATACCTACTGGCTTTATGGAATTTCCACAATGACAAGGCAGAAATTATCTAATAATAGCTGCCGTCTATGACACGTCCACCAATGCTAGATCTTTAACCTGAATGATCCCCCTGGATTCTCACTACTACAACTAACGATGTTACTATGACAATCTTAAGAGAAGTAAGTGAAGTTTTAGAAGTGAAGGTGTTCATCCAAGAACACAGAGCTTCTTAGTGGCAGAAATGAGATTTGAACCTAAATGTGGTTTGTCTCCAACGCCTGTGTTATTTCCATTAACCTTGCTGCAGATAGTCAGTAATTGCAAACATTAAACTGTGGCAAGATTATCCTGGGATTGTATTTTCCTGTTTCTTTGCCAAACTTCTTTTAAATATTATACCTTTAGAATATGTGGTGACCAACCATTCTATGTTTTTTCTTTAACTGCCAAATAAAGTTATTACTCAGAAAATACTGAAAATATCCATAATAAAGAATTTCTTCATATCAGGAAATAGAACAAAATGGCACATGTTACTGAGAAGAATTCACAATTCTCGTGGATTTTTCCTCCTCTCTCTCTCTCAGAGATATCTCTGTTGTTTTATTTTTAAATTTAAGTATGGATAAGTAATGAATTAACATGGTTCAAAAAACAAAAATTATTTTAAGAAAATACATAGAATCAAAAGTCTCACTGCCTTCCTTATTCTTCTTTGGTCCTATCTCCACCCATCCCCAGAGGCCATTGACAAGTTTATATATCTTCTAGTCTTTATTTAGGTCTCTATAAGTATTTTATTTTTGAAAGTTAGAATAATATTCATTCTTTGTTTTTTTTCAGCTAATGGTATACCCTGAAGACCTTTTCATACACTACATAGGGAGGGCCCTCATTCTTCTCTATTTTCAGTGTATTCTATTGTATGGTTACACCACAGTTCATTCAAGCAGTTTCCCATTAATGGACTTTTAGGGTTCTTTCCATTTGTTTATTCTTATAAACAATGCTGAAATGAATAACTCTGAACAAAAGTCATTTTGCGCTTGTGAAAGCTATAGGATCCATTCTCAGGAATGAAAATTTGGATCAAAAAGGGCAAACACTTGTTATTTTCGATATCTTCAACTTGCTCTCCAAAAAGCTTGTGTTCATTTGTTCTTCCTCTGTGAATGACAGTGCCTGTTTCTCCTTGCAGTAGAATATAATATTAAACTTTTGGATTTTTGCCCATCTGATATGTGAAAAAGCTGTGATACTTGCATTTCACTTATAATGAGGGATGTAAAAAATATTTTCATATGTGTAAAACATTTTCACATTTCTTTAACTGTGAACTGTCTGTTCATTTGCTTTGATCATTTTCCTATCAGGTTATTGGTCTACGAAGGTTTGCCCAGTGCTTTTTTTCTAGTCTTCCATTTGTCTTATGAGTTTGCATGTGGTAGGGTTTTGTTTTGCTTTATTTTTGTTGTGTAGAAATCTTTTTTTTCCTTTTTTTTTAACATAGTAAAAAAATTATCAATCCTCTCTGCATGGTTTCTAGATTTTGACTCATAAGTTAGATGGATGATTTTGACACTTTAGACCAGGCTCTGGATTGTATGATTTCTAAGTTTGTGGTGTAGTGTAAAGCATATTAGAATAGGACTCAGAAGGCTCAGGCACTAGGCTTACCTTGACATTCATCACTGGGCAAACGTTGCCAAGTTATGCAACCTCTTTGGGTACCAAGCTACAGAATCAACTAAAAACCACCCTCTTGTTTTTTGAAGGTGTAAGCAGCTTATTTGAGAAACAGAAATGGCTTCATAGTTGAATAGCCAAGTTGATTCTTGTTCATTGATTAAGAACAAATAAGCCTAAGCAATTTAACCGTGTGTCAGTCAGCTTGGGCTGCCATAACAAAGTACCATACACTGGGTGGCTTAAACAACAGAAATTTATTTTCTCACAGTTCTGGAGCTGGAAAGTCCAAGATCAAGGTGCCAGCCAATTTGGTTCCTGATGAGAGCTCTCTTCTTGGCTTGAAGACAGCTCCCTTCTTACTGTGTCCTCATATGGCAAAGAGAAGAAAGAGAGAGATATATCTCTTCCTCTTCTTTTTTTTTTTAAAGATTTTATTTATTTATTTGACAGAGAGAGACACAGCGAGAGAGGGAATACAAGCAGGGGGAATAGGAGAGGGAGAAGCAGGCTTCCCGCGGAGCAGGGAGCCCGATGCGGGGCTCGATCCCAGGACCCCGGGATCATGACCTGAGCCGAAGGCAGATGCTTAACGACTGAGCCACCCAGGCGCCCCTCTTTTCTTCTTCTTATAGGGCGACCAATCTTATCAGATTAGGGCCCTACACTTATGACCTCATTTAATATTATGTTACCTCCCAAAAGCCCTATGTTTAAAAAACAGTCCCATTGGGGGTTAGGGCTTCAAGGTATGAAGACTGGGGGTACACAATCCAGTCCATAGCAAACTGGATAAACAAATTAACTCACTTTGCAATGCAGAAGCAGAATTTCTTCAGATATGAGCCAAACACTGATAAACCAATTCTCCAAAAACATCAGAATGGCAGTATCAGAACATAAGCATCAAGGTTGGAATCATAAGGCTCTCTCTTAATTAATTTTTGCTTTATTTTGGTTTGGTTTCTTGAGATGGTGTACAAATGAGTAGGATGGAGAGTAGAGAATGTATTCCCAAGAAAAGCAGCTTTAAGAGAGTCTGATGAAAGCTTTGCCATGAACAGCACTATCAGACCTGATGCCATGCACCTGCTCAACTCTGCTCCAGGCAAAGATGCTGGAGGAGGCTGGCCCATCACCACTTCAGACTTTCTCCATCCCTGGAAGCAGCTCACATCCCAGCAGCCCCCAGTTGCAGAGACTCAGCTTTCAATCCATGTGACAGGCAGAAAAGCCAAATCTACAAGTACAGTAAAAATATTATGAGGTCTTCCATTGGCAAAATCCAAATATAAAAATGTAACAACATACCCTTCATCCACTAATTTTATAATTCTTTTGAGACAAGCTGTAAAGTTTTTTCGCCTGGTTTTATTTCTCTTTCTTTATATACACACATAATGTTTCCCATTCTATTCTTTATGTTTACAGATAGTCTCATTGCTCCATTACTTTCCTAAATCAGATGGAAATCACTTGCAATGTTTCCAGGGCTAAACAGGAGTAAAAATGGGGGAAAGTGGCAAACTGGGCATCAGGGATGGCCCTTAAGCAGGCTGTTTTTACATGGTAAACAGCTCTCTCCTTCTAAGGCTTGGCTGATCTGATTGATACTAACTGATCTGATTAGACTGTGCAATGGCCAGTCGGTTGATAATTGTCTCATATACGTATACCACACTTTAAATTTCAGAGGACTGCCATGTTCACAGCCTAATTTGATCCTGAGAGTAAGTTGAGTAATTAAGTAGGTAGGAATCTGCACCCTCATTTTTTTTTGGTAACTGTGGACAAGAGAGGTCTAGATATTTGGTATCCAAGGTAGAACTCCAGTTCATGTCTTGGGCCTCCTGTCTTAATTGATTATTTTGGCTTCAGCTGCCTAGATTCAGCCTGAAGCTGGCTGTCATAACATGTTGACCAAATTACGATCAGTCAGAAACTCATGGCCTCCGGTAATTGCTGCAGAACAAGGAGCTTTGGATCCAAGTAGATAGCTACACTATTCATGTCTGCTCATGTGTATTTATTATCAGAATTATCTGATCAAGATGGTTCAGACAACATGCGTCTATATAGAACAAAAAGATAGTGAGGAACTGAATCAGTTAACTATAATTTCTGGTTGAGGGTCATATCTGCATTGAATCACTAAAACTTTGCCAAGGCTCTACTTCAATCTGTTGATGTGGGGATACTCTCCCAAGAAAAAGGAATGTTCTACAAACAGTCTCTTAATTAAATAACCATGGTTATATTAGGAATGATGCTAGAGAAGGTGAAATGAAGGTGTCATGCTAAAATGGAGGCATCTCAAGGAGTGAAAAGCAGGCTCAATGGGTGAAAGTAGAATGATAGGCATACATGTGTTACAGAGGCAAATAAATAAAGATGACTCTAGTATAAGGAAACCATGAAGAAGGCAGTAAAGCCTACATATACTGTAACCATACCTGTGACAGTCACTCTGTTCCTCCTCTCAACAAAAAGGTCAAGCATGGAATCATAGAAATTCAACTTTAAAAACTCCTGCAGAGTATAGTTATTGTCTTTCTTATTATATTTATCACCTTATATATTTTTAGAGAATTTGAAAAGTACAAAGAAGAATGGAGCATTTGTCCATATTCCTACTACCCATAAGTAATCACTAACTTGGTATCTTTAGGGTCCTCTCCCCTAGAAACCGGTTGGCTTATGCTGATCTTGGCTCTTCTTTCTACATGTCCCTCTGCAGAGACTCACCTGGGACTCAACTTCAAAACCCAGATGCCTTCTTTCCCTCTCTCCATCATCTGATCATGCCAGTCTTATATCCTGCTCCTTCCCCTCAATGCTTGACATCAGATTTCCAAAGACACAGACAGCTAATCTGATAACCCCTCTGTGCCAATTAATATGCTGATTAATGGATGCTACTGTGCAAATGGCCCCACCCTTTAGTCTCTCCTGTGTGATCTGTACACATCAGCTGTGATATGCCATCTGCAGGATCTGAGACTTGACTCAAAGGAGAATATAGGTCACTGTAGAGGTCAGGAGGGAACTCTCAGGGTGAGGGCCAGAGTAGGCAATCACTTGTTGCAGCTAACACTGAGTCACTTTGTTGGCCAGAGAGTGGCAAGCAGAGATTAAAGAGCCCTGAGATCCAACCCAAACTACCCACAGAAAGGGCCTGAGTAGTGCTGGGTCTAAGGTGCTTAGGAGCTGGGAGGCAAGCATTAAGCAAGTTATGGAAGTAGCACAACAGCTCTGGCCTTCTCTGAGCTTCATTTTTTTGCAAGGAGGAAATGGTAACAGCTAAATTGGGTCAGATCTGCTGCAGTGGCTTGAACAAAATAACAAAGGCAAAAGCTTACTGTGCAAAGAATTATAGGACACATGAAACCTCATGAGACCATCTACTCCATCCCTCGCCAAGCCAAGGCTTAGATGTGCCCAGAGAGACGTCTGCCTTTGCCACAATGCTAGGTTTAAAGATGATGGTCTTGGATGTTCCAGCCTCAGAACTGTGGTGAAAACTCCTGACATCATCACGGGGGCTTCTGTATGTTCCTGGCTGGTAAGTTGGTGATAGAATAAAGGATAGCTCTACACCTGCTCCAAATGGCTTCTGGTTGAGATTCGGACATTGTAACTGGGTTAGAAATGAACAATGTACTAGACATGTTTTGCCTATATTTTAATATTTAAATTTCATAAGTATGACGAAGGCAGATATTATTTACAGAAAGGAAATTGAATCTCAAAAATGTTAAGTAATAGGCCTGTGGTCATGCAACTAGTAAAGGATCAGAGACAAAATTGAAATTTGGACCTACATAGTCCGAAGAACTTTCTATTACACTAAGTTATCACTGAGATGCAAATGAATCTGGGAAATTCACAGATGTTTTCCTTTAGGTCAATCTCTATAAGGATCATATTATGCATATTATTCACCCAGAGCCTAAAGACAACACATGGGTGGATTGGCAATTCATCATTGCCTTCAATAATTCCATTCACTCAGGGCGCCTGGGTGGCTCAGATGGTTGAGCGTCTGCCTTCGGCTCGGGTCTTGATGCCAGGGTCCTGGGATCGAGCCCTGCATGGGGCTCCCTGCTCAGCCTGGAGCCTGCTTCTCCCTCTCCTTCTTCTGCTCCCTCTGCTTGTGCTCTCTCTGTCAAATAAATAAATAAAATATTTTAAAAAATAATAATTCCATTCACTCTCAGAATTTCTCCCACCTTTTATTTTATTCACTCTTTAAAATATCTGTGAGTTTAGGGGCACCTGGGTGGTTCAGTCGGTTAAGTGTCTGCCTTCGGCTCAGGTCATGATCTCAGGGTCCTGGGATCGAGTGCCCTCTTGGGGCCCCTGTCAGGCTCCCAGCTCAGTGAGGAGTCTGCTTCTTCCTCTCCCTCTGCCCCTCCCCCCACTCCTGTGCACACTCTTTCTCTGTCAAATAAATAAAATCTTTTTAAAAAAGTAAAAAACATTTGTGAGTTTAAAGCACAAACATAAACATTAAAGGTGGTTCAGAACAAACTCCTGGTTCCACATAACTTCCAATAACTACTTAGCCTCCACCCAAGACTTCGAGTTTTTTGTTAAATGACAAACCCATGTCAGCCAGGGGTCTCCAGAGGCCTTTCTTTGCCCTATTCAGAACTAATGCTGGATCACTTCCAATTATTGTTTCTCTTCCTACCGTTGATGAAAATCAATGTGTTTCCTGAATGGCGAGGCCAGATGCCTCAGTTTTATCTGGATCGAGTTTGTCCCTTCCTTTCCCCTCCCAATGTTGGTTTTCCCAAGGAGTCCCCCTAAAAAGAATGCTATCAAGACATAAGAGAAGTGCTCTGAGTGGGGAGTCCAGAGAGTGTTCCCAGAAATACTCTCACATAATTCACTTTCCCTACTAACTAGAATAGGGCTGGATGGTGATCTGTCATGCCCACTGTAAGAGGCTTGCAATAAGAGGATGGAATTAACACTGTTATGTGAATAAAGGGCTGTCATTAACAGTATGAAATGAATTAATTAATACAATTACTAGTTTTTCCTTGAAAAACTTGAGCTCAGGAAACATAACAGAAAGTAGGAAAATATTAACTGAAAAAAGAGGCTGGGAGTGGGTGTGGAGCATGAGAAGCTGCAATGGGAAACCCCTGGCAGCTCTAGGTGTTCTCTGTAGTGGGTCTCATGTTGCTTAAAAATCTTCTTTTCAATTCTGGCCAGAACCCTAGAGATTAACTCATGATGTGCCCCATAAAACTTTGTCAGAAGAGAGAAGTCTTCAGCTAACTATTGGTTATCTTCACTCTAGAACTAAAACTTTATTCTAGAAGTAAAACTAAAATTGATATTCCCTATTTGCCAATTTTAGATCCTTTAGGACATTAACCTAAAGTGTAAGTGTTAGATACTCATTGAAACACAAACTAATATTTTAACAGGAAACCTTTGGTGCCAGCATCTTAACAAAATTAAATCAGTCTATGGATAGTCATTTCATTTGATGAGACACATAATTTGGGCTAGGAAGGGCCCTTTAATAATATAAATTCTTCCTTGCTAAAGAACCAATCAAAAGTAAGAAATGTATACTGACTTTGGAATTCAAGTACAATGAAATTTTACCTCTGTCTAATGTGGCCATTAAAATACAAAGTCGTTATTACTATGCTATGAGTTTATTGAGGTACAGGAATATTAGCATCACATCCTGAAGAGCCCTGATTACTTAGAAGTATGTTAGGCAGTGAGTAAAGGGAACCTTAAATGGACAGAAACTGCAAGACAGTGGTTTCTCATGTAAAATCACAGTAGATGATTTTGGACTGGTATAGTGCTCCAAAGTGTCAGGCTCCTTCTACCTGGTTGCTTTATAGTGGGTAGTCTCAACCTCATGGTCCCAGATGGCAGCATCTGCATTCTAGGTATTAGAATAGAGAAAGGGAATGTCAGTAAAGACATTTCCTGGAATTTCGTAGTCCGCTGTTGGTACCATCACATTGGCTAGAATCACCTGACCACACTTGGCAGCAAAGGAAGCTGGAAATACAATTTTTATACCCAGTGTTCATCAAAAATACTATTTTTTGAGGGCGCCTGGGTGGCTCAGTCGTTAAGCGTCTGCCTTCGGCTCAGGTCATGATCCTAGCGTCCTGGGATCGAGTCCCACATCCGGCTCCCTGCTCGGCGGGAGGCCTGCTTCTCCCTCTCCCACTCCCCCTGCTTGTGTTCCTGCTCTCGCTATGTCTCTCTCTGTCAAATAAATAAATAAAATTTAAAAAAAAATACTATTTTTTGAAATACTATTGAACAAAGGGACTATTATATTGGGGACTAATGGGTGATATTGAGGCACAGCTAGCAGTAGCTACTGCAAGTCCTATTAAGAATTAGGCAACAACCGGACCAGAAGCCATCGCATGTTTCATGTATGTAGGTGGGTGGGTGGGAGGGTACGCTTTTTTTTAATGTATTTTCCATGGAATCTAGTATACATGTTTCCTCACTGAAGTATTTCCAGTTAGAAACAAGACATGTACGTGAAGAACGGTACCTAGAGAAACAGGTAAGAAATTGGGAGAGCTATTACATGGTAAAAATGGAAGTATAATGGTTTTGCAGAAGATAATGGCTTCAGTGGTAGGCTTCTGGGAAGATCTGAGATTTGAGCAAGACCCATAAGAATCCTGATACTCATAGGCAGGCAGAGAAGAGTAGGAAAAGACATGGGAAGCAAGATATCCCATGGGAAACAACATAAGATAAGCAATGTCATAGAAAGGAGGGTAGGTCTAGTTGGGCTCCGATATCCCTGCTATACTGTGTAGGACAAGCATGCTCCATTTTTACTTCCTGCTTTTTCAAATATTTATTTAATAAAAATATTTAATCAGTGCCCAATCTGCACCTAATACTATGTTAAGAGCCATGACTCCATTTAGAACCCTTCCTTTGAAAATCATGGAAACTAGTCAAATGAGGATGTTAGGGGAATATATAAAATTATAAAATGTTTCATTTATAAAATTAGGTAAAATAAAGATAGGAAAGAGCTAAGAAATGTAGTCCAAACAAAATCAAAATTGATAATTAATCTGAATTAATCAGATAAGAGAAAAAAGTTATGAGGTTACAAATAAATGATAAAAGTCTGATTAATTTAGATAATTATTCCCTCTTGCCTTTGTCTCTGGAGTATGAAAAGCAATATCCTTCTTGCCTTCCTCCCCTCTCTTCTTTTGTTCCTTTTTTTTCTTTCTCCACATAAGTATCACCATTAGACTATAAATTTGAGAAAAGCCAGGATTATATCTTTCTTCCTTGCTGCTCTACTTCCAGGGTACAACACATTGAAAATGCAAAAACTATTTGTTGAATTGAATTGAAACTTTACTCACTAATATGTATATGCATTTAAGAATATTGTTTATGTAACATACATATACACAAGCCCAAACATATATAATTAAAAATAAACTCATCAACAAAATTATTTTTTCAAAACCCAATGCTACCTTTTCCCCATTTAAACAATGACTCAAAGCATCTCAGAACTGCATCTATGGGGCTGCCTGGGTGGCTCAGTCATTAAGTGTCTGCCTTTGGCTCAGGTCATGATGCCAGAGTCCTGGGATCAAGTCCCACATCAGGCTCCCTGCTCGGCAGGAAGCCTGCTTCTCCCTCTCCCACTCCTCCTGCTTGTGTTCCTGCTCTCACTATCTCTCTCTCTCTGTCAAATAAATAAATAAAATCTTTAATAAAAAAAAGAAATGCATTTATGCATGCAGGTCAGTGGTAAGAAGACCTAGTATATGGTGCTGGGAAAATTGGACAGCTACATGCAGAAGAATGAAACTGGACTATTCTCTCACACC
Source organism: Leptonychotes weddellii (assembly GCF_054177405.1). Taxonomy (NCBI): domain Eukaryota; kingdom Metazoa; phylum Chordata; class Mammalia; order Carnivora; family Phocidae; genus Leptonychotes; species Leptonychotes weddellii. The sequence continues at coordinate 26,402,467 of NC_138381.1, read as the reverse complement.
ATACACAAAGATAAACTCAAAATGGATGAAAGACCTCAAAATCCTAGAGGGGAACATATGCAGTAACCTCTTCGACATCGGCCACAGCAACTTCTTTCAAGACATGTCTCTAGAAGCAAGGGAAACAAAAGCAAAAACGAACTTTTGGGACTTCATCAAGATAAAAAGCTTCTGCACAACAAAGGAAACAGGCAACAAAACTAAGAGGTAACCCACAGAATGGGAGAAAATATTTACAAATAACATTACAGATAAAGAGCTGATATCCAAGGTCTATAAAAAACTTCTCAAACTCAACACCCAAAAAACAAATAATCCAGTCAAGAAATGGGCAGAAGGCATGAACAGACACTTCTCCAAAGAAGACATACAAATGGCTAACAGACACATAAAAAAATGCTCATCATCACTAGCCATCAGGGAAATACAAATCAAAACCACAAAACCTTACACCAGTTAGAATGGCAAAAATTAACAAGACAGAAAACAACAAATGTTGGCGAGGATGTGGAGAAAGGGGAACCCTCTTACACTGTTGGTGGGAATGCAAACTGGGAGAGCCACTTTGGAAAACAGTATGGAGGTTCCTCAAGATGTTAAAAATAGAGCTACCTTACGACCCAGCAATTGCGCTACTAGGTATTTACCCCAAAGATACAGATGTAGTGAAAACAAGGGCCACATGCACCCCAACGTTCATAGCAGCAATGTCCACAATAGCCAAACTGTGGAAGGAGCCAAGATGTCCTTCAATAGATGAATGGTTAAAGAAGATGTGGTCCATATATACAATGGAATATTACTCAGCCATAAGAAAGGATGAATACCTACCGTTTGCATCGACATGGATGGAATTGGAGGGGATTATGCTAATTGAAATAAACCAAGCAGAGAAAGACAATTATCATATGGTTTCACTCATATGTGGAACATAAGGAATAGCATGGAGGACCATAGCGGAAGGGAGGGAAAACTAAATGGGAAGAAATCAAAGAGGGAGACAAACCATGAGAGACTCTGGACTCTGGGAACCAAACTGAGGGTTATAGAAGTGAGGGGGTTTGGGGGATGAGGTAACCAGGTGATGGGTATTAAGGAGGGCACATGTGGTGATGAGCACTGGGTGTTGTATGTAACCACATCAAAAACTAATGATGTACTATATGTTGGCTAACTGAACATTAAAAACAAAACAAAGCAAAAACAAAAAACAAAACAAAACAAAAAAATGACCCAGGGGAACCTGGGTGGCTCAGATGGTTAAGTGTCTGCCTTCAGCTCAGGTTATGATCTCCAGGTCCTGGGATCAAGCCCCATGTCAGGCTCCCAGCTCAGTGGGGAGTCGGCTTCTCCCTCTCCCTCTGCTCTCCACCTGCTTGTGCTCTCTCTGTCTCTCTCTATCTCTCTCAAATGAATAAATAAAATATTTTTTAAAAAAGACCTAGTATATTTTACCTGGTAAAATTATTTCCAATTTATGAATCATGAGCCTACACATGACTGCATGAGAGACTACTTACCCCTTTTCAAAATACCATCTCTGGGCTTGTTAGTGTACTATATGTTTGTTGTCTTTTTTATTAATTTCTGCTATGATTTTTATTTCCTTCCTTCTACTTGTATAGGTTTATTTTGCTGTTCTTTTTCCTCATTTCTATAGATGAATGATGAGATCAGTAATCTTTCAGGTTCTATTCTTTTCTATTACATACATTTAAGACTGTAAATTTCATGCCAAGCTTGACTTCAACTGCATTTCAAAAATTTCAATGTATTGTATTTTAGTTATTACTTAGGTCTAGTCTATCATTGTGATTCCTTCTTTGACTCATGAGTTGTTTAGGAGTATATTGTTTAATTTTCAACATTTGGGATTTCATGTTATTTCTGGTTATCTCTTTGCTGTAAGTTTCAATTTAATTTCATTTTGTCATAGATCATTCTCTGACTTTTAAAATGTTTAACCTTTTGAAATATGTTAAATCATGCTATGTAGTTGATGTTACGTGCATGTCTTTTCTGTATTTTCTATTGATTTATGCTTTAATCTGGATATCTTTTATTGAGCTCACTTCCAGCTTACCAATTCTTTCTTCAATTGTATCTATTAAACCCATTTATTGAAACCTCTCTGTCACTGAGGTTTTTTTTCCTTCTAGAATTCCTATTTCTTTCTTTCTTTTATTTTTTTTAATGGAAAGTATGGATTTGGGAAGTTCTGCAAATTTTCTTTTCTTAAACATGTTAATTGCAATTATTTTACAGTTCATGTCTGACAATTCCAAAATCTGGATCAACTTTTATTCAGTCTTTATTATCTCTTTTTTCTTTTATCTATCTCCTTAGATGCATAGTAACTTTTGATTGAATGCCAGACATTGTGTATAAAAATTACAGAAGTTCTGACTGATGTTACTTTTCTCCAGGTAGCATGCATTTTTGATTCTTATAGGCAGTTCAACTTCATTTAACCAGGCATTGAATTAATTTGGAGCTGGGCTTCTATTACTATAAGGCCTAGTCTGTTTTTAATTTACCCTTACTCCTCCTAAGATGAGAGCCTTCAAGGACTCCAAATGAAAGCCTGGGAATATTTACCAGTCCCCTCATTCCTGGTAGGGCCTGAGCCATAATATTTTCTTGTAAGTTTGGCTTCAGAAAGCTCTGTTTACCTTCTTAGCATCTTAGTGTGTTTTCTTCTTGACCTTACAACCTCTTGCTACATGCTGCTTAGGAATCATCACATTTCTCAAGAGGAAAAGCAGTACAGGAGTTACTTGTCTGTGTTGTACTTCTCTCTGGGACTCTGGCCCTTCAAGTCCTGGCTGTCTTAGAAGTCGTAAACTACATTTTTGTTTTCCCAGCCTCATGATATTGTCAGACCCTACAACTTTTCAATGTTTTAGTTATTACTTCCTACTTGGTTTCTCAGACTCTTATTCCATGTGGGACTTCTGAATCAGCAAATGTCTTGAGGGAAGAAATAGTGCAGAATATCAGTCTTTCCTCAATGCATTTTCTTTCTTTGGGGGATGCTGGCACTTTAAGTTTTGGCTTCCTTGGTTGCTCTTAAATGCCTTCAAACAAATGTTCTTTGTTCTTAGTGGGTGGGTAGGTGTGATACAAGCCACTTCATTACAGTCAGAACTGGAAGTCCATTTATCCTGCCATGTAACTAAAAGCCTACTGTAAGGCATCCTAAGTCTTAACCTTAAGTTCTCCTTAGTCAGTAGATGTGTGGAAGGGTAGAGAGAGCTTGGGAATATCAATAAGAGTAGAGGGGGATACAAGTGGGAGGCACCTGGCTACAGGCTGCAAATAATCTGATATCTACCAATGTAGATGGTGTGTAACCAGCTATTGCCTCCCCTGGCCAAAACTCTTGAATGTCCTGAGATGGCCTGCCCTCTCTTTCTCGGCTTCTCCTTCTCACCAAGGGCAGAGTATCCTGACTCTTAGTGTGTGTGACCAGGTAGGACTCCATGTTTCTGGCATCCGTTCTTCAGGGTGCTAAGAGCTAGGTAGACAAACATATCTTATCTAGGCACTATAGAAAGGAATTGGTGAAAAATACAGAAAATAGTTTACGCAGAAGTTTGCAGAGGGAGATATCATTTGCTAGGGAAGAGTTGCAGCAAAAGAGAAATCTATGGTAAGCATAATCTCTAGCAGTAATTGGTAACCAATACATAGTTTAAAACTGCTGAAGCAAAGTTCTTGTTTCTCTTCCTGATTCACTTAAAATCCCCTCGGTAAGATAGAGCACTCGTATTCACACAAGTAACATAATAATTCTGATGTTTTTTTAAGTGAACCAGTTTTCCATCATTTACTTTTGAAACCACCTAAAAGCTGGACCTTAAGTAGAAGCTGTTTTCCAACATAAATGAAATTGTCTTTACAATGTATAAGAACTTTTTAAACAACTCCCCTTACCCTGCCTCCTCAATTCTTCTGCTTGGTGTCTTCCTCACCTTTCCACAATAGGCACATTGATTTCCACATAAAAATTCAATCCTGCTCCAAGTATCAAAGCAATCTGATTTAAGGACGAACTTAAGTAGTCTTTTTATTCTCCCCTTGAGCCAGTAGGGTGATGCTTAGAGCCTGGTCATTGTGTAAGTAATGTTGGAGCAGCTTAACATGCCCTGGTGCTAAATATTTTATTTTCTGCCAGGATGTCTATTCCTATGCTGATCATTGGACATGATTCATGGCCCCACCAGAGCTTCTGACCATCAGTGCCACTCCACTTGAGTTTCAGAGTCAGAGATACCTTCTGGGACATCACCACTCTACAAGGCATTCAGAGGACTCCACTTTTGCTTTAAACTCTGTTATGACCTCCATTTCTAATGACCTGACTTGCATGGTATCCCTTTGCCAGATCTGCATTTCTGTCTCACTCTGACAATCTCTTCTTTCTCCCAGGCCAAGAACAGATCTTGCAGCTGCTACCTGTAGAGTTTTGTTACCTGGCTTCACTATCACCATTCTCTGCCTACCTATGGGCACACCCAAAACTTTATCTTTGACCCTTTATTGAAGTGGTGACTAAACATTGCTATCACTGTTGGAAGCTTGCCCTACCTTATATGGCTGATCCACTGCTTTTAGGGTGCTTTCCCTACAAACTCTGCTATACCTTCAGAACAGATACAAAGATCTGACCCTTTTCACACCTACCCTGGTACACCTAATACATATATAAATCTTTAGATAAGGAATACAATTGCCTTTTATCAGTCTTTTGTTTCACATGAGTGAAAAGATTTGGTCACCACTTTCATAGGGAGGAACCCTTATTTAAAGAATAGCATTACATAAATAAGCTAATGTTTTATCTTATGCACAAAGGTTAAACAAAATTAAATTTTATTAATTTGTATATTTTGTTTCTCCTTTGTTCTTTCAAACTTGGGTATATTTGTTTGAGATAATTGCATTATGTATCACAACTCTGCAACCATATACAGGTTGCTCCAGTGGTTAAAGCATTAAACACAGATAGTAATAATCTTCAAAGGATGATATGTCACCATGAGCAGAATTTTGAGTGACATGAAGAAATTATAATTCATACAGAAGAAAGAAAAAGAAAATCTAGGTGGGTAAGATAATGTGGAAACTTCTTCCATTTGCCTACTTGCCATTCTATGTATCAACCACTGTGTTCATTATCTTACACACATCATCTCATCATTTAGAGAGAAGGAATTGACTATTGAGAAACTGAGGACAAGGATGGAAATATAGGTACATGCACATAATTTAATTGATGGAAGAAAGTTTCAGGATCTGATGGACATCTTTTCTGCATGGCAGTTTCTTCTAATTTTAAGTGCAAATGATACAGATTGATTACAGACAATATAATCAATAATAATACCCATAATATTGTATATAAGGGAACTCATTTACTTATAATACTATGCAAGGTGTATTATGTGAGGTGTGTATGTGATTAAGAGTGTTTCCCAGGTTAGGATGGTATCTAACCCTTCTTTTTTTTTTTTTTTTAAAGATTTTATTTATTTATTTGAGAGAGAGAATGAGATAGAGAGAACATGAGAAGGGGAGGGTCAGAGGGAGAAGCAGACTCTCCGCTGAGCAGGGAGCCCGATGCGGGACTCGATCCAGGGACTCCAGGATCATGACCTGAGCCGAAGGCAGTCGCTTAACCAACTGAGCCACCCAGGCGCCCCTAACCCTTCTTTGCACTTCTCATAGTGCCTATCATTATGTACCCAGTGGCTTCCAATATAGATGGATGGATGGATGGATGGATAGATAGATAATAGAAAGATGATAGATAGATAGATGATAGATGAATGAATCCTACATCTTTCCTTATGAATATATGTCATTACAATATTTGATTTTGCTTTACAAAAAAATTTTACCAACTATTTTCAGAAATACCCCATATACAAATTTATACTTACAGCTTATGCCTAACTCTTCAAACTATTTTTTCTTTTACTTTTTTCCTCCAGTACATCTTCTTACTATCAATTACTACAAGATAAAAATTAGAGTAATTGCTGAGATAATATCAGTCTAATTTTGAAGCATTCAACCTTATTTTCTTTCCTTTGGGCCACAATTCAGAATAAAAATAGACAATCACAAAAATATATACCGAATTATTTTCTCAAAGAGAAGATCCTCAAATTTCCCTTCATAGGGGTGCTCGGTTGCTGAACCTTCTAGTTCTTGGTTCTCTTTTCCTAGTCTGAGTTGGTCTACAGAGGAAACAACCAAGCCCTTGCAGCTACATATAATGGGAAGGACTCTGTGATTGCAGTCCAAAACGGTTTCTAAACCTGGCTTTGTCACCTGCATGAAAATTTGGGAAAGTCAGTTTATCTTTCTCATTCTCAGTTTTCTCTTATCTTTAAAATGAATTGCTTGGTCCAGATGATTTCTAACAAACCTGCCAGCTCTATAATTTGAAGTATTACTGTGATTCATTTAGTTTAGAAGACTGAAATCAACAAGTTCATTCAATACATTCTAAAGAGGTGATATGAGGAGCATCCAGGTGTCTCTGTGCTGTTTACTAGCTAGGCAGTACTGTAATAGAGCAGTTTGTATGGAGCCATGGTTAGAAGGGTGGGCTTTGGAATCAGGCTACTGCGCTTGGAAGCCTAGGTCCACTAACTACTGGCTCTGTAACTTTGAGCAATTTGTCTCAGGTTCCTCAGCCAGTTCAGTTTCGTGGCCCTTGTGTGCAATCATTTGCAACTGGGTTTGATACAAAAACATTTCTGAGTATCCATCTAGTTTCAGTATCCCCACAGTACTATATTTGATATGAATAGCTTAAATATCAAGGGACCAAGAGTGACTCTGTGGATTCTAATCCCAGAGTCTGGAATAAATCCATTAGCCAACAAGCCAGGCTCAAATTAATGTTTGCTCATGGCCATCCTCCTACCATTCTAAAAGCTGTCCTCCCTCCTATGACCATTAGGTCTTTCTAATGCTCATATGACAATGGTCAAGCCAAGACCCAACTCCAATCAGCAATAATGGGCTGACAATTCTACATGTTTATAAAATACTCCATGGTAAAAGTGAGCTACCCAGGTTGGACATCCCAGATTTCTCTCTATTTATGTCCTATGTTTCTTTTTTGGCCATTCAAGTTGACCAAAAATTTCTATTTTAACTGTAGCTTACTTAGATTTCTCTTCTCAACTCTTAGTTTCATAGCATCATATGGACAGATAGCACATTAAAGATCATCTCAGTCTCTTTCCTAAGAAGGAATCATTTCCACATCTTCGTATTTGTGGATAGCAGGTATACTTTGTATTATCTCTTGTATTTTGAATTTACTGGTTCACATATAATCTTGTCTGCCAAAATTGATTACAAGTGCATGAGGGCAGGACAAAGCTGTGTACAGAGGATTCTTCTACTATTAAGAACTATAGCTGGCCTTGGGTAAGAGGTTAAGAATAAATCACAATGTCTGTATTCTTCAGGTTCAACCACCAAGAAATGAAGGGGAAATGACCATCCTGATTCTAACATCGCATGGATGTCTTTTACTAGCTTGAAAGTTCCCAAGGTAAAGGACATTCTTAATAGTTTTTATATGCATAGTACTAAATATAGTTCAAAAACAGTAGGTTCTCAGTGAAACTTTACTGACAAATATACTATGTATCTCCTGAACTCTTATAGCATCTAGCATAATCTTGGCCACATAGGTACTTATCATACATTATCTCATTTAACCTCACTTAATCCTCACTAATGCCCTAAAAGAGGTGAAGTTGTTATCAGTAGGTCTATTTTTTAGATGAAGAAGCTGAAGCTCAGCGAGATTTTTCTCAGGATGAGTTAACCCAAGCCTGCCTAGCTTCAAAGCTCAAGTTCTTCCCATGTGACAAGATGACCTTAGTGCTGGAAATACATACATTTGCTGAGAGTTTTAGCTTTTTATTCTAAACACACCTGGAGTGTCAGCCCAGCCCATTCCCCATTGTAGCCACACTCCCTGTGGTCCTCCTGAAGAAACACTTAAGGCTGGAGAGTCTTGTGTGTGCCAGCCCCTTGGCCTCAGTCATAGGTATCAGGAACACACCTTAGATGCATGGGAGGTGATCAGGTATTTTTTTCTATGGGAATCACAAAAAAGATTGCAGTTGAGGATTGTCATGGAATATAAAAGAAACAAAAGTCAGACATATGCCAAAGTTGTGAAGGAGCAAAGCCAAGGATCTTACAGAGAAAATTTGTCCCTGGAAGGATGAAACAGATAGACAGAGAAAAGCACAGGTAAGAGTCAGTTTGACGCTGGAGAGGGAGAGAGAGAGAGAGGAGCTGCCTGGCAACTTCCCAGTTCCCACGAGGCTGGTTACATTTCCTATATTTGCCTTCCATGACGTTCCCCTGAACCCTTTCAATAAGTTCCCCTCAGTTTAAACAAGCTCTCTCTATATCACCTTTCTGTGCATACCTCTGCCTGTTATGGCCCAAGTAGGTAGATTCTTGGGGGAAATAAAGCGCCAGCATCTCCCCGTGGTATTTCTCCGGGATCTCCTTTTGGCTCCTGTGTGCTATAAACATAAACTCTTTAGAGCTGGGCTCCTAAGGCTCAGCTAGGAATTGGGGGCATTCCAAATCTTGTTGCAGATTGGGGGCACTCTGAAGTCACAGTGACAAAAAATCTGCCAGGGAGCCAGAAAATGAAAACCCAGAAGAATGCTCCTCCCCGCACGTTGTTGCCTTTCAAGTATCGAAACCCGCTCTCTTGGAGCATCTACCAGAAACCACATGCCAAGAACGCTTCTTTTACTGAATTTCTTGCAGCCAGGAAGGCAAAGTTTCCTAAAGTACAATCCAGCCGTTGTCGGACCTGGAATTCCCTTCCTGGGACAATTACATTTTGCTCCTGCTTAGCTCCGTGTTGCTTAGCAACTACAGTAGCATCAGGAAAGCCATGGGAGAGAAGATCCCTTTCCAAAGTGGGGCTGGGGTGAGAGTAATCAGGAGTGGAAATTAACTTCTCATTTCCTAGAGAGGAAAAAGATATGATGTGGACTTCAGAGGGGGTGAATTAGGCTGCATCTGGAGAGAGTAATTTAAATATCCACATCATACTGAATAATCAAAACCAGTATTTGAACAGAATTATCTAACTTTGCAATGTAACTTTATACCTGGTATTTCCTGTAAGCTTCATGATGATTGATACCTTAGGACAAGAATACAGTTCTCAGTTTATCCATGAGGAAACCAAGATAGAGGGTATTGAAATAGTGTGCTCAGCTTCACCCATCCAGTTAGTGTCAGAGCAGGACTAGAATCCAACTCTACCACTTCTGTCTCTCCACTATAGCCTTGATTGATTCACTCATTCATTGATTCATTCATTCATTCATGATATAGGACCGATGTTCATCCAATATGTATAGATGGGCATGATGGTGTTTAAAAAATTAGAATTTTTAAATAATCACTGCTCCAAACTCACCCTCATGCCCTTCACTCTATTGCCCTGTCCCTCCTGAACCTCCACATGATCCAAAAGCTAAAGAGATATCACCTGGATGAATAAGGCCATGTGATGTGTTCATTCTGACCAATTAGCCTTATGTCATATCAATTGTTAAGTGTTTTTGACATTCCACTAACCCTTAGCGGACATACACTGGTCTCCAAGAACAACTGTATCTAGTGAAGATATAGAGGCGTAATACAAAGCCCTTGACCTCAAGCAGTTCACAGATGGTGGCTGGAGGGAAGTGAAAAATAAGGGCACACAGTATTTTCTGGAATACTTCTCATAGAGTTCATTACTATTTAAGACTATCTGTTCTCATCTTAGATCCAATCACAGAGTTCTGCATTATATTGAGCTAAGATCTGCCTCCCCATTACATGAGCTGATTAGGACTTGCTGTACCCTTCAGAGCAAAGTCAAACAAACTAATTCCTATTTTTCCTGAACCTTCCTTACATTTAAGGACAGCTTTCACATCCTAATTCAATTGCTCCCAATATGTTCTCACTGTCCTGCTGGGACTCTCCTATGTCCTGGAATCAAATATGGAGAAAATTCTATAGCTGGCTTGATCCTTAAACATACTCCCAATTTCTACATTTCCAGAATTGCCCCCAAACTCCAAATATGGCCCCATCACTCTACAGTTCATGGTGACTGTCACCTCCTTTGGTTAGGTGCACCTTCTATTCATGTACCTTACTTACGACGTTAGGAGCTTTCTAAGTATCCGGATCATATTCTGGGGGCATGTGCTTTCTATTGGATCAGTGATTCTCAAAGTTGGTTGCATATTAGAAGCACCTGGGGCATTTATGATCCAGACCAGTTAAATCAACATGTGTCCCAAGCATCAGTAATTCTCCTAGGTAATTCTGATTCTCAGTAAGTGTTGAGAAGCATGACATTAGATAACACTACCTCATTTTTAAAAAAAGATGAGCCTCAATAGTGTATATGAACCCAGAAAGTGGAGGTGACTAGCTCTGAGCATGTGATTATATTTCTTGACCTCAACTTCTTATAAAGGAAGAATGGATGGGTTTGACTCTTCTTTCTACCTTTAGCTTCAGAGAGGTGAAAATGACATAATATACCCTTGTACTTTGAGCCATACCTTACTTGAATATATGCCCTTTATCTGGTTCTCAAGTCATGTAGGGAACAATTATCTTGCAGGATCTTGCAGATGGGGGCCCTGGAGCAGGGAGGGGGTGTTTCATGATGGTTATTTTATAGGCTAGGCGCATGGATGCCTACATCACAAAGCAACAGCAAGCCAGCTATTTGATAATATCAGAGGAACATTTATTCTTATCCATACTTATTGACATTGTCCATGCAAGACACAGCTCAATCCTCAATGGTTTATTCTTTGTTTGGAAAAACAGATTACAGGGGAAAAAATATATATGTGTGTGTGTAAAGGGGAAAAGGAAATGTGTATATTAAATAGATAATAAATGTGCAGCAATTCTAAAGAGGATATGACTTCTGACCTTACCCTACTACTGTTGCATCTGTGTTCCATGAACTTTATCAATGTCTCCTTTCTGGTATTTCTATACATCAGATGTAGATAGAAGTTTGCAGGCCTATTTTCCCCACGTGGTTGTGAATTCTGAGTTAGAATCTCTAGTTGTGCTACCATTGTGTCCTGAACAGTCCATACTACATAATTATTTGCTGAGTGATTGAAAAATGCTATCATTGGAGACTGTGTAGAACTAAGAGATGTGTGTCGTGTGCATGCCCATCAGCTGCTCAGGTTGTCCCATTATTTTCTCCAGGATCCTGGGGCCCTGGGAATTGGTTTATTAAAATTGCATAGTAGTAATTTTCAGACCAACTTCTTTACCAGCTTCAGATTTTGTGTGTGTGTTTTAGGGTTCAGTTCTCAGATAACCAAAAAGTGGCCTACTAGGGAAAGAAGATAAGAATTGCTGTGATATTTAGCTAGGATGTGAATACAGGTCCTGTTATATCAACATACATCATTCAGGGATGGGGCTTTCGTTTTTAGGAAGCCTTTATTATTACATACCAAAAAATATTATGTATTAAACATTAAAATATAGCCAAAATATATGTAATATATACTATGTGTAGATGTATATATCCATGTATGTAAATATGTATATACGTATATGTTTTATATGTAGATACATAAAACGAAGAGCAAGAGGGTTCCCTTTTCCTTATCTTCCTCTCATCTCTCAGGATTGAAAAGATGAGCAACATGCAAGGAAGGAACACTGGATGAGAAGTCAAGGGACGCAGAGTCTTTTCATGCTTTGCCTTAACATAGTGACTCTGGACAGTCCAATGCATCTCTGTCCCTGTTTTCTCAGCTTTAAGATAATGAGGTCTAGCTAGGTGATCTCTGAGGTAAATTCCCAGGTGAGAACTCCTCAGGTGAACTTTTACTGTACTATAATTCTATAGACTTATTTAGCATCTATTATAGTGAATTTTTAATAAGGCATGTGCTTCTTTAAGCTGCTCTTCAAAGAGACACAGCACAGGAAGGAAGACCCTGTAAATATGCCTGGATTACAGAAACGCAGGGACTTGGGCAACAAGCTTTAGTTCTGGCTCAGAGGACACCAGAAAGCATAAGCTCATGGGCAAACCCTTCTGATTCCTTGGGCTCACTTCCTGCATTTGGGAAGTGTAGGAAATGGCCCACATGCTATCTTAGTCCTCTGTGGGCTTGGGTATAGGATTTCAGAAATCTGGGTACATAAGGAAATGGGCAAAGGTCATCTGATTACAGAGAATGGTTGTTTTGACATTGTATTTCGTTCCTTGATCTCTACTTCTATCAACAACTCACTTTGCTCTGATGATTTTTTTTTATCTAATTAAGCATTACTTGCCCACCAATAGTAATATTCCAATATGAAGGGTAGCCAAAGACCTACTGAAACGTTGCCACAACAGAGGTCTTGCCGTGATGAGTAACAGAGGACAAGTTTGGGGCCAATCAGAAGATTCCTCTGAAAAAAAAAAGAAGACAGCAAGGGCACTTGGGTCAGAGGGGGGTGAACTATCTTTTCAGAACCAGACTGAACCTCATCCTGGGACATGGACCAGGATGGGAGTTGGGGCATCCTTCCACCCAGACCCAGTCTCCCTTGCCCCACTGCACTGCAGCATTACTGTGAGCAGAGTGAAGAGAATGAAGATGCTCTGTAGCGAAACTCAAATCAGCAGCCAACCCTGAGGTCAGCGGCTGAGGTGGTTGGTAGGGGGACATCCCCAATCACTACCAAATCATTCCTCAATCCAAACGTCCAAAAACTGGCATATAGAAGGGGGTAGTCGGAGTCCTCCCAGATTCCGAGCTCTGAGTACACTGTACCTGGAGGTCTTTAAGCAAAACCATTTGCAAATATTCCTGAGTCCTATCTGTCCTATATTGTCCTATAATATAGATGTCCCTGAGGAGTGTCATTTCTCAGTTGCAAGTGAGTAGCTTGAAAACCTCCCCTTTTGCAACCCAAATACATTCAAAGGGATTAAAATACCACCATATTTTGTATGAACTGAAGATACTTCATCTTCTTCTTTCCACCACCCTGAAGAGGGAACTGCATGCTAACGTGCATTTGCCATCTCTCTGCGTCTTTCCCCTCATCAGGCGTCCATTTTTTGTGAATAACAAAAACATGCACCTAAGCAACTGAGTGCATATATGTCGCTTAACAAAAATAAATAAATAAATAAAGTAAAATAAAATAAAATAAAAAAGTAAAATAAAATAAAATAAACCCCTGAAAGTGAAATGCAATTCCCAGGTTAAAAAAAATGCACCCAGTTTCCAGAGCCTATCACATCTCGCGCCTCATCGCGCAGCTCCCCCCCAACACTGCTCCTGTTGTGTCAGATAGTGGCAGTGTTGAGCCCGGGAACCCGCGCCGAGCCCGCGGCGGTCCCCGCGGCCGCCCAGTCCCCGCGTCTGACTCCAGCGCGCAGGAGCCACTGGGCCGCGAGGGCGCTGGGGAGCGGGAGGGGCGCGAGGGGCGGCGAGGGGTCACCGGTCGGCCTCCACGAACTGTTTTCCTCCTCCCCCAGCAAGACCCCACTCCCTCCAATTGATCGAAATTCACCGAAATTCACCGAGAGAGGGAGGGTGTAGGGAGAGGTCCCTCGCTGGTTACTGGTTGCGCCTCCCCCGGCTCGAGCCGGGAAGCGGCCCCCGGTCCGTGGGACGAGCAGTGTGGGCGCCCGCGCCCCCTCCGAGGCAGATCGCGGGGTGGCTGTCCCCGCTCGGCTCGCCGCGCTGCCGCTCCGATCCTCCCCCCTCCCCCGCCCGCGCCCTCCCCCTTCCTTTCACTAGGACTCCGGGACTCGGGAGAGGGCGCGGGAGGCAGGCACACGGGCCCGACCCCACTCCAGCGCTCGCCGGGGACGCGGGCGGGCGGCGAGGGGACGCGGCGGGGGCGCGGGGCGGGCGCGGCCATGGAGCGGCGGCGGCGGCGGCGGCCGCAGCACTAGCGACCGCGGGCGGACGAGCGGGCGGGCAGGGCCGCCGGGCGCCGCGGACCGAACTGCACAGCTCAGCAAAAGCGCCCTCGCCCTCCGCGCGCCGCCTCCTGCGAGCCCAAACCCGGCAACATTTTTTAAAGCTCCAACCCATCCTTTGAAGAAAAGAAAAAAAAAAAAAATAGCATTGATCGGAGAGACGGGGATATATATATATATATAAATTTTTTTTTTTTTTTTTGGCTCCTGCTAAAATTAGCCGGGCTCGCCGCGCGCCTGTGTGCGAGTGTGTGCGAGTGTGTGTGCGTGCGGGCGTGTGTGTGTGAATGTGATTACTCCAGGACTCCTCGGGCTCCGGAGACGCCATTTTCCCCCTTGATATCTCTCTCCATAAATCGGTTGCGCGGCGGAGGCGGCCGCGCCGGGCGGGAAGCGCGGGGCCGGCCGGGGCGCCCGCCGCTCGCCGCCGCCTCCGCGCGCCCGGGGGCCCCGGCGCCCCCTGAGCGAGGGCGGCCCGCCCGCGGCTCGCCGTTTGACAGATGCTCATCGCCATGGAGTTGCCGCAGCAGCACCTTTGGGGGCTCGGGCGAGCGACGGGAGCCGGGATCTGAGCGAGCGCCGGGGCCAGCGGAGCCGGAGCCGCCGGGACATGGGTGAGCACGCGCGGCGACCTTGGCCCGGGAGCACGGCGCCCAGCCTCCCGCGGCGCCGCGGGCCCCCGCACGCCCGGGGCCGGGGGCGGTGTGAGTGCCCTGTGTGCAAAAGTTAACGTCGCCTCGCCGGGGCTTTGACTTTGCACCGGGCGGGAAGGGGAAGACGGGGCCGAGGGGGCGGGATGCCGGTCCCCGCCAGGCTGCGGAGGATGGGCTCGATTCCGGCCCGCCCGCGGGTGGGCAGCGATGCTGGCTCGTTTGGAGTGGCCCGTTGGTGGCAGCGATGGTGGAAGCGTCGGGCGGGAGGGCTGGGAGCTTATTGAGTTTCGCCTAATCTGATTCTCCCCAACCCCCCCGCCTTTTGCACCCTCCCTCGGTCCAGCCGCCGGCTGCCGGGGCTGGCGGGTTTGGCGTTGGTGGAGTGGACTCGGGAGGGGGAGGGGGTAGGGAAAGGGGTGGGAAGGCAGCAGGACGTATATATATATTATTTTGGGGGGTCTCTTTGTAACTTGCAGGTTAAGTGGAGCTAGAGAGCTACATTGTAACCTAGTTGGATTTTTTTTTGGCTGGGGGGAATGTATGAGAATCTAACGTGTCGTTAATAGAAAGAAGAACAGGGAAGAAGTGGTCCAGCCGGCGAAGGTTGGTGTGTGCTTGTGTTGTGGCTCTGTGTTAGTCTTTCTCTTAAAATCTTAATCAATGGATTTGAGTCTCTTTCTCGTGCTCTCCGGTTTTGGGACTCTGAAAAGACAGGAATTCCCTTAAAAGCAGACGACTGCCTTTTTTGAAAGCACGCATTGTGTGTGTTTCTAGAGGAGCCCTGGGCTGGAGAATTAACGGCAGGCTTCCCCGTTCGGTGGTTTCCAGTGGGAAATCACTCCGGAAAGGGAGCCCTTCAGTATCGATTTATTGTTTTTGTCTCTCAAACCATTATCTCCTTGGCTAAAATACTGTCTGAGAAGTTCCACAGAGACAGAGTCAGGTAAACTGGACTGGGCAGATCTTTAGCAAGATGGTGATAACGGTGATGCTGTTTTGGGTGTCTGTTTGTGATGGAAGCATTGCTGGGTAATAGCAATTTCTGATCGGTAGAGCATGCTGGTTCTAAAAAAATAAGTGGCTTGCCTAAATGCTGTCTTCCAGTCCCCCTCCCCTACACGCTGCAAACACCCCTCCTCCCATGACCCACAGGCTTACAACAATTCTGAAATCGGATCCTACTGGAAATATTTTCTTTGGAGATCGGAAAGTTGTGCAATTGGAAGTGGAAGATGAGGCTAGAGGTACCGGGGGTGCGGGGAGGAGGGCTCTTATTGCCCCCTGATGCTGCATTTATTCTTTATGTGTGTCTGTGTGGGTTCTGAGGGTGTGTATATCCATCTAAAAGGACTGTTGAGGGAAGGATTTCCGATTCGTTTCCGCTTCAAATAAACTGTCCTGATAATCTCATGGTTGGCGTCTAATGCTAAAAGGCCAATTTGTGTGTCTCTTTATCGCCTCAGAAACTCTTCCAAAAGGGCCGTTTAATTCTAGAATTCTGTAACAGCTACTTTTCCTTCTAAGCCCCCACCCCCTACCCTCCACTATCCACACCTTTTTTTTCCTAAAGTTTGGTTGGAGTCTGTGGTCTTTAAGGAAATCTAATGCTACTTGTTTTCCTCTTACATTATTTTTTGTTCTCTACCTTTTCATTCCTTTGCTCTTTATCCTGTTTTTCTTTTTTTCCTGTAGATTCATACAAAAAAAAAAAACTAGTTTCATAAAGTAGCTGTACTAAAACTATCTTGCTGTTGGGGACCCACCTCCTACCCTCCTTTAGTTCACACAGTTAAATCTGATTCACCCCATTCAAACTCATCTTCATTTGCGAAACGTGTGTGCACGCGCACGCGTGTGTGTGTGTGTGTGTGTGTGTGTGTGTCTTGGGAGGTGGGGACAGGAGTGGAGTAGAGAAGAGGAACGTGGAGAGGAAGGGTGGTGTTCTGTGCAGGCCACATCTGCAACACTGGGGCCAGACCTGGACGGTCTGGGAGTTTCCTTTGCTCACCCCAGTTAGCCGTCTGGCTGGGATGGGGAGGCGGGGCCAAACTGGCCAGGGGCGTGTGAGGGAGGAGAAAGTTTGTAGCACTTTAAAATGTAGCCAGTTTACAATCCCTGGTCACTCCCTCCCCTTTCTCCTCCTTTCTGTGGCTTCCACCATCCAGAGACTCCCGGAGGGAGGCTTGATCTCCTGCCCTGACTGAGGAGTCCAAGGTTTCAGAGCGAAGTTGAAGATGTGTTTTCCTCTGTACTTAATGAAATTGTCTGCTACCAGAGAAGGGCATTAGGACCGATCAGAAGAGTAAGGTTGAACATAAGAGTATCTGCAAACTTCAGGGAAGGTAGTCTGAGAAGATAGGGAGACCAGGTACTCTGAAAGGGCTGCTTTGCACCTTATGCCCCCTCCCCCGGTAAGACAAAAAATCGAAGTCTTGGGCAGTTGAGTTGGTGCAAAAGCTGGGCTGTGGGCACTGCTAGCCATTCTAGTAACCTGAGCTGGGCTGGGGGGAGGAGGTGGTGAGGGAATGCAATCGGGAGCCAGAGGAGGGAAACGGACTTGTCTCCCGGAGCAGGGAAAATAGACGTGTCACTGGAATAAACAAACTGGAGGTGGGGGAGGGGATGGCTTGTAGTGAACATAAGGGGGAGTGGCTGAGAGGCAGCGAGCGGTAGGGTAGGAAGGGGCCACTTCTGGCTTGGGTGAAAATATCAACTGCCTTATATGTTCATAAATGGGCTAGGCAAGTGAAGGGGTGTAATCCGATCTTTTGTATGTTAACATCACAGTGTTACATAGGAAGGCGCTGCTGGCAGGCCCAGTTTTGGACTTCACACAGGGGAATCCTAGGGGTATCCCTGAGTGAACCTCTTTGGTGCTAGGAGGGCTTCTGGTCATGTACTTGCATTATTCACAGCAAGCTACTTTGTAAATCACAAAGTGAAAAACAAATTTACTTTGTAAATCACCTGACCTAAATGAGGGTTTCGAGAAAGAGAAAACAGTGCTTGGAATATTTGTAGAATTTAGTTGAAAACCGTAGGTGGGGAGAGGCAGGAGGCAGGAGTTTGCTGAAGAAGAAATAAATAGGTAGGCATTTCCCCTGGATTCCTGATTCTGTTTCTGCTGTTATCTTGACTTTCAATTCCATTAGGGGCTGAATCGATACTTCTCTGGCACAAAAATGTACCTCTAGGAGAGTTCTTTCAAGCCGGTCATTATTTTGAGTTGTACTTCAATCTCTGCTCCAAAGCTTCTCTATAATATGCAAAAGGAGGAAGATGAGAGTGGCTAGATGCATGGGACGTCCTTTCTGGATTCTTGCAGAGACACTGAAACTTGGCTGGGCCTCAGCCTCCCAGAATGCCAGTTTTTCCCTTGGAGACTTGAAGTTTTAATTGAAACCAGAAAGCTATTGAAGGCAGACCCAGCCAATGAAACCTTGTTTTCTCTGCTGCTCAGGAATGGGAAATAAATAATTTTTTGCTGATGGCATTTCAAGTTGCTTCAGTTCTGCTCCTGCCAGAAGAATGGGGTAAATTATTATTAACACATAGGCATTGTCAGGAGTTGCAGGACCTTAAAAAATGGGATGATGTTATTGAGTTTACTCAGGGCCCCACTGTGTGGGAGAGGTCTATGGGGTCGGGGTGGGGGGGATAGCTACTCTTGTCTGGGAGCAGGACAGCCCTTCCCTGAAGAAAAGGAAGCCTCATAGAGTCCTTGCCACACATCACTGTGCTTGGTCCTTTGGTTCTTGTGATGAAGGGAACAAAGCCATCCAACTTTGCTCCTTCTGCGGTCTGTTATAAAACCTGGGGAGCTTCTTAAAAATAGTTTAAGCCAGGATTAAGTGAGGAACACCACCATCCTACATACTGCCATGGGTTTGAGCTTCTTTTAGAGCTATTTCTAAAGGCCTCCCTGGTGTTTCACAAACTCTTCATCAAGCTGCAGACGCTTTGGGTAGCCTAACACTTGATAAATGCAGAAAAGAAAACACCAAGGTGTCCAGAGTGCACTACTTCATGAATACGGGGGATAGATGCCACCCTACAGTCTCGTTTCACTCTGGGTTTTCATTTCCATTTTCACTTAGCCCTCAACTAGATTCTGATGGCCACTTAGACTACCAAGTTGGGGCAATATGAAGTTTGGGGGGAACCGGTGACCTCAGATGACCGAGTGCAAGTTAATGGGCCCTTAGAGTTCTTATCTGGAATTTTCAAAGGTCTTTCAAAGTTTCAAGTCAGAGCAGCGTCCCTTTCAGAGTTGGTTTTCTTATATCCTCAGAGGGTGCCCTCCAAGGTTGACGGAGCATGTTTTTAATCGGCCTTTGGCTTAGAAACCCACAGTTGACTTCCTGTCCAGTTAAGAGCAAATGATGCCGGGGTCAAACGGAGAGCGAGAGCAGCTCTGAGGTCCACAGGACACCTTTTGAGGAAGCAGGTAGCCCTTCCTAGGAACTGATGATGGACTGTGATCCACAGACGCTTGAGAAATAATTGTAGGCAAAGCCAGCTGAGCTGACCCCAGGTAGGCTGAGGCTTCCACCTTTCCAAGTGCTGGGAGGGTTAAGGATGAATGGGGAGCAGATAGAATTTCAGAACTGTGAGCTTAGAGAGATGTTTCCCTGACCCAACTTCTGCCATCAAAAGCACTCCCTTTCATATGCATGGCTCTTTGTTCTTTTCAAGACATCTTCCTATCAGATTTGCCCCCTTGATTCTCCTAAGGTGGGAGAAGCAGTGTATCCCCATTCAGAAGAGGAGGGACTGACACACTGACTTGCTAAAATGATGCAAGGTGGTGGCCCACCTGGGACCCGAAGGCTGTGTTAAAATATGAACAGCATCACACCTGAAGTGACAAGATCTGCTCTGGATCCTGTCCTCACTAGTCCCGGCTAAAGGACCCCTGGCAGGTTATTTAACCTCTTTGAGCCTCAGTAACCTAATCAGGAAAATAGGGATAAAGATGCTTACCCTTCCTACTTCACAGGGGTTGGGAGGATTAAATAATACCAGCTAATTTCTGTAATTGAGCTCTGAGAGGATTTCCATGCTGCCTCCTGGAAACTGGTGCCTGGGATTATTATCGCCATAGCCCGGAGATTAATAACCCTCTGGTGCGACCAGAAATGCCTACAGGGGCCCTTGTGTTCTAAGACAGTTGGGGAATACTTGTTTTCTGCTCTCGAGTTGACTCATAAGAAAAACGTGTGTATAAGTATATACACATCAGTGGAATTATTAGATGCCTTGTATCTGCCATGTGTATCTAAGGCTCAAAGTCTCAGGTAATATCCAGTTTGGGCTCACAGATGTAACGGGGCTCAGGAAATGCTCTTCGCTAGGAATGAGAAGAACAAAAGGAGATGCACAGAGCGGGGGCAAGCGGGAGAGAGAATGAGGGGCAGGTGCTCCATAGGGAGCCCCAGTGGCTGAGCAGTGACATTCAGGACAGAATGTTTAGCCTCTCTTAAGAGAAGACCTCCTAGCAGGATTGCCTCTGTCCCAGCAAACCTAGTACATTGTCTAGAATGAGGAAAGTTCTCCACAGTCCATTTGCTCCCAGCCTCCCCTGGATTGCTCCTCTTTCTCTTTCCCGTGATTCCTGGCTCGCCCTGTCCAGCGACCTGTGTGCAGCATGCGCCTGGCTGCGTTCTCCAGTGAGCCCCGTTTTACGCAATGTTTGCTGATCTCTGCTCCCATCAGACTGGCTTCCTCGCTCACCTTGGGCCCTCTGAATGTGTGTCCGCCTCCGCACTTGGGCTCACTATGTGTTGCTGCCTCCTCTCTGGAAGGTGTCCCGATGGGTCCCTTTGAGCCCAGGCATTTACCTCTTAGGACATCACACCAGCTCGCAGCTCTGCGCCGTGGTCTCCAGAGCACTTTGGGTCTCAAGCACTCGCCTGGCAACCGGCTCACGCGGCTTTGCTGTTTGTTGTCACTACCGCCCTGGGCCAGGAGTCCTTAAAGAAAGGGACCAGGTTGGCCCCACAAAGCCCTGCCCCTCCTTACAAGTGATTTCTGTGGTGTGGATGAATCACAGAATTTATGCAGACATAGAATATTAAAGGTAAATGTTGTTTAAGGTGCACCGGAACTCTGGACCGTGAAGCAACACAGTGTGTGCCTCTTAAACAGAGTGAGTAAGAACCACTTATGTTAATGGCTTTTTATACTTTTGGCTATCTTTAGGGGCAATCACCCACTCCGTCTCTCCCTCCAAGCCTAAGAGGTAATGATGTTTTACCCCATGTACATCCTAACAGGCACTGATTCACTCATTCATTCAATCATCAACCATTTATGAAGTGCCTACTAGAGCATCATCTCCACACTAGCACACCCAGCTCTTGACTTTCTCTGAAAATTCCAGTTGCTTTTTTTTTTTTTTTTTGTCCACCACACTCGTTTTGGCACTTAACCATGCAATCTTCTTTGTTGCTTTAGTCCAAGTGCTTCCCCACTCCTTGGTGACTGAGCGAGCCTGGCCGCAATGGAAAGGAAGCTGGAGCAGAGAAATGCACTCAGCGGGGACAGGTCCTGGGCAAGGCTCATGAGAGGCAGGCTGCAGGCTGGGCTGGCCACCCATTAGCCTATGATGGAGGACAGGCTGAGCTGCCTTTCTAGTCCCTAGCGTGAGGCATCCTGAAGTGAAAGAGTTTGATTGCTATGGAGCGAGGGCACCATTCTGAAATCCTGTGATTGTGTAGCTAAAAATGTCCTGGGGATTTTGAAGCTTTTTTTTTTTTTCCTAAAGCTCAGAGCTCCTCAGACCCATTTAATGACACCCCAACAACCATCCAAACCAGTCCCACTGAGGAGTTGTGCACTTTGCTAAGTGTTTGCTGTGGTGGATAAGTTCTAGAAATGGAAATAGGGTCAGCAGAAGCTCCCCTGTTAGAACCAGAGAGCCAGACTTGGGGGACGGGGATGGGGACGGGGAGAGGAGGAGACAGATGGTGGGCTAAGTGCGAAGAAAAACCATTAAGAATATGACAGAGAATAGTGTGGAAGGAAGAAAAGGAAGGATTCTCTACATCTTTTTTGAATACTGGCCCCCTTTGCTGAGCTAACTGCATTGGGACAAGGGAGCTAGTACAGACAGCTTAGAAAATCTGGAGTATATTCCCTATCTGGGCTTTGCTACTGCCCCCTGTGCCAAGTAGGCGTCTGGAATCTCTATTTCCATGGACCTCCTGGATCTGGGGGGCTGGGCGTTATTGTTTCGTGTGGATTGCATGGGGCATGAAGGCTGAGGCCAGGCCCGTGCTCCTGGCGTGTCTTCTCCATCCCCGCAGCAGAGTCTGCCCTGCTCTGGCCTCTGTTCAGTAACAGCTGGTGAGTGGGTTTCTGTGCATTCTGAGGTCAAAGGAGGTGATCCCCAGTTTGTCCAAAGCCAGGAGCCTCTGTGATTTGGGTTGGGGTGGGATCAGGAACGTCAGGCTTTGATCTGAGGCCCTGTGAAAGTTCAGCAGGAATTCTTGCTCACTGAGGAGCACACTGGTTGGATATTTAGGAAGAGGGAGGTTCTGCAAGCTACCAAAATGTGGCAGTTATGTTTATGCTAAGACTTATGTGGGATAGGAGAGAAGAAAAGCAAGCAACACTATTAGCCTCACTTGGTAAAAGCAATTTCTTCACTGTTCCTTCTATCTGCCAAAGATTTGCAGTTCGGTCAATGGAAAGAAGCTGCTTGAGTTTGGACTTGGGGCTGGAGAGATGGGGAGACGGGAGATGCTGAATTTGATGGATCCAACGCAGTAGCCTGATGAGAACGTTGGGGCACCATTGTTGTGCTTGTAGCAGAATAATGAAATCCGGGTGGCACACCCTTGCAGTTGGTGACTCTGCCTGTGACCGATTGTTATTTGAGCAATGAGAGCTTTGATTTTTTTTTTTTAAGTATGGATTAATAATGGTGGCTAAAAAGAATGATTTGTTGTGAGAGCCCTATGGGCCTTCTTTCTGCTCATTACTTTGTACTCAAGAGCTTCCTTACAGTGAGTTTTCTGATCCACGAATACTTACTAAAATCTCAACATTGCTACTGTGCAAGCCATTGTTCCTGACACTTTAGGTGGAAAAGGTCTGGTAGGAGACATGACTTTTGCCCTTGGAGAGTGGACAGTATGTCTGTAGAGACACGCATAGCTCCAATGGAAAGCTTCAGTCTGCAGCCAAAGTGGGAGCATGATCTCATGGAATTGTGCTATTTGTGTGATCAGGAGCTGTCAGGGAAGGCTTCGAGGAGGACGTGGTGTTGGGTTTGACAATAGAATTGGAACAGGGGGAGGTTCTTGGTGGGTAGAATAGCTTTGGTATAGGAGCAGAAGTGGGACAAAGTTCACATGTGAATTTGGCACTGCCACAAGCAAGTGAATGCTACTCATGAACAAGCAGGGCAGCCGGCTGGAGCAGACAGCCCCAATGACAAAGGTCCAGATGGCTGAGATTGGGGGGCAGATCACTCATGGGAGTCTTCTTGCTGGTGTGAGGTCTTCTCAGGGGGAAGGACCAAGCCCAGGGCCCTCTAAGTTGGACCCAGTCTAGCTGTCCAGAGTTTTCATTCAAACTCATCAACTTTTCAGCCCTCTGATTCAACAGACTTTGTTTGCTCATTGCCATTTAAACATGAGCGTGACCAGACCCTGATGGGTGCTGGGGGGATGCCAAGAGATGGAGAGGACACTCTGCCCTCAGTCTGGTAGAAGACTTTGTAAGAACTTATGAAAACCAGCGGAGGAGTAGCGGAGGACAGTGGCCTAGGCCTAACTGAACTGCAGCGGGAGCCCAGGGAAGGCCAGAGCATCAGGGGCTGGACACATCCCAGAGAGCTTCAGGGAGCAGGCGGTGCATGCACTGAGTCCTGAGCACTGCAACATTCTTGCATAGGTTCAGAGCCATCTTCAGAGAAGATACTCAACTTGGTAATGTAGAGGCAGAAAGAAGACCACTGCCCAGAGACCAGGGTTCTCTGGAATGTCAGGGGACAAAACCGATGAATTGGGGCCCTGCGAGAAGGTGGCCAAGGCTGCATGTTGAGATGGGAGCCATGACCAGTTTTCAGAATGCAAGGGGAGTAGATGCGAGGAGCAGAAGGATGTGCCAATCAGAGAACGGTCACACATACCACACAAGAGAGAACCCCAACATCTGACTGTCCCATCCACCACTGAGCCTTGTCTGCCACCGACTCTTCAGTCTGGGGTTCAAAAGAGGCATCTTTAGAATAAACAATAAACATAAGATCCCCATACAAGCATTCAGAATGGGGATCAACCACTCTAGGGAACAAAAATGCTCTGCTACTGGCATTCATCAACAGGGGCTTAATGTATAATTGGAGAAAGACATATACAAGTTTTCATAACAATGCAGTATTTAAATGGCAGTTCAAGATTGCTGAAGGAGAAATATAAAGGAAGGGAAATGGAGCTAATATTTGTTTAGCTCTGGTAGGCCTAGCATCCCCTTTGTGGCAGAAACACAAACATGTAGGTGTCAGATTATACTTTATATTCAAACAATAGTGAACAAAGCAATTTTGGAATCAGATGGTTGAGAAGTTGAGGGACTTGAATTAGGACTGAACAGGGAGTGGGGTCAAAATTAGAGGCCCTTGAGAGAAAGACTATGGAATTTGTTATTTGTTGGATTGTTTAGTTTATCCCCTTTGCCTTCAGGTAAGTCTATCATTTTCATCCCCAATTTACAAATGGTAGGGTGGAGGACCAGAGTTTAAGTTGACCACTAACTCTGGGTATTTAAAGACTGGTGGCATTATGAGTCAGTGGAAAGTAAATGACATTTGGAGTCAAAGAGCACTATCTCAGTGATTTAAATTAATTTCTCAACTTCGGTTTTCTTATCTTTAAGATGGGCACATCTCAGGGTTAAATCCAAGAAAAAACCTAAAGCACCCATTATATACTAGATGCATGTTAAAACTTAAGATCATTTTCTTTGCCAGGTGTCACTCTCTCTTCTGCTTGGACAGGAAATATTATGATCACAGTTACTTCTTACAGGTCTACCATATTTCAGCTACTCGGGTGCTATTCTGCATATGTTACTTACTGTTGTCCTTGGACAGTTCTGTGAAAAGACTAGGAGGGCAGGTGAGAGAGCTGATGCCCAGGATTTGAAGCGATGTGGTGAGTCAGATGGCAAAGACTGGTCTTGGAGCTCACATCTGTAGAAGTAGCCAGGGGTGCTCGGTTAAAAGGTGGCATCGCTTTGTATTTTAGAGACGTTATCACGTAAAAGTAAGACTACAGGCTTTGGAATCGTATAAACCCTGAATTTGATTGTGGATCTGGTAGAAATAGTGTGGGCCCTTGAACAAGTTATTAACCTCTCTGGACTATTATTTCCACATCTGTGAAATGAGGACAGGTCTTCCGTATAGCAGGGCCGCTGTTTCGATTAAACTCATAATGCCTTTTGTGCTCATTGGTTGCGTTTACGCCCTTACTCAGGGCGAGTGCGTGCTTTCCTTGACTGCATGGAGGAGCACAGGCAACAGGTGATACGCCAGAGGTAGAGCTTGCCCTACGAACTTGGGGATTGGCCCAGCCAGAGCTTTAAAGATCTTTCCCCAGGGGCCCCAAGGCTCATGCTGTTGTGTTGTGTTATTGGTTCCCAGAGGAGGCACTGTTTTTGAAGCTAGAGCTGGAACTGTTGGTTAATGCATAATGTGCAGCTTCAGGCCTCAGAAGTTTGATTCTGCTTCTCTCCCTATCGTGGAGATCCCTGAACACCGGGGCTGATCCTTAGTTTTGCATTAGGCTCAGCCAGATGGAGCCACAGACCCAGCACGATCTGTAAGGAGGTGGAAGGTACCAGTCCAGCCTTTGGAGGACTCTGGTTGTCAAGTTGAGGAGACAAGGCTTAGCACCTGAGAATGTCAGAGCTGGAGGGGGTCGCAGAGTTTACCTTATTTCACTCCATTCTACAAATGAGGTTGGGGAGATCCAGGGAGAAAAAGGAACGTTCCCAAGGCCACTAACTCCAGTTGGCAGAGCAGGGAATTGAGCCTGTAATTTGTACTAAACTCAGTCATGTTCCTCTATAAGACAAACTGGGAAGAAGAAAAAAACAATACTCAAACAACATCAAACACTCAAGTTAGCAGGTGCAAATTAAACTATTTGTATGTGCTTCGCATTGTATCGGGAGATTGGGGAGGTTGGTCTCCAACCCCTGTCCCTCAGGCTTTACTTGGGATCTGTGAAGAGAGGCAGCAATTAGCCAAACACCAGCTTAGATGACACAGACTAGGGAGGAAATCAAATTTACCAAAAAATTTGAGCATCCACCAAGGTGATCCCAGCATGTTCTTTCATAAATATCTTACTTAATCTTCAATTACTTCTCAAAACAACCCTTGAGGTAGGTTTATAACCCATTTTCCAAATGAGACTTGAACAGTGTAAACATATTTTCTAGGAACAGTCACTAAGTGGGGAAAGAGAGGCTAAGTAATCTAAACATGTGACATCAGATCGGTGCTACTTCCATTCTTCTTTTCAAGGGGAAACATGGCTTGGACACTGTCTGTCGGATCCTTACTGTGTATGCGCTCCTTGTGCCCTGAAGTGTGTCAGAGATCCATGGGAAACCCAGCCCCTACCCTTGTGGAGTTCCTGGTCTGGTGGGAGAGATAAATAAGTAAATGGAACATGGTAATACAGTTTGCCAAATGCTTTCATAGCAGAATGCCTAGGGAAGTGAGAGCAAGACCATCTGTGAGTGTGTGTGTGTGTGTGCGCACGTGTGTGCATATGTACACACAAGGGAAAAGGAATGGAAAAGGAAGGTCTAGCCGGCCTTCATGAAGGATGTAAATCTTGACCAAATCCTGAAGGATGACTTAGAGGTGACAATGTAGAGAAAGGAGAAAGGGCAGCTGGAGGAATTAGTAGGGAATCCCATGAAGTGATGCAAAGCAGGGGCCTTGTAGCTCAGCAAACACTGTTGGGGAATGTTGGGGGGCGTGCAGCACTCAGGGAACACTGCTTGGAGGAGGTGATCTGTGATCAGGAAGGTACCACCCAGGTACATGGTAGAAAAAAGCCACTGAGTCTGACCTTCATTCTTTGCCGTGGGCCACGGTGTGTTTGTAGGGTTAGAGAGCCGTGGTGCAGAGCCACCTTTGCCCTCGCTGATTGAGAGCTGGGTAAGGGTTGGGTCACTTGATCAGTTTACCAGTGTTGATGGAGCATTTACTCTGGGTGTTTCTGCAGCAGGAAGGATTTCAGGGACACATCACTCAGAGTCATGGGCAACTGAGTCAAATGGCTTTTGGTGGCCTCTGACACGGTCTCTCATTCAGCATTTACTCAGCGAATAATTTGAAGTGTTGCTCCATGGATCAGGGGGTGGACTAGACTCTGGGGATTCCATGGTGAGCCAAACAGACATAGTTTTTGCCCTCGGGGACTTACCATCTCGTGCGGGAGGAGATGGGGTGCAGAGTTACAAGCAAGAATGGCACGAGTGTTTATAAAATATAATAAATGCCAGTGAATAAAAGCTCTGTGCTGTAAAGGCACAAAATAGGGAGTCCTGATCTGGCCGTGAAGCTCAGGGAAGTGCCATTTGACCTGGGCCTGAGTAATGAAGACAGGAAGACTTGGCTCAGGCCAAGTCCATCAAATGGGAAAGACCACTCCTGACTCCCCACCTAAATACCTTAGGTGACATAAAGAAAGATGAACACTCATCCACCCCCAAAACCAAAGGCAGACTATCAATCTCTTGAAAGTATCTGAGAAGGGATGCTTATAACTTTAGGCCAGTGAGCCTAGGTGGAACTACATTAGCTTCCCTAGCTGTCACGAGGTAGGATTACCCTCCATCCTTTTGCACCATTTGCCTGTTTGCCTTCCAAGATCGGAAACTCCTAATTTCTGTCAACCAGAAAAACTGGCAGTTGTCGGGTCTCCTGCATGGGCAACTTTAGTAAGACGACTGGAGATGGTTTCCTTCCTACTGGCGTTATACATAATCTCAAAAGTCTACAGCTTTCAGGAAACAAATGGAAAAGACAGAGGGAGGGAGGTTTGGGAGGAGTGGAAGCAGGGCATTGACTTCTAGGCAGAGACGGCCCCTCAAGTCCAGCTCTGAGGGAGACATAAAGAGCCCTTGTCACAATGCCTGTTGGGCATTTCAGCTCTTCAGAGTGTCAAAGAATCCGGCAGAAGAAGCCCCAGAGTCCAGCAAAACAGTCGCAGGTAGATGTCTACTGTCAGTGGCTTCCTAGTAAATGCTTAACGCCCTGTTCTCCAGATTTGGTTTTCAGCTGCTATTTGTGGAGTTTGCTGATTCCTGTGGTGTAAACGCTCCCGCCGTAGCCAATTTTCAAGCAACCAGCCTGACCCCATTGCATGTGGGGCTGGGAAGAGAGACCCAGGAGAGGCCCTCAGGAGCCCCTCAAGCCTCGCTCTAGCACATGGCTGTTACGTTCGCCAGAATCCGAGAGGGTGGGATCACCGATAACAGCAACAGCCCTAGACAAGAAGGATTTGACCTCCTTCCAGATGGACGGACCGCAGAGACAAAAGCAGCCCCGTGCTTTCTCTGTAGGTCCAGATTGCTCTGCAGGATGCTCTCCTCATTGAGAGCATGAGCAAAGAGGAAGAACCAACATGAGGCCTTAGAGGGAAAAACACCCAAGTAAGGTAAAAGGAGCAGTATCAGGAAAATTAGTTACTACAACTGCGGAATAAGAATTTTAGGAAGCTGCCAGACATCTGCAACAGGAAGAAGTGCGACCCTGGTGGGCTAGGATCACAACGTAACGGGGAGGGAGAGGGCCGGGATGAAAAGGCATCAGAGTCAGCTGGAAGGAGGATGAATGAGGTAGAGAAAGAAGGCCAAGATACGAGCTGTGTAATAGCAGAGTGAAATGTCCACGGAAAATAGAATTACGTTGCTATTATGGAAGGTAGTTTAGGGTTTGCTCTCCCACAGTGCAAAATCAAGAAATGAAAACAGTGAGAGAGAAAATGAGGGCAACGGAGGACAGAAATGGGAGCTCTAAAGTGAGGATTATGGGGAAAAACTGAGAAAGAAGCCTGAACCATTGAACAGAAGAAATACCTAAAGGAATGATCAAAGAAGATATTCCCAAACTAGGAAGAACCTGCCTCTGTAAATCCAAAAGGCTCATTGTGTTGTGGGAAAAATGCAGAAGATCCACGCTGTACTCATTTTGTCGTTAATAAAATTCTAACATAATGGAAGGAAAATCTTTGACTATAACAGCATAAAAGAAGTTGCCTACAAAGGAAACAGACCAGGCTGGCCTCCCTCCATTTTCTCCTCTGTGACTTCAAATGTTAGAAGACAGTCTTCAGAGTTTTGAGGGGGAGAGGTCCTGGCCTAAGGATTATGCTTTTACAGGTAAAGATGGGAGAAGTGCCTTATGGGGATTTGCAGAGCAGAGAGCCGACTGAGGTGGGGCTGTAGGGGAAGAGTTCTGGGGGAGTGGGGAAGGTCAGGAATGAGGCAGAGGACTCTTCCCATACTTGTGATGGTTTGCCTTTAAGACTGTATGGGGTGCGGGGCGCCTGGGTGGCTCAGTTGGTTAAGCGACTGCCTTCGGCTAAGGTCATGATCCTGGAGTCCCGGGATCGAGTCCCGCATCGGGCTCCCTGCTCGGCAGGGAGTCTGCTGCTCCCTCTGACCCTCCTCCCTCTCATGCTCTCTGTCTCTCATTCGCTCTCTCAAATAAATAAATAAAATCTTTAAAAAAAAAAAAAAAGACTGTATGCGGTGTAAGTGTTATTTTTATTTTTATAAGGAACATGTGGTTCTATTAAAAAAAAAAAGATAAAAGCCATAACCTAATAAGGTAGATCAGGAAGACATTTATTCCATCTTGTTGATGAGACATCAAGGCTGAGAGAGTGCTTCTGAAGGCTCCTACTTGACAGGATTAGGTCCAGAATCCACATGTTTTGACTTCTGTTAAATATGCCATGAGCTCTGCCAGTTCCACCATATTGTCTCTTTGGAAGGTGACAGTCCGGCTGATGGATGGCCTGCATGTGGGTGGTGCCCTGGGAGCAGAGCAGATGGGAGAGGTGGATGATGGTGGGAAGCTGTGTTGGTTTGTTCATTTCTTAATTTGGTCAACCAGCATTTCTCGAGTGTCCGGTATGTGTTGGGCACTGTGCTAGGCATGGGGATTGCAGGCATGAATCAAATGCCACGTACGTGTATTCTTCTGAGACTCAGTGTACTGCTGTGAGGGAGAAAGATGAAACACAGAGTTCTGCTTGGTCAAGGCCGGAGGTCGGGGTAAGCACATACATTATGCAAAGCCTAAGCCCATCAGAATCATCTGGAGGACTTGGGAAAAGCCAGAAGGCGAGACCCCACCCCTGGAGCTCTGATTCAGTAGGTGGAGCCCAAGAATTTGCATTTCTGCCACCAAACTCTGGGATTAGTTAAGAGTTCCCGAGGCTTCGGGTTTAGGAAAAATTCATTCATCTTGCAGATTTGGAGGTTAGAGAGGATGTATTCCTTGGGACTCATTTAGGTTCTGAGACACATCTAGCCAAGCAGGATTCCCCTGGTCCCTCAGAGAAATAATTCTGAAGGTCCACACTATCTAATTTGGAGTGCCCCCATAGGTCTGTGGCTGTGCAGGGTAAAGTTAGAGTCTTGATTCTGGAAGAACCCTCGCTCCATTCATTGCTGAGCTAAGTATGGAGTAAGGGACTCCAAGTGGCCTGTGTTAACAGTCACTGTGAATGGCAGAGCCAGAAGTAGAGGGCAAGTTCCCGGATGCCCCCCCCTGCCCCGCACCGTGTTCCTTTCCAACATCACCACCCTGCTTCTCACCCCTCTGTTTCCGTTAGACCTGCTGGGCAGTTATTTCCTCAGCAAGTCTGATTCCTCCTATCCCCTGCCACCAGGTCCTGCAGGCAGCCACTGAAGGGTTAACTTCAGTTGGACCCGGAGCCCCGAGCCAAGTACAGAGTGTCCATTGTGCGCCCGCCCCCTCCGCCCCCTCCGGAGGAGTCGCTGACTGCTGGAATGTGACAAGGCAGAAGGTTTTCACCTTGCGTCGCTGGCTTCCCTCCTCTGTGAGTGTGCGAGTGGGTGCGTGTGCTCACGCTCACATGATGGCAGGCGAGCACCACAACACAACTCTCAGTTGTCTCCCAGACGCACCAAGAAAGTGAACTGTGAATTTGGGTTGGCCGGTCTGTGCTGGGAGAAGGCAGAGGGAGAACAACAGCTTTGTGTGCTGCTGAAGTAAACAGACAGGTTAGGTTTCTTTGCTCTTCCCTTTTGAAGACTTCTTTTTATTTTTTTAAGGTGAGGGGTGCATGTGGACATGGGGGGCTGGATGATAACCCTCAGCACGGACCTTGGATTTTGCAGAGGGCGCTTGGGCGGGCAGAGCTGTAGTTGGAGTCCTTAAAACCACAGGACTTGGAATAGCTGTCAGGGGGCTAATTCATTTTCATTCAGAAAGAACTTGAAGTCCTTTAGTGCCCAATCCTGCACTGGGTGCTGAAGCGAATGTAAGAGCTGTACGACCACAGTTGGTCTCAGCCTGAGCCTGAATTGCAATCGAGGAAGGAAAATAAGATTCGTGTACTCAAAACAGCAAGAAGACAATGCCAGACTAGTGTTTAGTGGCAAGCTAGGCAGCCGGGTGCAGTGTAAGTCAGGCCAGGGAGCGAATGCTGTGGTCCAGAGTTTACAAAATGTTGCCATGGAGAAGTGAAGGCTTGGGCATGACCTTGGAATAAGGGAAGGCTTGGGTCTGTCTGTTTGTTTGTTCCTTTGCGCAACAAACATTTGGTGAGGACCAACTTACCAGTCATTGCATGGGTTGGTGGAAGGAGATACAGAAAAGATTCTATAAAAATACCAAGGTGG
Organism: Leptonychotes weddellii; assembly: GCF_054177405.1. Classification (NCBI taxonomy): domain Eukaryota; kingdom Metazoa; phylum Chordata; class Mammalia; order Carnivora; family Phocidae; genus Leptonychotes; species Leptonychotes weddellii. Next base: position 26,370,856 of record NC_138381.1, on the reverse strand, counting down.
AAGAATTCTGTGTGTGTAATGCCACTGTGGAGACTGGTTTGATTTGAACAGGGAATGTGAGTTCCACTGAGCCCTAGGACTGGATTCTTCAAGTGAGACCAGTGTGCAAAGTCTGGAAGTGATGTGTTCCTGAACACTGGGATGATTTGACACTGCATTACTGTTTGATCTCTGGTATTTATCATGTCATACTCAGACTGGTCTGGTTCAGGCCCCCTGCAGCAAGAATTGAATTTCAGCTGAGCCTCCTCATGGTCCCCCTGCCTCTACTATCAGGTTCTATTAATCCATCCCTTACACTACATGCTGGAATTATCTTCCCAAAGCACAGCTTTGATAGTGCCCCTTTCCTACATCCCTTAAATGGCTTCCCATTACCTGTAAGATAAAATCCAGCTCATTAGCATTGCATGCAAGGCTGTTCGTGATCTGGCTGTAACCTTTTATCTCCAGCTTTACCTTTCACCAGTCCCAATTTTGTACAGCATCTCCTGGCTGAACATCAACATTCTCTTTCCTGAGCATGACCCTGCAGGTTCCTGCCCCAGGCCTTGCCTCGTGCTGTCCCTTGTGTCTTCCTTCTTCCCACTCTACCTGTTGAAGCCCCTGAAGGTAAAAGCCATTTTCTGTGCTCTCCTTGAAACCTTTCTGTGTGCTTTCCCATCGATTTATCTCTACTTTGCCCAAGGGGGAAACGTTTTCTCTTTCCTTTGTTTCTCTCCTTTACTATAGGACATGTAAATATCTGCTCTGTTTCAGTTATTTTCCAGATCTCTCTTCAAGAACATAAGCTCCCTAAGGAAAGAGATTGTATTTCCATTGTTATCTTAGGGTCTTGACTGGAGGAGCACTGAAAAACAGATTGTTGGATTTTCATGTTTTGTGGACCTCTTATGACTTGAGCTTTAAGTGTTGGAGCACGGTCTTCTACAAATTAGTTAATGATTTATACCATCAACCCTAAGGAACTCTTTTTTTTTTTTATTAGATTTGGTTACTTTTATTTTTTTTAAATTTTTTTATTGTTATGTTAATCCCAATACATTACATCATTAGTTTTAGATGTACATCAACCCTAAGGAACTCTTACAAGGGAATCTTTTTTTAATGGAAGATACTGTCTTAATAATATGCCCATTTCACACTGCTATCCATTCCTCTAAAGTTAGATTTCATCATCTTCTGTTGCAGCACAGAACCTGCAATAGACGTCCAAAGTTCCAAATGGATTTAGTCTAGGAACTTTTAGTGGAGAACTTGCCTCACTTTTTCCCTGACACAAGGATAACTTTGTAGGCTGTGCCAGGGAATTAAAATGTACACTGAAGATTCCTGCCAGAGGAAGTAAACCACCAGACACGACCACGAAAAACACGGCTTGCAGTTTGGATGGATTTGGGGTACAAGCTGAGAAAGATCTTTTGGACGATTGCTGCTTGACAACAGGAACACTTTCTAAGGCATCCGGATGTCTCCTCCAACATCTAGTATGGTCCTCGACACCAAAATGAATGTTGACTTGAATACGACTTTTTAAAAAATTATATAAAGTTTTGGGGAGGTAGGCAAATCAGTCTAGATGAGACAAATGATCTTATAAGTAAAAGAATCTTTCATTGTCATCGGGTCTCACTGCCCTCCCCAGCCCCTAAGTGGGGACTTGGTCCATTTGGAGCCTGGGGCACAGGTGGCTGTTCAGTCTTTGTGTGACAAATTCAGTGAAGATGCTCTCACTCTCACTCGGACAGCCTCTTCTCTTCTAGAAATGCTGCGTTCGTCGGCTTTTCCCCTAGGAGGATGCAGTTGTAAATGTGTCTTTCTGTAGGGCCGAGCAGTTTCCAGGAGCCGAGTACGCACCTGGGCGCCTCTGGGGAGCAGGTTCATGTTGAAACCCTGGCTGTCTTGCTGGCTAGCTTCCTCACAGGATGTCAGCTGAAAATGTCCTGATTCCAGAGGGAGAAAATACGTGGCCGGTCTCCAGGCTTCGTTCTTCGCTGTTCTGAATGTGTCTTTGCAGTTGTTGTTGGGCATTTTCTGGTGGGCACATGTGCTGGTTAATACCTTACATTGCTGGGCTCCAAGGTAGAAACCGAAGGTGTGGGGTAATGTCTTCTGCTGGGAAACCTCAGAGTTCTGAGCCATTTAAGAAGGCTTGAGTGTGATCTTACCTGCAGCCTAAGGGTGGAAGGAGACAAAGCCTTGAAGTTTTGTGCGGCCTCAGGGCTCTCAATTTTCTCTTGAGGAGGAGCATTGGGCTTCCTTTGGGGCTTTGAAAATGATGAGTCTGAAACTGGGAATAATGGGACATGTGGTGAGTAAGGGTGAGGGATAGTTTAGCTGATCCTATGATGGTCTAAAGAGAACCTGACTGATGTTTCTGGTTTCCTCTGGGAGGAAGGCAGAATCAAAGATCCCCGGGGTGGGGAGAGGTGGGGAGGGGCGGTGGGGAGAGCCATCCCCGACATTTCCAAAGGCCTGTGAAATGCTCCCTCTCTCTCTCTTTCTCTTTTTTGTTGTCGTGTAGACAGAATGCTACTTCGTTTCAGGACCAGAAAGGGAATTAAAACTGTCTTGGATGGCTATTTTTATCTAAATAATTGATCATGATGAAATATCTTTTGTGTGGACAGAAACATTTTTTAGCAATTGTTTTGCATTAATCACAGCATTCAAAGTGCTTTTCCACTGAACTCTTTATGTTTTCCTCTTTCAAGCCTGCATCTAAGCTTTGCGTCTGTTTTAAGAAATAAAGATAATTTTGTGTAATTGAAATAATTTAGCATGAAAAATGATAAAGAAAGAATGGTCAGGAGGTTAGGTGAGTGTCCTTCCACCAAGCTGACAGAGGGTTTCACCCTGACAGCTCGGGGGGCGGGCTGTGTTGTGTTCAGTTTGCAAACTGTTCTTCACGTGTGAGAGGGAAGTGGTGCAAGAAGCCAGCCCAGTGCCATTCCCACAGACCTGCCTCAACACTTCAGACTTCCCTTTCGTCATGGTTGGTTTTGGTGGTGACTCAGCTCGCTGTGGCTTCAGTATAAAAAACTTCTAGCTTGTTATTGGACTGGAGGACTGGCTTCTCTTCTCTTTATTCTCGGGCCCATAGCCATAAAAATTAACAATTCAATGAAGGGCTGTGTGTGTGTGTGCGTGTGCGTGTGCGTGTGTGTGTTTCCCTCACTGCCAATAGAATCCAATTTGGGGATATGCATGTTCTGTTTGATTTTTTTCCCATCACTTTTTTTTTTTTTCTGATGGCCATAGATTAGAGGGAAGGGGCTTTTGGAACTTAGGTCGAGTTCCTTTTGAGGTCATTTTCCTTCCTGCCACGTCTAATTAATGTCTCTGCTTCTCAGTTGCAGATCTGACCTCTTCTGAACACGTGGCCGTGTCTGCATCCCTGGGACTCTGAACCCAGCAGCTGGACCACTTTGTCCTTGGGATTTTGGACGTCCTCTCTTCTCACCTTTCCCTTTTCCCCTCTTCCGTCCCACCTCCTGAGAACTCCTGAAGACTGTAGGATTGTCATGGAGTCCAGGGAGATCTTAAGCAGCTCCCGGCAAAGGGGGGACGAGTCGGAATTCCTGCCTGTCTCCTCGAACAAGCCCCCAGCTGCTCCTGGCTGTGCAGGCGAACCTTTGCTCTCTGCTCCAGGAGCTGGGAAGGGGATCCCAGTGGGCGGAGAACGCATGGAGCCGGAGGAGGAGGATGAACTGGGCTCAGGGCGAGATGTGGATTCCAACTCAAACGCAGACAGCGAGAAATGGGTTGCAGGAGATGGCCTGGAAGAACAGGAATTTTCTATCAAGGAGGCAAACTTCACAGAGGGGAGTCTGAAGCTGAAGATTCAGACCACCAAGCGGGCTAAGAAACCCCCAAAGAATCTGGAGAACTATATATGCCCGCCTGAGATCAAGATCACCATAAAGCAATCTGGCGACCAGAAGGTGTCCCGTGCTGGGAAAAATAGCAAAGCCACGAAGGAGGAGGAAAGAAGCCACTCCAAAAAGAAGGTAGGGAACCCTGTTTTGTAGGCTTTTTGTTTATTCATTTTTGCCATTCTCCCTCCAACTGTTAAAGGTCTGTGTGCTTATTACATATTTATTTTGGAATTATCAATCTCTTTGATGGAATACTTAGTGCCCTCCAGGAGAAATGCCTCTGATATCTTGGTACAGTGTCTAATTTATTATTATATCTTCTACCCACATGAAAATCAATAGCCTCTAGAATTATAATTCTGGAGCATTCCTATTTATTGTGTAGCCACCAATTGACTGGGTCAGACGTGGCTAACCTGTGACAAAATATTTGCATCTTTTCATAGAGTTAAGCGTGGGATGTTAAAAATTTTTGGTCAATCATAACAGTCAAGAACCTATATAACCTCCTTTTGGTTTCAGTTACTGCTGTAAGTCTTTCTAAAATAGGCAAGTCACTCACTGGACTGAGGAAGCCATCTTCATAGGATTTAGGCTGCTAGAAGGCTAAAAGATCATTGCTCTGAAAACCAATGGTGAGCCCTGGAGCTCAAGCTAGAGAAAGAAAAAGGGGCTGGTGACTGACCCTAATCACTGTTTAACACAGTGTAGATTTTTTAAGACTGGGCATTGAATACACTCAGTTGGTTGTCATTTTCCTCCTAAAAGTCAAACAGGTGACAAGCCGCTCTCTAGGTGGTGTCATTTGGTTGGGAATGAATGGGTCTAGGTTTCATCGTATTTATATCACATCGTGTTTATATCACAGTGACCTCCCTTCTTGGGAGGGGTATGGCACTCAGCCATGATAGCAGGGGATGGCCCTAGTCTGGGAAGTGTTTGTCCCCAAAATTGTCTGGGGCTGGTGAATGCCTCTGAAAGGGGCCCTGTTGTTTTCAGAGGTTTTAGGTTCAGAGTGGTACGAGTTCATCAGTGTCTTTGGAACTTTCCCCCACATCTGATTTATTTGGGCTCTGGATATGATGGATTAGCTAAAAATAGCACATATGAATGACCCTCTTTCCTTTATGACTCAGAGATAATCTGTAACATTTATGTTTCTAGTGGTTTTTGAGCTTCTCAGAAGTCGCTCTCAATAGAACTGCTAGGTATCATGTTCTTTCTTTGGTGTAGGGCTTGTGTCCTTCCTCATGCTAAGTGTTTTGGCTGATATGTTGCATTTAAAATCCAAAGACTTGGATAAGAAGAGATTTCCTAGGGTGACCAGTGCCTTTCAGTTTGTTCAGACTATCCCAGTTTTAAAACCCAAAGTCCTACATCCAGGAACCCTTTCAGTCTTGGGCAAGCCAAGACAGTCGGTCGTCTTATTTTGACATTTGGAACATGCAGTAATTTTTAGAAGTTGGCTTGTTTTTATAGAACACAGAGGTAGTGCTTTCCCTCCCCTGTCCTCATGACAAGTTGTGGTGGCTTCTGGGGTCTCTGTCATAAAACCAAAGATTCTCTAGATGCTTGTGGAACCTCCTGAAATTCTTGGAAGAGAATGCAACAGTTCAAATTAGGCTCCACTTAGAAAGTGAGGCTTTGCTTTGGAGTCAGGTCTCTTCAGCTTTGAAAATGAGTATCTTTGTCTCTGGCCACCGAGATGGCCGGTTCTTTGTGTATTGTCGGATTTTTGTGTGGGTGGGCAGTCTCAAAAACTGTGGTAACTGTTTTCGCTCCATCCCCCTCACTGCCAGGACTTAAGCAACAGCCCACGGTTTGGGGTGTGCAAACTCAAATTCATTACCCTAGAAAGAGCTACGTTGTCCTGATCAGATATGACCTTACCTACAGCCACAGGACTGTTCCCAGAGATAGCCTTCTGCCTCTTTGAATGCCCCAGAATAAAATTCTGGATTTTGTGACACGGGGATGATTTCGAAGCTGCAGTGTGCAATGGACCTCCATCCTCAAATCTGAAATTCTCAGGCTTGTCGTCCTCACCCAAAAAGCCGGATGCCCTTTGTGTGCTTTATTGGAAAGAGAGGTGAAATCACTTCTTTGAATGTGTGACTTACGAAGTAAGTGTTTCTAAGTCTTAGGAATTGGAAAGGAGAGAAAGGAAGGGGAAGGACTGAAATTTAGCTCACAGTGCTGCATTATGCTGACACTGTAAAGGGAGGATCTATAAAAATTTTAAATTCCTAAGCTTGCTTCACACTGCACTTCTCCATCCTTCCTACCTTTATTTATGCCTGGAGCTATTACTTTCCAGAAATGAATGCATGAAGTTATCAGTACTGAGTTTTAATCACTTGATAGATGATAGAAACATTCTCTGATCTCTATTGGATTAGAGTGTTAACTTTATTACTCTGCAGAGTTCCTGTTGGTTCGAAAAGACGGAGTTAGCAAAAGCTGAACTTGAGGTGAAGTAGAAACCGCGCTTACCGTTTCAGTGCTTGGAAGAATTCACTTATTCGTATGAATGTGAAATACGTGATCAGTAACTGGGGGTGGGGAAAGGATGAGGTTGGTATTTGGTAAGCAATGAGTGTCTGACTCTAAAATCTAGTCTTCTGGATTTTTTTTTTTTTTTAAGCAAACTCTACCCCCAACGTGGGGCTCAAACTCATGGCCCTGAGATCAAGAGTCTCATGCTCTACTGACTGAGCCAGCCAGGTGCCCCCCACCCTTTTTTTTTTTTAATGAGGCAAGCCACTCATTGAAGTATTCATGGAGTGGCCCCTGGGACCCAGGTCCTACGTTGGGAGTGAGGAGGGAGGCTTTGTTGAGCTGATCCTTGAGTTGGTAGAGATGCCCACTTGGGAGTCACCTGAATATACATGCTGACTTGGAGCAGGGGTCGGCAAACTGTAGTCTGTGGGCCAGATCTAGCTCCTGGCCTGTTTTTGTATAGCCCGCAAGCAAAGAATGGTTGGAAAAAAATCAAACAAAGAATAATATTTTGTAACATGTGAAAATTATATGAAATTCAAATTTCAGTGTCCATAAATACAGTTTTATTGGACCAGAGCCACATCCATTTGTTTACATTTTGTCTGTGACTGCTTTTGCACTTAAACGGCAGAGTGGAGTGGTTGTGACAGAAACTGTATGTCCCACAGAACTCAAACTATGTACTATCTGGCCTGTACCAAAGGGGGGAAAAATATATATATATATATTTATATGTATTTGTTGAGCCTTGGTTTAGGGAAAGGACATAGAGTTTCAGGATAACAAGGATTTTGTTCGGTTTTGATTTTAATGATTCCACCTCCAAACTTGGAGGCTGGGGGAAATTGGGTGCTACATCATTATGTGCTTTTTTTTTTTTTCAGACCAATTAATTTTATTCAAGTCATTGTTTGACAGCCTTAGGCAAAGATAGCTCATATTGGATCCCAAATGATTTTCTTTTTCATTGGTTTTTGTAAAAAGCATACTCCTTAGGATAATGATAGCATTCCTTACATATCACAGCTAGTGTTTTGCTAGGCTAACTGTATTTCTGTGTGTTCTGCTACTTTGGGGGGAAGATGTATACGTGTGGCATCCTCAAGAGCTTTATTCCAAGTTTCAAACCTAACACCAATCCTCCAAACTGGAGAGAGCCATTATAGCTGTCCAGGCAACACGGCCCCTTGAGTGGTAGGATGGTAGGAGGGGACCCATGAAGATACCTCTTCACTGGCTCAAGGATGCATGGACTCTTTCTAACCAGGGGTCAGCTCTCCTCTCTTCCATATGAAATTAGGATGGCCACTGAAAATGGAAGTGGGTTTATGGTGAATGCATTTATGTGAGGTGTAAGAGCAACATTTGGTGAGAAGTGGAGGCTAAGAAGAGCATTCAGAATATATTCCAGGACCTCAGAATTGTCCTTTGGATGGACCTGCTTTGCAGATGGACTCAGTAAAGGCAACTCCCTCCTTACATCGTTGCATGTTAGAGTCAGCCAGGCAAGTGATGAAGTAACATAAGCTTCATGTACTTCCCTTCTAGGTCACTCAATCCAAACAATAGAAAACATGAGACTGAATCTCTAGAAGCAAGTATAGCATGTGAGCATAGAATGTTCCAACAGGTTTTTGAAAAGCTCTCAGGTGGGCAGAGCTTAGCAGCTCTCCTCTTTCCTGCGGACTTCCCGTGGGAGTCAGGGACTCCCATCCAGATTCAACAGCATGAGAGGAAGAGGGGACTCTTAGACCAGCTCCCTTCAGTGACCCAGGCTGGGAAATGTGGGTGGTAATCTGCACCAGCTGGCTTGGTGACTTTGCATCTGGAGTATAACCTTGTTGAAGCCCCAGTTTCTTTATCTGTCAAATAGAGAAGATAATTTCCACATGATACAACTCAATGGAAGATTTTAGGAAAAATGGGTAATCGACAGAGCACACATAGTAATAAACAGTTCGGATCTATGGAGCTATGTGGCAGGCCCTCTGCTAGCTATTTTATATGGATTCATCTTCACTGTTAGTCCTTACAACAGTCCTGCCAGGCAGATACTACCTACTTACAGATGAGGAAATTGAGGCTCATTTGCTTCAAAAAAGCAGGAACCCAAATGGGCAGGGTTGGTCTTTGAAGCTGGTTCTTCTGTATGCCAAACCTAAGGCTATATTCCAGTCCCAAAGTGACCACACTCTAAAAGACCTCTGGAAGGTAGGATCTAAGCACTGGGACATTTCTTGCACATCTTCCATATAAGTTAGGGTGACAGGATCATCATCTGGTATATTGTCCTTAATTCCAAGTGTTCCAAGATATTGGAGAGAAAATTCAAAGCCTCATGAGTTAAAGTTTTGTTTTTTTTTCCTTTGTTCTGCTTTTGACCAAAATACAACTTCTTTGGATTTAGTTTTCCCTTTTCCCAGCTTCATCAGGAGAACCTATTTCCTCCAACAGCAAGGACTTTAACCCTATATCCACCAGTGGCCTGCTGTAGTCCTAGAAACATGCTCGTGATTTGTTCTTGGCAATCCCCCTACACCATCTTCATATGTCTATGGAAAGACTCTAGCATTTTGCTCTGAGCACTCCTTACCCTCTCTTAGGAAGTTCAGTGGGTCAGACATTCATTTACTCATTCTTTAAATAGTACCTTTTTTGTGCCAAACACAAAGTATGGATGTAGATGGGAAGCGAGGTTGGCATCAGATTGCAGGGAGTGATGAATATCAAATAAATAAATAAGTGGGTTTGCATTTAAGTCGGTAAGTAATGGGAATGCTCAGTGGGCTTTGAAGTGGGGAGACGGAAGTGTTGGGGGCCCAGGAAACATAATGACAGTGATGCAGGGCAGAGAAACTGAAAAGGGGAGCCTTTAGGTAATACAGATGTCAGTGAGGGTTCTCCATTTTTTCCATAGGGTGCTGAGAGGCACATTTCTCTCTTGACCCTCTGTGGTGATAGCAGTTTGGTGTATTAGGTAGTTGGAAGGGGGTGTGGGGCAGGAGAAGAAGGTAGCTCAGAATGCCTGTTATCTGACTGGTATACCCCTCATCTCCTCCACTCTGGCCCTGGGCACCCAGCAAAGAGCCTTCCATCCTCTTTGTGACTCAGGTGTCTTTCCCTTGCCATCATTTTGCCCAGCAGCCTCTCTGGTCGCTCCTATGTACATCACTTGACTGTGGGCTTGCCCTCCCTTCTTCCAGGGGTGAGAAGGTGGTGTTTTCAACTCCTGGGGGTATGAGCTTCTTCCCCCCCCAATACCCTCAACCTGATAGGAGAGCAGGTCTTGCCAGCTTTTCTTCACAAGAGGCTGAATTTCCCCTCTTGATTAATTTTATGTTTTCTCTCTATAGACTTTTTTTTTTTTTTTTTTTAAGGAGCACATTCCTATTCATTCATCAGTGTGCCTGAAAATTTTGGTTCCTGATAGGTTTCTCCCTAGTTATTTTATGGCTAAAGCTGCACGAAGCGGGGTGAATAACCCTCTCCACAAAGTATTTGTCTCCAAGGGGCAACAGGTGACATTTGACATCTGGAGCTGAAGGTGTAGGGGATAGAACACTGGACTTGGGGATGGGAGCCCTGGACACTAGCTCTGTCTCTGTCACTAACAATTTCAGCAAGATTGATTCACCTTCCTGGGTCTCAGTGTCTGCATGTTAAAAAAAAAAAAAATAGAAAAGAAAAAAAGAATGAACCCAAACCAGCTTTTGACCTCTGCAGCCTTATTTCTGTTTAAAAACTGGAAACTTTAAGAGCCATTCTGCTAGATGGGGGCAAGTTTTTAACAAAACTAGTTACTATAAACAAAATTTTTGACCTCTCTTTGGACCCGCTGTTCCATCATCAGATTATTTCCTTTCTGCCCCAGTGTCAAAAGGCCCACGATCGTGGGAGCAAGTGTCGGAGTTGAGTTTAGAAAGTGGTGAGATTTACCAAGCGTGTGTTCCATGACGATATTCTGGGAAACTTTGGTTCTTCCTTCCCTTCTTGTATTTTTCTTTTTTTCCTCTGTATTTGGGATTCTCTGGGAGTTTAAAGCACCATGCTGGCTCTTTTCCTCTTGGCTGTGATAATTCCTTTGGTAGTCAGTCTCACTTTGGACATCCCCAAGGAACATTCTTTGGTGAACGCCATGCTATTGCAGGGAACCTGGCAGAGTTATTAGTGGGGAAACTGTGTTCTGTTCTGATGAAGAGCCATTTATTCCCTGAAGTAAGGAATAAGGGATCTGTTAGCAAGAGTCCCTGTCCCGAGAGTGGATTGGAGGTTGGATCCCTTGTATTTTGGACCGGGAGGAAGAGAACCAGGGCTCTGTATGACCTGAGGCAAGTTACTTAATCTCTTGAAACTAGGTCCCAATTGTGTGAAAATCAGGGATAATAGCACACACCTCCTCCTCCTTGGTGTCTTGTGGGGATGGAAGGGCCTGTGGGCGCTTAGTCCAGCCTCTCACTCAGTGTGCCTTACTCTTACTGGGCTAGCGTCCACCTCATTTGGGCCACCCAGAGGACCTTCCTCTGCGCAGACACAGCTGGCCCACAGTGACCTACAGTGGTGCTGGGCTCCTGGGGGTGTGTGGCTCATCTCAGAAGCCCCTGTGCCTCTAGGCTGATCCGCTTTCGTACTGTTACAGGCTGTGTTGAATTGTATTCGCTGGCCGGCAGTCTTGTTTCTGATGCCCCCACAAGCATCAGCTAAGAGAGCAGATCACCAGTGGGTTGGGTTTTTTTTTTTTTCTTTTTTCTTTTTTTGTTGGTGGTGGGGATTGCTATGGGGATTTATTTAGAGATGGTTCAAAGGTCTTTCGTCTCTGTGGTTATTTATCTGCTGAACCAGGATTGCCGCTGAGCTCAAAGCTTGACTCAAAATGAAACTGTTAAAGCGGTGTCCTAAGAACGACCAAGTGGGGTTCAGTGGGCGCTGCCTTCTCCCCTGGCGGTGTTTCCAGCTTTTGCAGAGTCTCCCCCCTTCTCTGTCACTGCGATTTCACGTCCTCAAAAAGTTCTCAGAGCTGCATATCCGGTTGATCTTCAGTTACACTGCCTTTTTTTTTCTTTTTAATAAAAGGCAAGAGAAACAATCCCTTCTGGCTCTGCTCTACCCCGTCCTTTGGTCCTTCTGATTCCTGCAACTTTAAGTTCAAACGTCCTGCCTTCAAAGCACTGCCACGCAGGATGTCCCAGGCCATCCCAGGATGTCCCCTGCCTGCCTTCCTTGTGCGTGAGACACGAGTGGCTTTGGTCAGGAAGTCATTGGGCCTGGGCGAGGGCATAGGCCGAGAGCTCGGGGATGTGGCAGGGAGGTTCTCAGAGCCTGGGCCCCTGGCCTTGGTTCAGGCTCCTGCCTGCGTTATATATAGAAAACAAACAGCACGAGCCAATGAAGTCTCATGTTGTTGGGGGGGGTGGTTTCTTTATTCACAAAAAACTAAACATTCAGTGTGATCATTTGCACACGGCCAAACTGCTTTGAGGAAGGGGTTTCAACGGGGATGGTCTTTGGGGTGACCTGACTTGGAAGGTGGCCGTTGAGGCTCTGGGAACCTCCCAACCCTGCACCCCCCGAAGAGGAACCAGTGGCCAGAAGGCGAGGCTGCCAGAGGGGAGGGCAGAAGTTCAGTGGAGCCCGGTCCCCGGGAGGCATACAGACAAGCACGCAAACACCCGCATGGACTCCCCGTCGCACCCAGCATGTGCCAGAGTCTGAATTATACGTCCTGGCTGGTGAAGCGGTGAGCCCTCCGTGCAAGCTGAGGCCACTGTCTGAGCGTGTCAGAACAAGGCAACCGGAGCTGTGCGTCGTGGGCAGGTTTGGGCTACAGACGTTCTAGGGCTCCTTCCAGCTTTCCATCGTATTCCAGGGAACTTGCCCTCTGAAGGCGAGGGGCCTCCCTGTATACCTCAAGTGTGCTTTTCTCTCTGAAGTCCCAGGTTTGTTTTTTTTTCTTCCTGCCTACCCCTCCCTCCCCTGGGTCGACTTCCCTCACCTCCCCACCAGCCTATGACCTCACCAGGGGAAACAATGGAAGCCTTTATTTGCTCTGAAAAGTCCAGGCAGTTCCCATCTTGCTACCTGGCCCGTGAGGCTGTTTGATAACCATCATTAGTATCAAATGCAGATTGCTTCATTGTATTTCCTAGACCTTGTTTATTGTGTTCTTCCCCAGACCATCTTCTTTGCCTCCTACAAGTTTCTAGCCAGCCTCACAGTGGGGAATCAGAAGTAGGGAAGGGGGAGAGAATACTGGAAGGGAGACAGACAGACAGCAGCTCTGTCCCTCAAGGTGCACCACCCCGCCTGGCCGGTAAGAGGTCTTCATTTGCAAATACAAATGTGCCCAGGAGCGTGGGCAGCTTTTTGCGCTGAGCCAGTTGGTTCATTTGCTTAGTGTTGTGAATGGGAGCTCAGCTCAGGATTTGTAGTATTTTTCCTGACAGACTGGACCCCCCAGAGAACCACCCAAAGGGAATGGCTTCTCATGGGGATCATGGGTGTAGCTAAAGGGAATTTCTTTTTAACATATAATAGGAATTTCCATGTTTCCATCCCTGTCCTTTTTAAGGAGCGAGGAGGTGAAAACCAATGTATGTGGGTGTGTGGCTCTTCCTTGTACCTTAGGTTCTGAACTTCCCTGTCTTCCTACCGGATGGCTGCCATTGACTGGATGGCCGGTCAGCATCATGCTTGCATTTGAATGCTGGCGGGCCATGAAGGAAACCAAGATTGGGAGATCCAGAAAGGGTCTGAGACTTGGGGTTAAATCCACTGAGGAGGACATAGGCTGGAATTTGGCACCAGCTCAGGGAGCAGGGGAAGGCTGAGCACAGAAGTTGTAGGTCAGAAGAAAAGAAAGGGTCCATGGTTGGGTCACCCTTCCAGAATCACGGAATTCACTGAGAATCAGAAGAGCCTCTGAATAATTCCATTCAACATCCCTCCTAAACAAACAAAAGATACCTCCTAAAATCCCTCATGGACAGTTATTTGGCAGATGCTCAGTGGCCCTCAGGGAGGAGACTTGGTATCTCTTGAGGCAGTCTTGGGTTTAGGAGAGCTCTTTCTTCTGTTGCACCAAAGTCATCCTTTTAAAGCTTAACTATTTCCAGTTCCTGAAACTATTTCTTGGAGTCCATGGTTTCCTGGTGCCAAACCACCTTGGTTCCTATGCTAGGAATGCTGGTTTGTCATTGTTTCTCCTAAAAGGCATAGATGGGGAGGTGGGCACTCACAGAACAGAGTACAGGACCCAGGACCAGGAGATGGTCTGTCCTTGCAGAACACCAGGGGTTTGTGACCTTCTCTGCTCTAAGCACACTACCTCTATTAACAGGACCCTGGGCTGTCCCAGCTTTTTGGCAGCTTCATCATTGTTGGTATTCACTGAACTCAAGGTCAAGGAAACTCTCCAATTTAATTTTGCTTCATGCTATTCTTGCTGTTCTAAATCATCACATCCTACATTCAGTGGATTTTTTGGACCAAAATTCAGGTGTTTGCATTATTTTTATTCTCATCTCTTTGAGCAGAGTTCTAGACAGAGAAGTGAATCAAATGATAGTGATGATGGTCTTATGTGGGTCTGTGGACTCTAGAGAAATCACAGAAATAAGGTAACTTTGAAATGTAGATGGCCATCTCACGCAGAATGCCTCTTCTATGCTTTTTCTAGTGGGATATCTCTAGACCACTCTCCACCATCTGCGAATAGCCTTCTTGGATCTAACAGAAAGGGTTGTTAAAAGTATGCTGTCAAAAGTAAAGCATTTTCTTCTCAGCTATTGTATAAGCTCTCTGAGGACAGGCATTATATCTTTTAATATCATATTCACTTATTTTATTTCTCCAGCCCGGATGTTAAACACATTCATGTTAGCTCTGTGCCAATGAAGATAATTGTATCTTCTCTATCAAAACACCTTCTCCCTAGTTAGCCTTGTGTATTTTGCTTTGGTGCCTTAGAAACATCTGGAATCTTTCATCATGCTGCCTTTTTTTTTGTGCACTCATCCTGATATACTGTAGCAGAGCTGAGACATCTAAATTCTACATGAATCTATAGAGTCGTATGGTGTATTCAGCCTAAGTGCTTAGTGGGGTATAGAAAGACCTTATTAGAAAGAATTGATCTCAGGGCATTTAGGGAAAAACCTAGGGCAGTTTAATAAACTGTCAAAATATCTGTTGCAAATAGTACATAGTATGAAAAATTGGTAGCAACCATCACACTTGCCCAGCACCTTTACAAAGTGTTCACATCTGCCCAACTGTTGCCTCTTTCTGGTTTGTTCTTAGGATAGTTCCGTGAAGTAGCTGTTGTTCCTCCCTGTTTTGTAGATTGAGAAAGGGACTTGGAGGGTTTTCAAATGGCTTGCCCTGAGGTTACAGGTAATTACCAGGGGGGCGTGGGGGTGAGGGGAGCCTCAGACCCTCATCGGACCCTCAGGTCTCCTGGTTTCCAGCTGCAGGGAGCAATCATTGAAAGTGCACTCTAGCTGGTCCTGCTGAGACATCCTCCAGGAGAAAATCACTGAGTCTTATGCCATCCACCTGCTTGTTCCTGCTGCCCACCCCTGGCCTAGGCTGGGGATGAACCTGGGCATTGTGGCATCTTCCCAGAGACTCACAGCCCCTTTCTCGTCTGCCCACCGCTGTGTCCCCACTGGAAGACACTCAGCAGGGCACCCTGGCAGTGAGGTGTGGTAGAAGGTGATGGCTGGCAGCATGGCACAGGGCTGTGGGAAAGTAGGCTCCCCTGTGACTCAATCGAGAAGCTGTTTACAGTGCACTCAAAAGTGTCCTGGCTCAGACCGAAAATGCGGGATGCACAAAGAGCCCCTCTAAAACAAGACTCCGGGAGCACTTTCTGGCCTAAGAAACGAAAGGAGGGTGGCTACCCCATACCAGGGGTTCTGGGTCCGAAACCCTGTCCGGCCTTTAATGAATGAATCCCTGTGTTCTCATATTTAAAACGGGATTAATACTGTCCCTCTTCCTTCCACATCGCTTTGAAGATAATCTGAGCAAATGCTTCTGAAATGTTAAAAGTGCAGGGGAAATCCGAGGTGCTCTTCTGCGGAACTGCCCTATAGTCAATTCCTAACAAACTATAGTCTCTAATTAAACTTTTTCCATGGCTTCCTCCCATAGCCCCTCTGTGGCTGGCCTCTTTCTTCCCCTGCTCTGAATAAAGCCCCCAGACATGGCTGTGATGAACAGCAGCTGCAGGTTGGACGCGGTCAGCAGCCTGGTCCAGATACCCGCCACATGGTGTAATTGCCCTTTGTGAAATTCTGGGGTGAGAGGTCAGCCCCCTTTGCCCATCTTTGTCACTTCTCAGTCATCTGTATCCTGGTGGCAGTTGTGTTATCCCAGTATCCTTCCCCGACCCCCTCCGCCCCCCCCTCCGGAGCCCAGGAAAAAACCATCTGCTGAGTTGGCTTTCAGAAGATTTTTTTTTTTAAATACCAATTTCCCTTTGTTCCGAGGCAACCTCCAATCAGAGCTGGGGTCTGCTGGGTTTGGCGAAAGGCTGGTATTGTGTTTCGTGCTCCCAGAGGAAAGGTTGTCCACTTGCTTTTCTCTTTGATTCGATTCCCTGCCATTCTGTTGGGGAGTCAGGGGTTGCAGCTGCCGCCGTCAGCTGTAAGTAGGGGACCCCCTTGTTTAAGAACCTACACGTTAATCCTCTGGCAGGGGGAGGGAAAAAAAACCCAACAAAAACAATAACAAAACAGACAACAAAAATGAAAACCAGCGCTAACAGACGTCTTTCTTCCTGCTCCTGCCTCATCTCGTAAGTCACACGAGATCCTACGAGGTGCTCAACCTCGGGCCTTGCTGTCGCTGAGGTTTTCTTGATGAGTTTTTGGTGTCTAGCCTCTTCTGTTTCCTGATTTCTTGCTGAAGAATATGAACTGCCCAGGAGCGGCAGAGGAGAGTCGTTCTTTGATGGAAAACCTGAATCACGGAGAACGGCCGTTGGCGGTGCGGGCTGCTTTCCTGGGCCTCACAGTGCCTACCGTTTTGGTACTTGGAGTAGCTGGGAACTTTGTCAAGCATTTGACACATATTGTCTACTAAATCCTCCCCACAACCACAGTGGAGATGTTATTAGTCCCGTTTTACAGATGTATACAACGAGGCACAGAGACCTCCAAGTCACTCGCCTCAGGTCTGAGTCAGGAAGCTGTGATCCCAGCTTGCCCACCCTCTGAGCTGCAAGGCAGGTGGCCCACGGCTGCTCACACAGGGCTTGGGCGGACTGAACTTAGCGTGGGCACCAGAGATCCTCACCTTCAGAGCCTGCCTTCCAGAACACCTCTGGGCGAGGTGCTTTC
Organism: Leptonychotes weddellii; assembly: GCF_054177405.1. Taxonomy (NCBI): domain Eukaryota; kingdom Metazoa; phylum Chordata; class Mammalia; order Carnivora; family Phocidae; genus Leptonychotes; species Leptonychotes weddellii. The sequence continues at coordinate 26,354,136 of NC_138381.1, read as the reverse complement.
TCAATGCTTCCATTTCTCTGTCTGTAACACTGGAACCACAATAGCTAGATGCCAAGGAACCAGGGAGAGTGGGACAAGTCTCGTGAAAGCTTTGTAAGCTCTTCAATCTCTGAAGCTAGGGCTTGCTTTTATCCTCTTTTTCTATCACATTCCACAAAATGGGTAAAACTCCTCTCGGCAGATTTAGGAGATGCTCTGACACATCCTCTCAAAGTTATCCTGCAGATCTGGTGCCTGCCCTCCCTGTACTCACTCCCATCTTTACTCATGGGCCTCTGCTAGGCGTTGGCCCTTTACAAACACAGGGGTGTGTTTTGCTCCTTTATGGTGGTAAGAAGAGGGGTCAGCAAGCGAACACGTGATGAATTCCGTACATTGGTGAAAATCCCTAAAATCCAGAAGGCAGTTTTGAAACTTGCCATCTCCTCTGTCTTCTCCCTGTTGGGCTGGGACTATGACCCAGAGCACCGGAGGGGCCTCCGGGTTCCCCTAGAAATGGAGTATAAAATAAAACCAACACGAGAGAGAGCAAAAGGCAAGGAGGGGGGAGGCTAAAGGTTTCTGTTTTGCTTCCTCCTGAGGATATAGAATTTTCCTGGATAACTTAAAATATGTGCATGTGTCTGTATCGATTTTAATATCTTAAAATATATTGTAGGCTCCTATTAATGTAGATTATAGGAAATGTAGCAAGTTAACTGAGCAATATACTCATCTGGGCTCTGGAAACTAATAGACTCCTTGCTTAGCAGCTTACTCTATGAAATGAGGTAATTTTTATTAAATGTTCTCTCCTTTACTTTCCACTACAGTCCAGGAGTGAACACAAATCTCAGTTGGAGGAATTAGAGCGAGACAGAAGACCTGGTGAGGGAGGTGGTAAGCCCACAGACTGGGCAGACAGTGGGCCAGGGGTCAAGAGGAATTGTCCCTTCGCTCAGCTCTGCCAGCTGACTCGGGCTGCATTCTGGGTTCACTGGGGGCCCGTTCTAGCATGGCGTCAGCCAAGGCTGCAGATCCCAGGATTGTGAGAGCAGGAGGGGCAAGGAGAAGTAGGAAAGGGAAAATGTTGACTCCAGAACAGTGGGCTCTAACAGAGTCACAGAGTGAGGATGAGCGCCCCTGCTGATGGTGACTGTCCCACTTAACTCACTCTCTTCCTTCTGCATCACTGAGCCATTCACTAATGGATGCATTCATTCATCACCGGTCCTTCTTCAATAACTACCTATTGCATACCAAGCACTATCGTGGTGATATAACTGGGCATTATCTCTTCAATGTCCCGAGGGGGGTAATATTGTCTGCCTGACTTGCAAGCTCTGTCTAAGTAGAAAATAAGACAGATAAGCTTCTCCATGTTATGTCCATGAGGAAGAAGGGTGCCAAAATTCTCAAAAAATACCTTGTAGTTGACTGGTTCTTTGATTGAGTGACAGGGGCAGTCTGTGACTAATTACAAAAGAAAACAAGAAGCGCTGTGCGAGATGAGCTGTGGGTTGAAGGTGTCCATTCTAGTAGACACGTGTGGCTTTACGGTATTGATGTATTTAATCAATGGGACGTCCTTGGAATTGTCAGCATAGAAAGAGGAAGCGAGAATAGCCAGGGTGGCTGGAAACCTGAAAAATCAGTCACACACACAGTCACACACATTTTGGTACAGGGACCAGAACCTAGGAAAAGCAGTGGAGGGGATAGAAGTGGAAAGGGCTGGTGTACTTGGGTGAATCTGGTGTGAGGGTGGAGGCCGCTGGAGAGCTGGCCACTCCTGGGGGAGGAAGGGAAGGACAGCATCTGGGAGAAGAGGTGTGCAGGGGGCTGAAGGGTAGGAAATCGCATGTGCTTAGGGGCCGTGTCAGCATGTTAAGGTCTGGGGGAAGGGGCTGCGTCAGAAAGGCTCCAGTGGTCCAGGTGACCATTGCAGAGGAGGGATGCAATAGTGGAGACAGTGGGTATTCATGGAACAGCCTGGCTTGTGGTCCTGGACCTTCTCAAAACTGTTTGGTGCTTCACCCAAGGTACCGGCAGGTTCCTGCTGGCACGGAAACCAGTGCCGACAGCCTTCAAGGGGCAGTGGTATGGCTGGGTCTAGAGAGGGGCTGCTGCAGGCCAGGCCGGCTGGGCCCCCTTCTGCCTCCTGGGAGGAGCAGGTGCCGAACCTCTGGATGCCTGGCTTTCCTTCTGGCCTCATTCCTGAATGAAAGCTGACCTTAGCTCCTGATGTGAGGCCTGTAGCAGATTCCTTTCTGTCTGGACCTGTGGCTGCTTCTACTCATCTCATTTAACACACAGAGATGATTGTTGGTCCTTGCAGCTTCTCCTTCTCAGGAGAGGATGGCTCAGCTGCGGGGCTTCAGCCCCAGGCACCGGAGGCAGGGCTGGAGGCGGGGACAGATATTCAAGGCTATAGTCCAAGTCAAATCTATGCACGTCAGAGAAGAGGGACCTACAGGCATGTATGTCCTGCCATCATATTTCTCTGAGGAATTCTGTCTAAGTAGGTAGTACGATCTGGTGTCTGTAAAGAGAATTCGGTTACATGCATATTACGTGTGTGTGTGTGTGTGTGTGTATGTGGTGTGTACAGCTTCTGGGAAGATAAATATTGCACACGATGTAATAGAGGCCTGACCCAAGAAGCAAGAGGTTAAATCTCTGGCCTTGACCTAAACCCTAACCCTGGGTTTCCTCGTGTGCCTTTTTCCTTGGGGTCCCATCTTGAAATGAAGGCAATGAAGCAGAAGATCCCACAGTCTTCTTCAACTCTGATATTCCAAGAAATCCCCATATAAATACCGATTCATACATATGATTCATATGTATGAATTCATACAATGCGCGTATAACTAGGAGACATTAATATATAGATGTGATTTTATCTCATCGTCAATGTAATGATGTGCATAGCTTTTTTTTTTTGGAATAGCTGCCTATAAGTATCAAATGTGTATTTATTTGAGAAAAAGTAGACCTATGCAGCCACACCTAATATGAAAGATGACCAGGAATGACAAAGGAGGGGAGTCATGTGGGCATCTGGACAAGTGAAAGTGCGGAGCCATTGCTCCCAATTTATATGGACTTGTCTGGTCTCCAGAGAAACCTCCAAGCTTCCTGTCTTGCTGGGGATGGATGCAAAGGTGCATGCCCATGTTCTGCCAGATGCTGAGGTATGTACACAGCCCAGGGAAGGATGGAGGAAGAAGGGAGGCTTGGATGGACATTGAAGAAAGCATAGGACTGAGGCAAGAGGGAAAAGTAACCCGGGGCATTGCGTGAGCCCCGCTGATGGAGGGTGGAGTGCTCACAGTATGCCTGCAGGCTGCCTGGCTGGTCTGCAGTTTACCTGGAAAGCCTGGAATGCAGAGAAGCCTCGGAGGGCCAGATTAGGGAGATCAGACTTTTTTTTCCTGAGTGCAACAAGAAAGAAATAGAATCGCCCCCTCCGGCGTTGGGGAGAAGAACGTGACGGAGTGTGCGGGCAGCTCTTTAGGAAATCCTCCTACAGCCAGCACAGGAGGGAAGTGAGCCCAGAGGTGGACAAGAGGTGGAGGTGAGCTATAGCACCCAGTGAGGTGAGGAAGGGCCCTTGGTGTTTGCTATTACACTGAAGAGGCCCAGAGAGCCATCAGGCAGGAGAAAAGGGGCCGCCTCTAACATTTTGATTCCTGGGACTTAGAGAAAGCTCCGTCATTTTCTTAAGAATTCATTGATTGGATTTCTAAAGAATTTGTAAGTGTCTTACTGACACTTAGCAAAAGTTGATTGGAAAGTGCCTTGAGAGAAGAAGAGCTTAACGCACGTGCACTGAAACCCAGTCTTCTTGCCCTGGGATTTGTTTTCCACGAGCAATGCCGAGCACAGGAATGCCGAAAAGAAGGTGTCCATCAACCTGATCTTCTTGTCCCCTTATAAACTCAAGGCGGACATCCTGTATGTCAGGGTTGTTGCCCAGGGTGTGGGGAGTTTGGATGTCATCCGGAAGGTTCACTGTTTCTTGGTCTGTTCTGTTTTCTGCTCTGCTTTACCACCCAATTCCTCTGCTATCGCCGAGTTCCCCAGCTCGGCACAGGGCTCAGTAAATCTCTTCTTTTCCACAAAGCTTTCAGGGAAATGGGGAGGAAAAGCCAGCATATGTTTGCCTTCACCATCATCTCTCCTCAGACCTTTTTTAACCACTTTACATGCGACCCACCCATACACAATGTGGAGGAACAAACTGCACTTTTTCTGTGTTAGAAAGGAGCAAAAATGCATATGGCTATGATGGGGCATTTCCCCCACCCTCGGAAGATGGGGGAACAGGGCAATGGTGTGAAAGAATGAATTAGTTATGGCAAATCTTGTTAGTGTCCATTGTAAGCAGAGAAGCTAAGCCATCTGTGGCCACTTGCAAAATTGTTCCTTGTTTGTTCGGGCTCCCCACCGAAGCAAATCTTTGTGGCTTCTGATAATTTGCATACTGTCACTTGTTTGCCAACTGGAGGGTGTCTGGACATGTGTATATGAGGGGGCATCTGTGTGGACATGTATGTGTGTGCTGAAAAGAACCCACTGTTGGTATGCTGTTGAAATAAATGTCTGGGGGGCTGGCTTTGACGGAGCTCTGGGCTTAGGAAGAGAGGAAGGAGTCTTGGGGGATCCTGTTTATATTATTTTTAGACCTTTCTACTCAACATCTCCAACTGTGCTTCGTGTGCTTCCCGAGTCCCTTGTTGTCCTGATTCCTCTGCCATCCTTGTCTCAATTTCTAAGTCCTTAATTGGTGGTGTGTGTTCTGCAAGAAGCAGAACGTGCTTCGGGCAGCTTTACCATCTTAGTTGTAAGCTAAGAGAGATGCCACTAGTGTGACCGAGTCATGCTGTGTCAGTACGATGCTACTGTTTTACCTCCGTTCATTCTAGACGTGTTTCCAGTGGACCTCTTGTAGACAAGTGGTATTCCAGATGCTGTAGGGGTCTAAGGGCTGCATGACCTTTATCACCCCTGTCTTCAGGGAGTTTCCACGATAAGCAGCACATGCTCTGTGGATGATGTGAGCACCGTTCTGGAGGTCCTGAGTGAAGAGATTGGTCATTGTGGACCAATGGCCACGGAAGGCTTTGCATCTTTGCATCTAAGGGCCTGTGCAAGACAGATGATTGGGTAGGGTGTACGGTCAGGAGGGCTCCATGCCAGACGTCTGAGATGTCCAGGCTGGCCAAAGAAATTGGCAAAGGCAAATCTGCAAAAATTAAACAAAAACGCTCCTTCTGCTTATCATCAAGCCATCCCAGGCGAAGGATGATATAAAAGGATAAGAATCTGAGATAAGAGTCGGAGTTCTTCCACATTTGTTTCTAGCTGCACGGGTGATTTATTCTCTCTGTCACGATGGCGGCTTACTTGGCCACACTGCACCTTACAGTCTCCTTTGAAGAAAAGGTATCATGCTCTTTCCTTCTTCTCTTCCTCTCACTTTCCTTTATCCCAGGCAAACTCTGACAAAGAAAGTCAGTGCTTTCATCTCTGTGGAGGACCTCTTTTTGTACTTCTGGTTTTAGGGTGGCATCCTCCATAGCTGTGTGAGCGGGTCACATTGCCTCCCACGGCCTATGGGCTACACATAAAGAATAGTAAAGATGAAGGAAACCTTGAAGCCCATCAGATCCCTCTCCTCTTCACAGATGAGGAAACAACCCAGATCAGGGATGTTTCACAATTTGTCCAAGATCATATGGCCAATCAGTGTCAGTCTGGAAAAAAAGACCATTCTCTCAAGTCATCCCAACGCTGGGTGCTAAAAATGAGACAGGACACTTGATTGCTGTGGCTACTTCTTGCCACTGTGTGGGCTTCTGCCCTGTCTCCTTGCTTGGCCCATCTTACGGCAGCTTGGCCCTTCTCTCTTGAACCCTCCTGCACACACCATGGCTTCGCCCAGGAGAATCAGATAAAAGAGCCTTTTATTTCCCAGCTTCCATGTGCTTGCAGCATTCAGAGAAGAAGGCCTGGCAGTGGGAGTGGGGTGGGGAGAAAACATTTGTCTTTCAATACTGGCCTGACATGAAAGCCTCGCTGATGGGCACTTTGAGAACCCTGCCAAATGATGGCCACCACCAAGACGAAAGATAAAACTGACCCACTAGTTATTGTGGTTACTTAAACATGATTTACCCTGCATTATCCTGGCTGGGACCTGGGGGTCTCATTTCTAACGAGCCAAGAGACAGCACAATTAATTACATGGGAAGGAGCGCTATCAGACAGCAAACTAGTCATTGCGAAAGCAAAGGTCCTTAACTATTCCCTACCTTCTCCAAACCTGGCAGAAACACACAGAAATAGCACAGCTTACACACTGGTGAACACAGGCAAGGATGGGAAGGTGATGCGTGCCAGTGGTCCCGGTGTGGGATGTGAGCGGGGTGGGGGATCACCTGGAACCAGGGAGGCTGTGGTGATGGGGGATAGGGGTAGAGGTTTGGAAGGGAGCTGTCATGTGATGTGGCTGAACATGAAAAGTCAGCCGGGAGCTCTACATTTTCACTGCCCCGGTGGACGTGATTTCCATCTGTTAGTCACCAGGGGCCTCTAACCTCAATGACGTGCCCACTTGCGGTAGTTAGGATGTGGAGGTGGGGAGCTAGAGTTGAAGGAAAGCTTGGAAGGTAGAGAGGCCAGTGAGAATGGGGGCCCGGTTACAGGAAGTGTCCCGTCCGCTGTGACTTTTAACCTGCAAGCAAATCCCAGCAGCCTTCCTCTGACTGGAATTGCTTTTGGGCTGTCGCCATATCTCCCTTTGGTTAAACAGAGTGGCCAGAGAAGTCAGCTCTGGAATGGAGTGTAGAGCTGGAAAGATGAGAAGGTAAAGCCTGCAGGGTTTGAAGAGGGCAGGGCCAAAGGTTAAAGGAGAAAGGTTAGCAGCAGGCGAAGACCCAGGATTGAAATATTTGCTGAAGGCTGACAGGCAACAGAATAGAGGCAGACAAGTGGCAAATTCCTATTTTCTCCTCTAATTGAGAAAATATTTTGAGTGGTATTCAGTCAGACTGCATAATGAGTGGGGGTGGGGGCTGGAGATGGAGATGGAGACGGAAGACTGTGGGGATGATGGAGAATATTACCAAAGTACTGCGGGAGACCAACGTGACTACAGAGTTCAAGGAGTCATGCAGACGGGCCATCCTCACTTGGCTCCTCATGGACCAGCTCAGCCTTCATTTCTTCACCCCCCCATTCAGCACGTGGTCACCGAGGGCCTCCTTCAGCTGGAGGGGCCAGTGGCTGCCCACAGGGCTTAGTGTCGGATAAACAAGACAGAGTCCAGTCGTCCCTCTCAAGGCTAGACAGGGATGGACGGACGCACGCACGCCATTCCAACAGTGTGTGACCTTGACTTGATGCTGTTACTGTTCTTCTCCTTAAAACCTGAACCTTATATCCTCTGGGTCTATGCACAGGTTAGTGAATAAGTTTCTATAATCCTGCATCTAAGAGATGATATAAAGGGAATTGGTGCTTAGTGGGTTTGCTCTGCACTGCCCACGGAACTGGGGAGCAGTGTGTGTGGATGGGGGAGTGTGGGTGTGGGCAAGGGGTTAGGACGGAGAGCAGTTGTTTCTTGACTCAGCCAGAGCCGTCCCTCCTGCCCTTTCTCGTAAGAAATGGCTGCAGTGTTCAGGAGCTCAAGTGTGTGTAAGTTTCCCTGCTGGTGGTAGGAAGCACCGGCGGTCTCCTCATCCGGGTATTTATGAATTGCAAGAGCTTAGGGCTGGGGAGGCCGGGAGGGTCCCTTTGCAGAGGGGAGCCCACAGAAGGTAAGTGACGTCCCCACGGCGACTCGCGAGATTGTGGCTGAGCGGGGACTCTGCCCCAGCCCCCGGCCGCCCCAGCCTGCTGAGTGTACTACTGCCTCTTCCAGGAAGTGATGACTCAGATTATTTTCATCAACATCTCTCACCCCTGCCCCCCTCCGTTTTCTTCCCACAGCCACCAAAGCCAATAATAGACCAAAGCAGTTTCAATTTTAGGCAATTTCCTTTTTTACTTAGAAATCTATGGTTAGTGAGGGGTGATGGCGGCTGGGGGAAGGAGGCCTAAGCTTCAGAGGGGATGGGCTTCTCCTGGCTGTCAGGTAGCCTGGAGGAAATCAGAACCGAGTACCTTCGTGGAACCTTGAATAGGTCTCTGACAGAGTTCTTCCACCTCTGAAGTCCTTTGGCTCTTAAGTTTAGACGGGAGTCTTCCCCGCCCCCTGCCAATTCAAGGCCCAGTCCTCAAATTCTTAATGTAAGTTTTAAACTTTAACAACTTAATTCATGTGAGTAATTACAAATAATTTATAAGTGGCATTCCAGGTTCTGGATTTTAGTTCCAGTAGTCCTAGGTACATATTTCTTTCTTTTTTTTTTTCCAAGAAGGTAGAAACTTTGCTTTGTTGCAGGGCTTGAAGTTGGAAATCATTGAAAGAGATTGTGAATAACCTAGTATTCGTTGCTATCTCTGCCATTTTGTATATTAGGCTTCAAGCTAAGCCCTTTACGTGTATACAAACGTATACAACAACCCTAAGAGGTATGTCTTATTATTCTTATTTTGCTGATGAATAAACTGTGGCCCCGGGGGCTTAGCTAGCTAGCCAAAAGGCATATAGCAAGCATATAAGAGAGTTAGTACTCCAAGTCAGGTCAATATGATCTTAACATTCATATTCTTAATCATGAAGCTATCTGAGACCTCCCATTTGCAGTTTGGAGGTCATCCACAGTAATAATATAGCTTTTAAATTTCATTAAGTGTTTGAGTCCAAATGGCGTGTACTTGAAGTTTATTAAATTTGTAAGGTACACAAAGACTTCATGAAGGCCCTGTTTTAACAAATGCCTTAAGCCACACAACTGTGTGCTCTGTTACATCATTTGTTTTTAGACTAATACGTGGAGAAGAGCCCAAGATGAAAGAACCTGGCTAAATTGTTTTGTATCAGCTACATTCCCACTCTGGTTGCTTCTTTCACATTCTGGGGTCCACGGGAAGATAAATCCCTTTGCTGTGGGTCTTTGTGAGGAGGACGGAAGACTGTGGGGATGATGGCCATCAAAGGATCTTGGGAAGTTTAAAGCATTATCCAAATGGGGAAAGAAAATATGCTCGCAGCTTTTCTTTTCTTTTCTATTCTTTTCCTTTCCTTTCTTTTATGTTATTTTGTTAACACTCTAAACAAGCTTCAGTCTCACTTTCCAGATCCTTCTCTTTGAGATCCTTTTCCAGAATATTCACTTGGGTAATTAGAATGAAGCCTATTTAGTTGGAATGTTTGGGTAGCTCAGTGTTCTGGTTCTCAGGAAGAGTTATATATATTTGACTCAAATATTTGGTCAGGATGTGCGTAGGAATGTGTATGTTTTTGTGTGCATATTTTGATACCCAAACAAAACCATATTTTCTGGTTTTACTGTCAGTATCCTTATTCCTGTCACCCACTTTGGGGTAAGAGATTATGATAAATGATATCTGTGGAGGTTTCTGTTTTCAAGACCGTCGCATCCTTTCCAACAAGATATTGTTGCCAAATATCTTGTGTGGTTCCTGAAGATGCTTTCCGATGAGATTCTAAGCTTGCTGTTCTAGAGGCAGCCTGTGCTGAATGGCTAGCATCACCTTTCAGTCCAGGAGAGTGGGAAGTAGGCAGACGCCCTCTTTCTATGAACCACTGTTGGAGGTTTTCTGCTGTGTGATTTGAGGTATCCAGAATGTTCCTTCCAACCTCAACAAGAACAGGAATTACTTAAGCAACCCCTATTGTGTCTTCACCAAGCTCTCAAAATACCTTAAGTGTGAAATCTCAACCACTTTCATAAAATTAGATGTGAAGGGTACCCATGCCAATATTCCCAACAGACACTTAGCCAGCCTCATCTGTGCTTTGTGAGTGGCCCTTCTATTGTTGGATAGTTCTGGGCTTCGATACTGCTTCCCTTATTGGGTCAAAGTAATCTTCTTTGTAACCTTACTTTTAGTTCTGTCTAACCCTAAAACAGAAGCTATGCTAGAGAGTTGGTGACAGTTTTCTAAGACCCCAAGCTAAAACCCAGATCGTATCGAAAAAAGAGACTTGATTTGAGGGGAAGTCCTTAGAAGTACCATTCATGCATCCCCATGTTTGTTCTGCTGTCACTTATTAGGTTTACTCTAGAGAATTAATGAAGGGTCTATCAGGAAGAAAAACAAAGTCTTCTCTCGTTTAAGACCCACTGCTTAGAAATATTCTGAGACACTGAATAATGCACTTCTTCTCTCTATTGTGACCACTTTAACACAGCTTGGCTACTTTATTCAGATTCCCGTGTTGTACTGACTGATTCATTCCAGATAGCAGGGCAGACAGTACATAGATAGTAGAAGCCCACGTGGTGTTTAGTGACCGTGCACTATTAGAAACTGGTGGTTCTCAGAACTGGCCATCCCCTTGGGTATCATCACATCTCTCAACTACATTTATTTACAATCTATTAAAAATCACAGAAGGCATGCATGTTTGGGGAAAAAAGTTGATGTTTTGCTTCAAGCACAAGTAATCGAATTTAAGGTGCATCTGGGCACCGGTTATTAATGTCTCGTAGTGATCATTTATTTGTTCCACTAACATTTGCTGAGTTTGGATTCTGAGGTAGTCATTGTACTCCACATTAGGAATGTAAGATCACATAAGACACGTCGTCTTCCGTGAAGAATCACACAAACTTGAGTGAGATAGGCAAACAAAGTGGAAATTACTAAATAGTGTATTAAATGCAGTGAACAGAAGGAATGCTCCTCTAAATCACATTGGGGTTGGGGAGAGAAAGCTTCAGGGGTGGGTGTGAGGTAACCCTTGAAAGTTTTCAGGGGCCAGAGGAGTCAGCTGGAGTAAGAAGAGCAGTCATTCCAGAAAAAAGGGATAGCCTGTGTAGAGGAATGGGTGGTGAAGCGACGGATTGATTGGATTATAGGAAACACAAGTAGTTCTGCTCAAATTAATGATGCAGAGAGTGTGTTGGGAGCACACAGGAGGGCAAGCCATGGGAAGAATGCAGATAAGAACTAACTGGTATTTATTGGATCTTTGCTGTGCACCAGAGAGAATTCTAAGCCCTTCACACATATATATCATGCAATCCCCATAAAACATTAGGAGATAGCTGCCCTTACTATCCCCACCTTACAGAGGAGGGAACTGAGGCGCAGAAACCTGAAGCCATTTGTGTCACTGAGCTAAAAAGAGGTGGAGTTTGGATTTGAACCCATGAAGGCTGGCTCTAAAGTTCACTCTGAATCGCTGTTCATTGGGCTTGGTGTATGAGGAGATTGGACATTATCTCAAAAAACTTGGGTCTGTTTTAGACACAGGAAAGGCACGGACAGAATTATGTTCTGGAAGGGTCACAAGGGGAGCCATATGGACGGCAGATCATAGGGGAGAGAGGCTGGAGGAAAGGAGGCCAGTTGGAGGTCTTTGACATAATCTGGGTGAGAAGTGATAAAAACCTGAAACACACTGGTGACAGGAGACATCATCACAAGGGAATTGATTCAAAAGGCATTGAGCAGGTAGGATCTGAAGAACTCAGTGGCTAATGGGATTTGGTTGTTGAATGAGAAGGTGGAATTTAAGTTATCCCCTAGGTAAATGGATACCACCATTCACAAAGAAGGGCAGGCTTGGAGTAAGGATGCTAAGGTGATTCAGTGTGATTCCTGTTGTTCCAAGGGCCCATGGGATACCCATGTAGCGAGCGTGAATGTTGTGGGCTTGGCTCTGTTAATAGCTGAAAGCGTAGGTATGGCTCAGTTTGCCTGGTGTAACATGTAGAGTCTGAGGACGATCACAGGCATTTAGATGGTAAGTGGAGGGAAAAAATAAAAATGTTTTCAATGGCCGATCTGGCTGGGGCAGGAGAAACGCCCGGAAGTCCACAGGAGTGTGTGGTTTGCGAGGCACAGTCTTGGGCAAGACTGGTCACCGTGATTTTCGGGAGAGTGTTTTCAGTGGAACTGTGGTAGGACCCGAAGCCAGTGAAGAAGGGGATGCAGAAAATACAGTGCAGACCAGTCCTCCCAGAAGCTTGCCTGTGAAGTGTAGCCTGGTGCCAATATGAGTCAACTTCTTGAAAATACATCCTGGAGATACCTGGAGGAGAGAGGCTGGGACAGTCTGCCCTATTGAATAGGACTTGTTTTATGGTGGCCTGGGCCTGATACTATGGAACATGAAGGAAAATTATATAGCATAAGTTCTGCCCGCAGATAATTTTTATTCTAGTTGTAGGGATAAGACAAACTTGCGAAAGTAAGAGAAAAAACTTGCTAAGCTGCCAGTCAATAGGCTGTCAGAGAGGGGACAGATCAGAGTTTGCTGGAGTCCTTGGGGTTGCAGGAGTGAACTCTGTCCTAAAAGTTGGAGCCAGGAAGGATCAGGAAACATGGCATGAGCTTTGATGCAGAGATGCATGGAGTGATACAGGTGGCCTGGGGAAGGAGGCAGTGAGGAGCCCAGCTCATGCCTCTCAGGCTTAAGGCTTTTCTTTTCTCCAGTAATCTCCTTGACTGCATGCCTTTGTCCAGACTCCTTCAGGAACTTTCCATGTGCTCCCAACTTGTGTTGCTTGGTCTCTCCATCCAAGAGGCTCGTATCACTTCTGCCTACTGAGGGGGAGGCATTTTGATGTCTGCTACCTGCTTATACTTTTCTTAGTCTCCCAACAGATCTTTCTTAATTTCAGCATTTCCCAGTGGTCCAAGAGGGATATATCAAGGGGAAAAGCTGTGAGTGACGGTGAGAGACAGAGGAGTTGGATGACTGGATCATGCCGGCAGCCCTTTACAGAGGAGGCAGACATTGTTCTAATTATCTACTGCTGTGTAACAAACTACTCCAAACTTAGTGGCATTAACACTATAGCCATGTTATCATGCCGTCCAATTTGTAGATGAGCACACTGGGGATGGCTCATCTCTGCTCCCTAAGGACCAGGAACTCAGTTGGAGTGGCTGGGACAGCATAAATTTGCTGGATATGTGACTAGGGCCTTGGCTCTAGCTACTGGTGGGGTCTTTTCACTCTTTTTCATGCTGTGTCTGCTGGGCATCTCTGGGGCCTGGGTTGGGATAGTTAGAACAGCTGGGGCTGCCTGGGTATCTCTCTCTCCACACAACCTCTCAATATGGCTGACTTGAGTTTCTTTGCAGCAAGGCATTCTCAGGGTAGTTGGACTTCTTCCATGATATTCTTCCAGAAGAATCAGGTGAGGGCTGCACAGCTTCTGTACCAGCCTCAGAATTTCCAGATGTCACTTCTGTCACATTCTGTCAGTCCAGCAAGTCACCAAGCCTAGTCCAGATTATTATACTATATAAAAGCCCTGCTTTTTCTACATAGTCATAGGAGGGAAATGCACCACTGTTTAACCAATGTGCTCCTGACAGGACACAAGTGTCTACAGAGAAGTTTATAAGATTGTCACAAATCTGAGCTGGGAAGGCGTTTGTCCAGTAGTTTAAAGAGCCCTGAATTAGGAGCCAAGAGACATGGGTTCTAGTTCTTGTTTCATCTTCATCTAACCAACCCTAGAATAACTTTGACTTGTGAATAAAAATCCTGGTCATGTTGATTTTATAGTTTTCTAGACCAAGACCCTGGATTGAACAGAATGAGACTGATTGTAGAAGTTAGGGAATAGTCTTCTCTCTCTCTCTCTCTTTCATACACACACACCAGGCACACACAAATTCTTATATTCTCTATAAACTGGACAAAGCATTGGATGGCTGACTAATCACCCAGACTTTGGTCTCTTCCTGTTTCTGCCACTTCATCAACACATGATCTTCCAGCCTCATTTTCCTTATCTGTCAAAGCAGGATGCTATTACTTACTACTTGGTCAGTGTGTAGCCAGCATGAAATAAAATGTTCCATGTCTGTTGAGCGTAGACTCTCCACAAGAATCATCATAGTAAAAAAAAAAAAAAAAAGAATCATCATAGTCATTCTGAGTACTTGCCCTGATAAGAGTCAGAATTCTCATAAAACCTGGCTGGACTCTATTACGAAATACTGGTGGCTGTGTGTGTGTGTGTGGTGCGGGTTCTCAGGTTTGGTGTCAGGGCTGTCTACACCTATTTGATGCATGATGTGTCTATGCAAGTATTCAAGTGTGTTGGACTCTGCATGAAGGATTTACAATCAAAGCTGACCTAAGAAACTTAATTACCACTCAAGTAGATGATCACATATCCTCATTGTGAGGCTTGAATTGGTTGAAATGTCTATCTAAATATGATATTCCAGGAGTTTATTTTACCGCTCCTCCAAGATTTCTCTTTTCTCTAACGTGCTGCACTTGACTGCGGAGGCCGCCCGCCCTCCAGCCCCCACCGTCTTCTGCATGTACAATCACAGACTCCCAGCTACGGGAACTTGGTGTGCGGAGCAAGCATCCGGCGAAGGAGGAAACCCACAGCCTGTGTCCCAAAGGATAAATAAGTAAAGATGTTTGTCAAAATGCATAGAGTGCTATTTCTCACCCTTGCGCTTTTGACAGGAGCAACCATATTGTATGTTGCATTTATTTAGACCCTCACTGCTGAGGATAAGTGCTCTGCAAACATGCCCTATTTAGCCCTCACGGCAGATACTGCTCCTTTTCTGAGGTCTTTAATTCAGTGAAATAAATTACTTTAAAAAGAAGTGCTGTGCAGCCCCTCAGAGCAGTAAACAGGAACAGTTCAGGTCTTTTCAGGAACCTGAAGCCAAGGGATGGTTTGTTTTTTCGGTCTCCGGGAAGACCGAGGACAGAAGGAGGTATTGACCTGGCTACTTTGGCTGGCACCCATCGGGTCCCTCCCTGGTGCTCACATTCCCCAAGCATGTAACTTAACACCTGTCCTTCTGCCGGCAAACAGAGCGCAAACAGAGCTCACAGTGATGGCTGAGCCCCCTCCTGCCCCAGCCCCACAGTGGCTCTGCACCCTTTCCACCTATGATTTCAAATCCTGACAAACCAGAACCAGAGAATACATCCCACCCACCCCACGACCCAGGATTCTGATTTTAGGCCAAGAAAATATTTAATTAGGAAAACAACCCCCAGGGGAGGTCCTAGGCTCAGCACATCCCTCCGTTTCTATTTTGAGACCGAGATGAGGAGAAAAGATGTGGGGATCGCAGAGATCCTTCGGACTCACAGGGGGCTTTCCTCTCGCCCAGAGATGGGCATGTGGGCTGATCAGCATCCTCTCTCACTATTTCGAGGCCAGCCCCCATGAGCTACACAACACCCCTGCTATTTCCGTCTGACATAGCCAAGCTGAAACTCGGGTCAGTAAATAATTAATTTGGAAGTTGGGGATGTCAGTGGAAAAGTCACCTGTGATGAGCTCACATAACAAGCCCCAAATGTGATAGCCACTCTCTGGCCCTCTGAGAGCAGACCTGCCAGCTCTGTTAGACTAGGACAGTCCTGTCTTCCGGCCTGTCTCTCCACATTAAAGTCAAGGGACTGTATCTGTTCATCTTCGAATCATGTCGTCGTCCCCAAATGCTTGTGCACACTGCGCAGACTGGCGTTTTCTTTCCTAAGTCCACCAGGCCCATGCAAGTCGGCATGACTCACGAGAGAGATGAGTCTCAGTTCCAATATCTCTGTGGGTTTGGGGAGGGGTCAGGCTGTGAATAAACCATTACGTGGCTGATTCTACATCCTTCTCTTTCACCGCAAAAACCTCAATTTCCCTTTTTGTGGAAAACAAAACCCTCTTTCAGCACTTCGTCAACGGGACTGTGGCCTTTGAATTACATGGTGTCCTTGGAAATTTTAAAGATGAATCGGCTT
Source organism: Leptonychotes weddellii (assembly GCF_054177405.1). Lineage (NCBI taxonomy): Eukaryota > Metazoa > Chordata > Mammalia > Carnivora > Phocidae > Leptonychotes > Leptonychotes weddellii. Next base: position 26,338,280 of record NC_138381.1, on the reverse strand, counting down.
TTGGATGGAGTGGCTGGGATAGCCCCTGCCCCCTGTCCACTGGGGAATGACTGGTCTCCACTTCTATGCCTTCTGACCTCGCTGCCAACTTCATGTGTAGATGAGGAAATTGATTGGCCTATGAGTGCTTTGTGAATCCACAGACGTGTGGCTGAGAGGCCCTCAAGGCACCCACCGCAGGACCAGCTGGACCAGAGAGTTCCCTCACCCCAACCACAACTCGAGGCTCCCTGGAGCTGGTGGAAGGAGTGAGTGATGTTGGAGGCAAATCCCAGACTGCGGCAAATGGGGACAGAAGCTGGGACCAAAAATCAGAGGGCCTCTTGAGGCCTAGTCCAGGGGTCTTTCTAGCACACAAAGTTGAGATCATTTCTAGAAGGAGTTAACAGACCAAAACTGGACACAAACTGAGTAAGAATTTGTAAACTGTAAACATGATGTGAGGGCGAGATGTGATGCTTTATTGCTTGAGAGGATTGAGAGTTTCTTTCCCCTTTTGCACATCTAGATGTGTCATTTATAAACTGTTAATTAAATACCTACTCTGTGCTCGTTTTAGCTTCCTCCCTGGCCTTGCCAAAGACTCCGTGTATATCCTACTGGCTGTCTGCTATGTGAGCTCTCTTGTGTACTTTGGGAGTGTATATGGATTGACTTAGACTCTTGTAAATGCCATTGCTCTTACGAGACATAAAAAGACAGTGAAATGTCTTAGTATGGCATTCAAAGGTGTTTCCAATTTCACCCAAACTGCTATTTAAAGATTCATCTCTCACCACTTTCTGAGTGGCCTGTTCATTGCCTGACCAAGCTTCCATTTCCCACCTCCTTTCTTTCCTCACATTGCTGTGACCTTAAATGCCTTCCTCGCTGTCCCTCATGGAGCCAGTAGTCACCTATCCATGAAAAGTCCTCTCCCTTCCTGTCTCTGCTAAACTTCTATCACCAGTTACTTTGTGGCAAATGTGTCCCCATTGTCCCATTTCTTCTTTTGGATGATTTAAATTTTATTTATTTGTTTGCTTTTTATGTTTTCTCCCATTTAGACTGGAAATCTCTTTTAGGGATAAAGGATTTAATTTATTGGCATTCCCCACAGCCCTTAGCATAGCACCTTGCACATAGCAAGTACTCAATAGATACTAATTGACTTTATATGATTAATGTCTGGACAATACAGAAATTTATTCTTTTTTCTTTTTAGAGATTCTGTTTATTTATTTATTTATAGAGTGCATGTGTAAGTGAGGGGAGGGGAAAAGGGAGAGGGAGAGAATGTCAAGCAGACTCCTTGCTGAGCACAGAGCCTGATGTGGGGCATGATCCGATGACCCTGAGGCCATGGCTTGAGCCAAACTTACATGGGCTAAGGTGAGGTGACCATCTTTTATATGGGTTCAGGTGGATGGTTTCTTAGCAGCAGGGGGATAGATTTGAAGACCTTTAAAAGTGTTTTTACCCCTCCATATTTAATAGCATCAAACTCTTTACCAAGCTTTGAACCAGGGAGTCAAAATAATACTACTTGTTGTAGGTGCACAATCCGGGGTTTGCTGAATGTAAGTTTTCATTTAGAGATTATATACAGTTTAACCTATTTCTGAAAGATGATCTCTGAAACATGGAATTATGGACCACTTTGTAACAGCGGTCAGCCAAATCTGAACGGTGCATTGGTACATAGCAAGGATGTAGAGAAGAGGCTCTGAGCACGGAGGTGGGAGACCTGACTTCTAGTTCCTCCTCTTCCACCTGCTAGCAGCTCAGCCTCAGGCAAGTCATGTTATTTCCTAGCTCACTTGCTTCTTCCTTACAATTAAGGTTCCATTAACTGCCTGAGGTTAGAGGTCAGAACCTCTATTAAATCTATTAACTTTCCTTTCTATATCTAAATTCTTTGATTCCATTATTTAATAAGATTAACCTTGCTTGCCATCACACAATACATTCTAGCAAATAAAAGTTCAACTGAACTGACATTGCAGAAACCAGTGCCAGATATCTGAAAGAAGGCAGACAACGGCCGTGATAGGGGTGCCATGATAGGTTGCAATGGGCACAGTGAAGGTCAAATCCTGGAGTGGCCACATTTTCCTAGGATGAGAATGAGAAGGATCTCAAACACCTTTAGAAGAGATTCTGGATAAAACCTGTAAGGTAGAATGGCCCTTCCTTTCTCATGGAAGCCTCACCCAGGTACCCAAGCTCCACAGAGAACAGAATGCTATGTGGTAACCCATGCCTGCTGCTCTTGGGTTCAAGGAGTCTCCAGAAAGATGTTCTGGTTGGTTCTTCATAGGGCCCTTTCCCATAAAACATGTGCGCTGAATCCGGTATGAGGAATGTACACTGCCATCCTCAGATACTGTGGCTGGGAGGAAAGATCATATTTCTTGGCTCCTGTTTTAGTAGCTGTCGGCCAGTGCCGCCTCGGAATAAAGAAGAACATTTTTACCTCCAAATACACATCAGTCTACTACCCGCCTTTTGGGACGGCAAAGAAGATGCCATATTCCTTAAGAGACTCGGGAACAGCTCCTTCTTGAGTATAAATTGTCTCCCTTGTGTTTGCCTTGTCCCTATAAGCTATACATACAGAAGAACACAAGATGTGGTCCTCAACAGCCCAACATTGACACTACTGTTGGAGAGACCAGGTTTATAGACCTGAGAGGGCCGTTACCCTAAGCTGGGGGTATACCGTCATCTTGTCTCGGAAACCTTCCTTGATGACAACGACACGCTGCACACTTCCCTTTTTTGATTCCACATTGTCTGTATTTTATCATTAGTAATGCAGATTCTGTCACATCTCACTTCTTTTTTTACACTCCTTTCAAATCAGCATGTGTTTCAATTATATGTAATGTTATGTATATATATTTTATCCCTTCAGTAACTCTAGAAATTTATCAAAGCAGAGGTCTTGACTTATATTCTTCTCCTAACCTACAGCCCACTTAGGATAAGATGTAGACACACAGGTGCTGACGAGGAATTTGTTTGTTGATTGATTCATTGCTACCATGATTCTGTTTCTCATGGAGTTTGCATGGTTTGTTGTTCTTCAAAGGGGTGACATTGCCAGGGCAGAGAGGACAGATATGACTGAGAGGTGTATCTGGGACTGTCTCATAAAGCCTCTCTGACCTCCACTGTGCCCTAGGCTGATGGGCCCACTGTGTTGTCTGTGCTCCCTACACCCTTGGTGTCCTCCCTCTCCGAATGTTTGCCTCCTTAATTCTATCTCCAGTTCAGGAGGTAGGGCCTGGCACACAGGAGACACTCAACAGATCCTTGTAAATGAATGAGTGCCGAATGAGGTAACGAATGAGTATTGAGCTCTAGGAGCTCAGATGCGATAGATCAAGGTGAGGAGGAGAGGCACATGCAGTTGCAAGTCTGTCAAGTTGCTTGGTGGGTACTGGCCAGCAGGCCTGGCTTACTGGAATCCAGTGTTGAGTTTGTCCTTCCCTGCTGGGAAGGCCCAGTTTTGTGACCGAGCAGATACAGCTTTTACTACACTGTAGGGGCCTAGCCTTCTTGGCTTACTGCCCCCCAAAGTGATGTGTTAGTCTCTAGAAGTGTGAGTGGACTGGTGGCTGAGGTGGGTGTAGCCCATTCGGACACAGATGGTCAGCCCTCGGTTACCTGCTCTGGGAGGGGAAACATGGGTAGCTGGTTTTTCCATGATATGTAGACTCATAGGCTATGTTCTCTCTCTCTCTCTCTCTCCTGATTTGCCCTGGGAGTACATTGTGCCTGTTTGTGAGAGGCCATATGATGTAGTATAAAATCCCCTGGATCCCAAATTGGAAGACACAGATTCTACTTCTAACTCTGGCCTTCCCTGAGTGTGTGACCTTCGAAAAGTCACCACGTCACCATTCCCAGCTTCTGTTGGAAGGATGAGCGCACTGGAATTCATCATCTAGGAGTCCAAAGCTAGGACTTTTCCAAGGTAGAATGGGTTGCCTTGATGGCAGTGAGGGTTCCATAGCAGGAATTCTGGGCCTTAGAGGTGTGGTTTTGTTAGATGACCATGAGTGTCTTTCCAGCCTGAGACTCTGATGGGGCAACTTTCATCTGACTGGGGATCACATCAGCATGGGCCCAACTGATGTCAGGGGAGAGAAGTGGGCTTGCACTCTTTGTGTACAACCCATAAGTGAATTAATTACTTGCTGTGGCTATTTTAATGGGGACAGTGTCATCCTCATTGCTCACCATTTTGAATCCTCTTTGTTCAGGCCTGTTATTTGTTGGGCATCTGCTTATAGGCTCATGCCCTTTCTCTTCCTCTATTGAGAAGTTGGCACCTGGAGTCCCTGAGGACTTGCTATGGAAATTGCTACTGTACTGGGGCTCAGGGTGCCCTGCACTGGCTGTGTCCCCTCTGAGGAGGCTCTGGTGGCACTTGATGGTCCAACGGCGGTTCTTTGGAGAATGACTTCCACTCCGCAGTCACGTGTGTCCTGTGTCAGCATCTCTTCTCACTCACTCTGTACAATCTTGTCCCAGTGTCCATGCTGCTGGAGATCCTTATTAACATGAAAATGCTTCTGAAGCCTCACAGTCCTGAGAGGAGAATTATCTCACCTCCATTTTACTTGGTGTCGTTTTCCTGAAACCATAAGGGGATGCATTTTCACATTTTTTATAAATATCTGTATTTTATGGAGAACATGCATTGACACACACACAGACACACAGAAATGGTCACAACTTCTGTATTAGCTTCCTGTTGCCGCTGTAACAAATTACCACAAACTCAGTGGCTTAACAACCCAAATGTATTATCTTATAGTTCTGGAGGTCAGAAATCTGAAATGCATCTCATTGGGCTAAAATCAAAGTGTTGGCAGAGCTGTATTCCTTCTAAAGTCTAGGGGAGACTCTTGTTTCCTTTTGTTTTCCAGCTTCTAGAAGCTGCTGGCATTCTTTGGCTAATGGCTCCCTTCTTGTATCTTAAAGCCAGGGACTCATGCTGAATCTTTTTTGCACTGCTCTCACTCTGTTTCTACCTTTTCTGCTTTCTCTTCCACTTTTATGGCGATTCATGAGCCCACCTGGTTAATCCAGGACAATCTCCCTTTTTGAAGGTCCACTGATGAGCAACATGAATTCCATCTGCTATATTAATTGCCTTTTGCAATGTCACGTTACATAATTAGAGGTTCTGGGGCTTAGGACATGGGATATCCTTGGGGGTCCATTCGTGATTCTGCTTACCACACCTTCTTTTAGTAGTGATGATAATTTGGATTAAGAAAACATTAAAAAAGTCTTACCTTGCCTTTACCTCCTTGATCTGTGAGTACTCCCCCAAGCACAATCCTTTATACATGGAAATGAAAATAATTGCTTTTTGTTTAATCAAATTTGCCATAATTTGTAGAACTATTGGCATCATAACACCTTTAGGACATATTATAATAATAAGACCTTTGTATATTTGTAAAAGAGTCTGACTAAATATTTCCATTCATCAGAGGTTCTGGAAAATTTCCTTTTCACTGCAGTGCTATCTGAATTTGGATTCAGGTCCTTCACATTTGAAGTACTCTGAAAAGGATAATTTGGCTGTGCTACTTTAATCGAATGGACAAAGGATACAGAAGAGATTGGCGGTGCATTTATTAGAGTCACAAAAAACCTGTGTACTAGGTTATAGTCCAGTAAGTGCATGCCAGATCTCGCCAGGTTTCTGAAGCCCAGTTAGGAGCGATTCTGGGTACTGGGCAAAAGACTTGACTCTCAACTCTCAGCGTTGCAGGTAAACACACACGGAGTGAGGAAGTGGCCTTGTGAGCTTCCATGATGATCCAAAGAATAGGGAGTTTGAAGAATAGACTTTGGTCTGAAAAACAGGAAGTTGGTCTAGAGTCGTTCTGGAATACCAGAGGCTGAGGTACTCCTATCTACTGAGAGTTGTCGCAATTCCCTGGGCCTCATCTGACCAGTCCCTGGCAGGGAACCCTCCCAGGAAACTTGCCAAGGTTAAGCATTTGCAGGTTTTGCTGGCCTTGAGTCTGGAGGTGCTGAAGTTTTGGTTATTATTCTAGAGTGGGGACCATGGCTGGTGGGGCCCCAAGGACTTGATAGCAGTAGAGTTACATCAGCTCCTTTTGGCATTCCAAAGTGAGACGAGGCATCTGCTTAGTGTTTTGCTGACAGCTTAGAAAGTTTTACATTTCACCTTTACATACACCTTTATATCCAGTACATATTACATACTGTGGCCATTACACCAGGAACGGAAACAGCAAGAAAGCTGGTATCAGGAGAGCTGAGAACTGCCACTGTTTAACACTCGTGATCAATTGCTTCATTCCCTCATGTTTGGAGTGGAAATAATGATTCCTGCCCAGTTTATCTCAAGAATTATCATAAAGACCACATATGATGTGGATGTACTTTGAAAGTGTCAAGTATTGAATTTCCAGCACTTCAAAAGAGAGTCCAACTGAAAGGGAAAGGTAGAGGTGAGACAGTCCAATTCGATTCTCTGATCCTGTGTTGGGTTTTGTTGTTGTTGTTTTTTTAACCACATCTCCCGTGGACAATGGGAAAAGGTAGGTTGTCTTTTGTTTTGAGTCACAAACATTGCACTTTAATTGATGTTCCATTAATTGGTGGAGCATCATTCATGGGATGGAGTTCATGGAGTGTTAAATGGAAGGCATACATGTGTGGGGGTGGGTGAGCTCAAGCTGTGGGATCCGTTATCCGTTTATTTCTCAGTTTTAATTGTTTTTATTTTAGTGTTTTATCTCAAATGATGCTCTACATTCACGAAACACTATTGGACGGCTCTACAGGAAAAAGAAGGTTGTATTTGGATAACAAACCTTACATCTTGATTTCTCTATATTCTTGTGGATGTGGACTGGAGGCCAGTAGATTCTAGGAGCATGAATTGTTAGAAATGCAAGCAGCTTCAAAAGGATCTGGCCCAGAGGGTTTTTAAAAAAGAAAGAAAAAAAAAAGCGTTATGGCAAAAGTTGGGCATTCTTTTGCTATAATATAATATTTTCATTCAATCAATGAATGTTTTTGAGGACTCGTTCTGTGCCAGGCCTTGAGCTAAGTGCTAAACACACCAAGATGACAGACTGTGCCTGCCTGTAAGAAGTCCTTGGTCCAGAGAGGAGAGGGGCATTAAACAATTAGTGTTCAGGGCTCGTGCTGGGTCTGGCTGACAGGAGATTCTCTAGGATAAACCAACAACAAATAGAAACCGTCTCTAAGATTGCCTGGGGGTGGCGGTGGGGCTATAAGGAAAGGCTAAGTATTTCCTATCTCTTTCTCTAGATAAATAAGACTGGGTCCTTAAGGGACTAGCTTTCACTGCCTGCCCCATCAGGACCTCTTTTCCTTCTCAGTTCTTTGCCAACCTATGACCCTGGAAGCCTAAGATCTATTTTGTACCATCATCCTTCTTATTGTTATTATTTATGACGGTCATTGTTTTAACTGCTCCAAGGAGATAATTGCCTTAGTTGCTAAGGCAACCCAACATATTGGGTATAAGAGCAGCCAGCAGAAAGGGTTTGCCAAATTGCAGGGCTGGGTGGGAGGTGTGGGGTGGGAGAGCAAGGGAGCTCAGCTGTGGAGCTTGAAAATAGCCATGTTCAAATTATCTCTGCATTTCTTCCACTGAGGAGCGTGAAGCCACTTGGAATCCAGTGCCTGCCAACTCCTCACCCACCCCTGACGCTTCCTATTTTCAACCCAGCTAGTGCACTCTTTCACTAACCCTCAGTGTTCAGCCAAGAGCTTCCTGGGGTTCCAGTTCCCAGGACTTGCAACTCCTGTCTGCTGCTATTCAGCCCTGGAAATGTTCTTGCCCTTGATTTCTGGGGCCTGCAGGGGTGGAATTAGAGGGGTTGCAGCACACAGGAGCGTGCCTGTGGACCCCCCCCCCCACCCCGGGCATTACTCATTGCCCATGGTAAACAGGTCCTACTGTCTGGCGCTCTTGCTCAAAGCTTGTAGTCTCCTCCCTAACTTGGGGAAGAAAACATGGACCGATGACAATGACCTTTTTTCCATTTTTAATTTTTGAAGAAAATTAAATATCTTCAGAGGTCAGCTTTGCTGCCCCCATTAACTAGATAAATGGAAGCCCAGGGAGAAGAAAGTAATCAGATACCTTGATGCTGCAAAAGTGGCTGTTCCAGGCCTCGAACCTCAGGCTTCTTTCATCCTATGCCTCTGGCTTTTGTCCTTGGCTACTGACCATCTTAGTCTGAGGTTCAGGTGATTATGCTGCAGCCTCTGTGTCCTCGAGTTAGCTTTTTGTCTCCTGGCTGCGGGTCCTTATGCCAAGATGGGAAGTGCTCCAGGGGGAACACTGGGGCAGGAAGATGCAGGAAACAAGTGTATCTTACTGGCTAGCTTTGCTTGGCAACATTTGGCCATCCAGAAGCAGCTACCGCCATCAAATAGGATAATGGACAGAGGTAAAGGCAAGATGATAAAAGGATTTCTCACCAGAAGATCTGAGTGGGTGGGTGTGAGTGATTCTTTCAGCAGCTCCTGTCTCCTCTTCCTTCCTGCTCCTCGAGCTCACGCTTGGCCCTGGGGATGTGTGCGGGGAGGGCCAGGCTGCCTCTGTGTCCTTAGTAGCCCCCAGGCTGTCTCCCTAAGTGTGTCCCAGGGCCCTCTGCTAGAGCACCGCCTTGGAGTTGATCTATCTGAGCAGGTTAAATAAACAGGTTTGTGTTTGGGTTAATTATCACTGGTTCTGTTGCTCTCCATTACTGCTCCATCCGGGACTCTGGCCAAGGAGCAGATGGGAGAGGCTGCATCCTCACCCCTGCCTCCTCATTGTGTCTGGCTCTCCCTCCTTCTCTCTCTTCCTCTCTCTCTCTCTCTCTCTCTCCCTCTCTCTCTCGTCACCCTCCCTCCCTTATTCTCCTCCCTCCCTCCCCCATTCCCTGCTTTCCCTTCCTTCCCCACTTCCCTCCTCCTCCCTCTTTGCTGTCTCTTGCTCTCTCTCTCTCTCTTGTTCTCTCTCTCTCCCTCTCTCTCTCTCTCTCTCTCTCTCTTTTTCTCTTTTTGGCTGAGCAAATAGGCCAGATGGCAGTGAGGGGAACAGACAACAAGTGAGGCATGGCATATGGGGAGCTTGTTTAATTTCGGCTCCTGTAGGGAAGTAGATTGGAGGAGGTGAGCTAAAAAGCAGAAAATGGAAAGGAGAAGGGTAAAAAAAAAAAAAAACCACAAAAAACACAAAAAACAAAAAACACAAAACCACCACCACAACAACTGACCCTTCCAAGGGGGAAATTGGATTCAATTTACTATTGTTGGCTAGTGAAGGCAGTTGAGAATGAAGTGAATCTAAAGCAGAAAATACCCTTTGTGCCTCTCCTAGGTTCGGCCCCCTCCTCCAGTTAGCCCCTTGGGCACCACCTCTCAGTTCCCCAGGGCTCCAGCTCTGGGGAGCTGGTCTGAAGAGGGCAGTGGGTGGTGGGCAGGATTTCCTATGTAACATGAATGGCTGTTTGTATGTCAATTTCAGGCAGAAGGTTGGCCAGCAGTTTAGAGAGAGGAAAAAAATAGAGGTGTCTGTGCCCACAGTAGGGGTCGAGGGAAGACTGGCCCCCAGTTACCTTGGTTCTTTCTTCTGCTCTGAGCCTCCGTGCCTGGTTTAATGTGCCTGCTCAGTTTGATTCAGCTCTTCATCGGCAGCTGCCCACATACCCACACCTCGCCCCACCGACCCTGTGCACTCCGGGCACTTGCACGGAAAAGTCCAGGCAGGCTGTCGGAGGACAGGGGATAGGGACCACCACAAATGGCCCTTCCGCAGAAGCCCTTCGTTTTTCATCACAATTTATTTGTCCTTCATGGTGGCCGCCTAGAATGTCCCACTTCTTTACCTGGAGTTTCTGGACAGGTTCTGGCCCGTGCCTCGGTCACTGCCCCACACACGTTCCCCCAGTCAGGCACTGTTACCCTGTGACCACAGATCGGGCACTGTTACTCTGTGACTCCTAGCACACTTCCCCTCAGCCATTGCGGGAGGCCCCTACTCCCTGGAGCAGATCCGGTCCTACCATCCCGGGAAGCAGGGGGCGCGGGGACTGGCAGAGACCGAGGAGTCTTAACAATGACCCTAGGAAAGAAAGGAGAATACAACCCAGGCTCATCAGCCTGCCCCCCTTCCCTGCAGGAGCCTCTCCAGCTCCACCAGGCAACCCGTTCGTTCAGCAGCTGATAACCGGATTAGGCAGCAGAATGGGGCAGATGAGTACCCCGAGGGGCCCTGCCTGGGAACAGGGGCTCCCTGGCCTGGCGTGGGGGCTGCCACTGTCAACACTGTAAGCTGCCGCCTCGGGCAGGGCATTTGCATGTGTGTGCCCTCCTGGCCAGGCCGCAGCCAGTGGGAAATGCCTGCCGTGGAGGTTCACACGGCCGCGGCTGCACAAAGCCCCGAGGCCAAGCAGCGCCGTGGCCCTCGCTGGCGAGCGTTGCAGCTTCGGACCCTCGCGGCAGCGCAGGTGCCACGGCGGCGGCTCACGGCGGCGGCGGCTCACGGCGGCGGCTCACGGCGGAGCCGGACACAGCCTTGGCCCGAGCGTGCCCGGCTGCGTGGGCCCGAGCCCGAGCAAGCACCCTCCTGCCTCGCCCAGGCCTCCCCTCAAAGAGGTCTCCGGCGGGCCCGCTTTCAGTGGCAGGCCAGCGGTTTGATCCCGCCTGAATGCTGTCCCCTCGTTTGAGCCTTCGATCCTGAGAAGATTCGGGGCATTGTCCAGGGTGGCGGGATGTCGGATTGATTTCGGGGCCTTTGTGTGGACGTGGGGCTCCTGAATGAAGCTGTTATATGCGTCTGGGGCTGGCGGGCAGGCTGTCCGGCTGCAAGCTGGGCCTCCCTTTGTTGTGGGGGCCTCATTGAGTCCGCGGAAGAGGCTCATTTCAGGGTGATTTACTACCACCCAAACACCAGCTGTCTGTTGTGCGGCTGCCTCAGCCGCTCCGCCCTGCTGGCCCCCTCCTGGGAGACCCCCGTCTCCTTCTGAAGCTCTCAGAGCCCCCCCCCCACCCTTTTCTTTAAACACGAGGCTCTATTCACATTCATATATGTATCCATTCCTATTACAGATTTGTGTATGTGTATAAATACATATGTGTATGCAGATAGATACGTAACATTCTCTCTTGGGTTTGTTTTTTAATAGAGGGCTGGGGGCTGAGGCAGTGAGAGAGCTGCGGACTGGGAGCTCTGTCCCTCAGGAGCTGTGTGACCTTGGGCGAGTCACCTGATCTGTCAGAGCCTCAGTTTCTTCATCAGAAAAACATGAGAGCATTCTTTTTGATAGGAAGAAAGTATGGATACATTTCTTGAAATATTAATGTATTTTTAAGATACATGAGGGAAAGGAAAGGAGGGTATCATATTCCTCTGACATTTTTGTAAAGCATTATTCAGTGGCAAATCAAGCCACCAGGCTGTGGGAGCAGGGAGTTGTGCTAAATGACCAAGGTCTCTCAACCTTGTCAGGTGACATGCCAGGTGCTGGGGAAGCAGCATCCGGATCAGCTGCCCTGAGATCTCAGAGTCCAGGGGTCGGTAAGCAAGCTGGGGCCAGGTTCTGTTGGAAGTGCTAAATGGTGGCTCAGTCATTAGGTGTCTGCCTTCAGCTCAGGTCACGATCCCAGGGTCCTGGGATCGAGCCCCACATCGGGCTCCCTGCTCGGCGGGGAGCCTGCTTCTCCCTCTCCTGCTCCCCCTGCTTGTGTTCCCTCTCTCGCTGTGTCTCTCTCTCTGTCAAATAAATAAATAGTCTTTAAAAAAAAAAAAAAGACATCGAAGAGGAGCACAGGAGGAAGCCTTGGGCGAGGGGTGGTGCTCAGGGAAGGCTCCTGGAGGAAGTGGTGCAGAATTATTTTGAAGTTCAAGGTAGTCTGTATGAGAAGGGGCCAAGAAAGTTATTCCATGGAGCCTCAGCGGCCATGCCTCTCTGGGCAGCCTTCCCTGATCTCCAAGGCTCCCGTGCACCAAGGAGCCTGGAGAGGATTTGGATGGGGTGGGGGACATGATCAGCTGTGCCAGGTAAGGAGGTTGCTCTGCCATGTCTGTTTTGGGTGATTTGGGGGTGGATAGGTTGTAGATCAGCCAGAGGACCATTTGGAAGGGGACTCTCATAGTTCAGGCAGGGATAGCGATTAAGGTTTGGCACCTTAATCGGGGAGACATTTATGATGTGGAGCTGACCTCACGACTGGTCAGATGTACAGGGTTAGAGAGAAAAGCATGGCTCTGAGATAGTACCCACATCTCTGTAAAATAGGGCGAATGATAGCACAAAATCCAAAGCATTGCCAGCCTGGCACGTAATGAACACTCAATAAATGTCATCTCTAATGATGATAATTATTATTGTTTTTTTAGGTGACTGAATGAGTGGTTTCTTCCAGGCCATGTCCCCAAATGGGGAGTACAGGAAAAGCAACAGATTTTTTTGGGAGGGGGGATGGGAATAGTAGGGTGACTGAGATGATAAGTTTGTGGCATAGTTAAGCTTCACAGGTGTTATCTAATGTAACTTCACAGGGAGCAGAGTCTGGGTTGGAACGACCTCTTGATTCCCCCAGAGTGGGTAGCTTAGTGCTCCCAATATGCAAGGCACATTAAGGATATTGGATGAATTTGTAGATTAACGTATATTCTGAGTCTTAACAATCAGGAACTCTCAGCTTAGAGATAACCATTTATTCGGCAGATATTAAAGAGTGCCAGTTGGCACCATGCATTGGGGACAACAGTGAGGCATGAGCAGGTGGGTATGTGCCAACACAGAGATTGTCATCTGATGTGGCCGTAAGGATGACAGAAAAGCTACATGCTCATGTGACTGCAGAGGACTATAAATGTTGTTCTTGGCTGTCTATGCATTACCTTGGGGTAGGGGTGAGAGACAGGTACAGCATGCCATAGATGCAGGAGGCATCCTGTTGTGCTGAAATATCCTCATGCTTTTGTCTAGTGCTTGGTGGCCAGTGCCAGATCTTGGCACAATGGCTCCTCACAAGCCAGCCCCAGCTGTCTAAAGCTGGGCTCCTTGTGCTTAGGGAAGCAGCAGGTCCGGGGAGCGGGGGTCGGGGGGCAGGGCTTCCCAGTTCCGGATGACACCAGCATGGACCATATCAACTCTGACGCTTCCTCGTACAGGTGGTGACCTTGCGCCAAGGGCCTGCATCATCCCCATGCCATCACTTTTAGAGGTACCTTCATGACCCATAGGGAGGTTTGCTGTTTTCTCCTACATGTGGCTTGACATCCTCATGAGCTTTTTAAAGTTTAAATTTAGAGCAACTATAGGCTCACACTTCTGGGACCTGCTCCAGAAGGTGTTACAGCAAGTACTAGAGTCTCTGTCGGTATCCCAGGAAAGGGAACTGAAAAGACCTTAGAAATCCTTGGAGGAAAAAAAAAAAAATCCTCCTTTTATTGAGAATGAAAATAACTCTAGGAAGGAGAGGTGCTGGCCCACGCCACACAGCTAGGGGATGGCAGGCAGGCAGGGAGAGGATTCTACCCAGACATCCTCCTTCCAGTCCCGAGCTTGCTCTACTTCTTATGAACTGCTTCATATTGCTCTTCACCTGTGAGATGAAGGAAGATAGTGCCCCTCTCTGTATCTTCCTTTTCCTATGAGAAAAATGAACTGTTGGACTAGGTCCTCGTTTTACAATACGTAGTCTGTGGAACACACCAATCCAGAACATTAAGAGGCATTAGAGGCCGACAAAGATTCCATGAGCAAAAAAGATTGGGAAACACCCCTGGCCAAACAAAGCTAAACAGATGTTTTTGCAGTAGGATGTCTCAGAGACTTTAATATGTTAATGAGCATCATGGATCTCTAAGTGTCGTTGAGTTTATGGTGTTTCACAAACTCATTAGATCACAAACTGATGCCTGCTAGACCAGCTATCCCTGGACCACTCCCAACTCTGGTTCTTGTGTAGAGACAGCCTCCTTGGCAGAGAGGCGTAGATCTTTGGGGCAGTGGGTCTCTGTAAAGACAGGTTACACTAATTTTTCTGCCTTGGCAGGCTGGATGGGTTTGGGAGACACAAGGCAAAGATTCTGGAGAAGGAAGCTTTTTGGAACACCAATTCCATTAACTGTCACTAACACACCCCCTCATCCTCCCACCCCCATCACCAAAAGAGAGAGGAAGGAAACAAGGAAGGGAGGGCCAGACCACTAAGATGAAGAAGTGGGGGCATGAATATCTTTATTTGAGTTAGGGCAAAAGATGACCTCTTTGTCTCCTCATGAATCAGGGAGGACACAGTTCAGAAAAGTAGGCCTGAAAAAGAGGTAAAGCGGGGATGAACCAGGACATTGGTTTATGTTTCCAGAGGAGGAAGAACAAGGGGGGATATATCTGAGCATGCTAGTTTTAGCAACTTTGGCCCCATTGTTTTATTAAGAAAACATCAGGATGGTTCCTGGTCTTGGTCATACCTCAAGTAGCTGAAGAGTCCATGGCTTTGCAAAAAGTCGACTGATAGCATGAGCTCAGTCTGAGACCATTCGTGATGCCTCTCAGAAGGAAGACTGTGTGCGGGCACTGTCTACATGTTCACGCGTGCCCCTCGAAGGAGCAGTGCAAGTAGAGGGAATTGTGTCCAGAGCTCATTTAGCTTCCACCTAATTGGGTTGGTATTCCAGGACCTCGGATCCAGACATAAAGATCAGCTTCTGATAAGCTGCTCTTGGCAACTTAGATTGTGTCTGTTATTTATTGGGCAACACAGGATGGATCATGTAACAAGAGATATTTGCACTTGCTGCCTGGGCATGTGGGAGGACACACAAGTAGACACAGACTGATGAAGTAAGGAGCAAGTGTCTCCCAACGGCTGGTATGGAACCCTCTGCTAGCTCTTCTTACCATCCATTTCCCCTCATTCTCTCCGTGGCTGCCAAGTCTTCTCTGCTCATCGGCAGAGTATTTCCTGGAGTAGATATTATGGAGAGAAAGGGGGCGAGCTTAGAGGTTGTTCTCACAGTAATGCACTGTGTATATACAGAGCAGCAAACTTGGCATCTCCCGGTGTCCTTCCCCCTTTCCATCCTTAGAAGCAACAGGCCCTCAGGCCAGGTGCTTAATAATACTCATGACCTCCTCTGCAGCATTTATAAGATATGATCATTTAGTTCTGTTCCAGTCATTACCCCTTTCTGAGGAGGTAAGTGTAATCAGACCCATTTTACAAAAGAGAAAACAAGGCACAAAGAAACAAGTGTGACTCTGGGATTCAGAGAGAGAAACCAAAGTGGAGTCAGTGTATGCTTCCAATTCCAAAATTCTGTGATGTGGGAAACAAATGACCAAGGATGAAACCCCCTCACCATCCACCATACCCATATCTCTGGCTGCTCTCATCTTTTTTCAGGAGGGAAGGAACAATTGGAGATCTCTGACCCCAGGAGGTTGAGCTTCTTCTTGGATTTTAGGGAGGTAGTTTCCTCCTTTTGCAAGAAAATATGGAGGATCTATGCTGCCCACAGGGTCTTTGCTGGGCACGTGAAGGAAAACTGATACATAATGTGTGAGTCCTTTCCTAAAAGAGCTTGCAGTCTCTTGAGGAGTAAGGACATACAAATGGAAACTGAAATGCCATATATCATCAAGTCTAAGATGCCACAGACTATAAGACAATTTCAGAGATGTTAGAAAGAAAAAATTGTGCATCCGAGAATCAGTGGAATATGGTAGTAATACAAAAGGTAAATAAAAATAGAAGTTGATTATCCAGAGTTGTCCTACACTCTGTGTGTTCACTCACCAATTGTTTCTTGCTGATATGCCAATGCATGAGGAAGTCGCCAAGGAATGGTACAGAAAGTCATTGCTGTGAGTTCCCAGCGAGGCAGGCTGCCTGGGGCAGGAGCGGGGCACGGTACTAAAGGAAGGATTCGTGGATGATGTGCCCCTAGATGAGGCTTTGAAGAGCAGGGAAGATGTCACATGAGTAGAGAGGAAGAAGGTGTGGTGGGGGATGTTCTGGGGGTAACAGGCTCTGGGGGTAAATTGCCAGAGAAGATCATGGAGACACTAATTTATTCATAGGGGCATTAAAATATTGGTATTAGTCAGCTCAGGCTGCTGTATCAAAATACCACAGACTGGCTGGCTTCAGCAACAGACGTTTATCCCCCACAGTTTGGGAGGCTGGGAAGTCGAAGATTGAGGTGTTGGCCGATTTGGCTCTTGGTGAGAAACCTCTTCATGGCTTGTAGATGGTTCCCTTCTTGCTGTGTCCTCACACGACAGAGAGAGAAGCTCTGGTATCTCTTGTTCTTCTTCTAAGGGCACTAATCCCATCATGGGTACTCCATGGTCTCAGATAAACCTAATTACTTCCCAAAGGCGCCATCTCCAAATGCCATCCTGTTGGGAATTAGGGCTTTCACATCGGAATTTTGAGAGTCTTAGTAAGGTAGCGTTATCAGATCGATGTTTTGAGGAGCTACGGACATCTGCTTTCATCAAACCAGATGCCACTGGGATTCTTCTGGGTTTCACGTCTCAGTTCTGTACAGCTGTCACCGAGTTCTGCTCTATAGAGGATGTAAGGTGAGGGGAACACATGGTCTCTGCTCTCAGGCAGCTTTGCTACAAAATTTAAGAGATCCAACATTTAAAGTTGTGAAAGATTTTCAAAATAAGGCCAGGTAAGATGGAAGGTGTGTGAGATACTGATAATCGGTTATAAATTGTGAGTAGATAAGAGATCACTGTGGGCTGGTTCAGTAGGGCAGGCTTTCCTGGGGCAGGGGGGATTTGTGCTGAACCTTGAAGGTGGCGGGACTTATGGAGTGGGGCTGGTGGAGTGGAGCAGGGCATGGGTAAATACACATGTGGAGGAGCCAGGTAGTTGGGGGTAAATCGAACGTGGAGGAGCCGGGTAGTTGGGGGTCATTAAGAGGTGTAGCCAGATGAGCGTCATCCAGCATTTATCTATCGCATGCAGGACATGGCAGGGCAGAGTTTGTGGTTGATGGTGTGGGCAACAAATTGTCCAGGATGTAGTCAGTGAAAGGGCTAGAAGTGCAAGCGGGGGCAGGAAGATAAGGAAAAGCACCTTCCACATCAGCCTCACTGCTGTTCCCCACATCTATATGGGAGTGAGATAGGGAAGTTCACAGCTTCCACTCTCGAGCTGGAAAATCTTTGCTGCATAGCAGCAAGATTTTGAGAGAGTTTCAAAGAAAGAAAGAGAGAGCTGGAGGAGAGAAAGTAAATGAGGGAGCCTATTGGAATGAAAAGGGCAGGGTGTCCGCACTCAGATTAGTGCCCATCCTTTGCTTTTTGCACCCCTTCCTCTTCTCTCCCATTATTTGGCAATTTATCTCATAGGGCTGTGGCCTCTATTTTATTGCTGCTTATAGTTATTTGCAGGTTGTATTATTCTTTGACTTGCCTCTTACTGGCTTTTTAAAAATGTGTTGTTATTTGATTCATGTCTCCTCTCTCCAATTACAATACCAGGTCCTTGAAAGCAGGAACGGTCTTTCTATATTTCTCAAAGTCTTGGGTTATATTTTCTTCTTCTTAGTAAATACTCAATAATATTGACTTCAATACTTTAGGGAAATAGGTAGGATACAATTTTTAAGTAAAAGAGAAAAGCGAAAATATTTACAAACCACATTTCTTTATTTGGCTCATATTTATTTGACCAGTTACCCTCCCAGTGCCCCTGATTTAGCAGTCCCTGTATGAGACACTTCAGGACCCCAGTGGCACTTGAATGCCTGGCTCATTGGAACATTGGACTGGTGGTCAGTGCTTGAGTGGGCCCACCATCTTTTTCATGGACAGAGAGCGGGCCAGCTGTCTCTGGAATCATAAGATGCAAAGTGCATGTCATGGTGAGAGACAAAGGCAAACAATAGGCTTCTGCAGAATGTGGCAATTCTTGGGGGATGATCTAAGTGGAGTGCTGGTGGGTACTTAAGTCTTTAGTTGAGTAGAGAGATTGCATTCCAGTAGTGGCAACTGCAGACTTTATTTGTGCTGTTTCTATATTGTCTCTTAAAATGAGTACATGTGACACATTTTATATATTAGTTTAAGGGCCCTAGGGGTATCAGAAGAACTCTATGTGACTGTGAGCTAAAAAGCAGAAAAATACTTAATAAAATTAATATTTACAGAGAAGGTGTCATGGAAAGCTAGATAGAGAAGCATCAGAGCGTGTTATAACTGACTGGTCCATGGAGTTTTTAATCGAGGGTCCAAGGTTGCTATGGAATCCTATAGGTGGTTTTGAGGTTTTCTTCTAACCTTCTGGAAATGGATGCACGGTTTTGTTTGTATGTGAATTTAAGCATTTTCTGGGAAGGGAATCTACACCTTTCATCAGATTCTTAAGATCGTCTGTGACCCAGAAATGTAAGGAGCTACTGCAAATTCAAACTCCTCAGATCTACAGATGAGGAAACCAAGGCTTAAGGAGAGTTATTGACTTTTTCAAGGTCCATCAAAGCTGGAACAATCACGCAGGCTTTCAATCTGACAGCACAGCAGTCTCTCCACTATTCCTCTCTGACAGTTCAAGAAGTCACCTTTGCTTGTGGATTATTTCCAAAATCCTACTGAGAAGGATGAGCCACTAAAAAGAGATTAGAGATTGATTTCCTGCCAGGGCCTCTAATCCACCAAGGCTACTCTTGTGTTGGAACCAATGTGAACCCGCCACGAGCTCACCACAGAAGAATAGGGATTTTGTGCAGTGAATCACAGAACCCTGGAAGGATGATCTGGACAGATCCTAGAAAGCAGATGTGAAAATGTTCCTCCACCCTTAGTGAACATTATTTTAAGGAGCCTTACTCCCAGGGACAGGGATGTGAGAATAGGGAATAGAAACCTAGTCTGACTTGTCTAATATCATAGAAATGCCGTTGCCTCGCCTTTGAGAATCTTGTGTATTAGAACGAGTGCTACCTCAAACATAATAGAATCACACCATTACCGAGCCCTTCCAGTCCATTGCTTTAGGTGCCCACACCTAAGGAAAGCTCTCCCTCAAATCCCTGACACATGGACGTTGGCTTCCTACTCAGTGACTGGTGTGATCATGGCAGTGATGTTTTAGGTGAGCATGAGCTTTGTGTTGGAGGCAAAGCGCGTGGTGTGGCAAAGCACATGTCCTGTGTGGAAGTCAGGGTCAGTGTCTGGGAAAAGAATAGTGGGACACTGAGGATGGCATGTGGTGGACCAGGGAGGGGAGGGAGGAAGGGAAGAGAGCCAAATCGTAGTCACGAATGGCAAGGAGGGTGAAGAAACACGACGTAACTCTGGTAGCAATTTGAGGCCATCCCACTTAATTATGGCAGGAGAAGTCTGGTTAGAGGTGGCTGTTTGAAGGATGCTAGACATGTGGCTACTCACCATTCATGGACGGCTCAAACTCACAGAGTTAGTGCTTATATTGCGCTTAAATATTGTCTTCTTGTGTTCCTTATAGATTGCCTCTGTGCAGTTTCTTAAAATCCTATCAACCAGGTCTTTCTTTTCTTCTACAGGAGACCTGTCATGCAGAGCCATAGTCTTCTGGATCTTAAACAACCTTAGCTTCTCCAGTTTCTGCTCACTCTGCAGGTCATTCCTTGTTATCAGTCCTTAAGTGAGAGACAGTCCCTCTATGAATGCCTTATTTAAATATAACTCAAGTGTGAATAAAGTGGAATCCATTCTACCAGATATAGTCTGGTGAGGGCAGAACACAGTGGGATTTATGAAGAGTACTTTGATAACCATCTTGACTCCTTAGGCTGTGCCTGTAACTTAAACCTAACTGGCTTGATCAATGCTACGTCAGTTTTGGATCAGTGTTCAAATCATCTATGAAGATGCTTTCAAATGTGTTCTCTGTCGTTATGCTTTTCCATGTTATGTCATCAGTGGAGTTGACTTTAAAAACAACAACAACATCCCATGACTTCATTTCAGTGGATAGAGAAATTGAATAGAACAGGGTTTACTTAAGAATTCTGGGCATTCTGATAGAGGAGTCCCTTTATGTCTGTGGTCTTGACCTCCTAAAATGAGCACCACATACTCACAGTAATAAGAACATATAAATACCCAGCCCAGGGCATAGAACTCCATCTTCAGAATTTATCTAGACCCAGTCACCCATGCCAGCGCTTACTTTGTGGTTCTCCTTGGCTCTCCCATTTCCTCTTGGACTCTGCATCTCAACTTCACAAAGATATCGCTGACCTTGATGACCAATTTCAGATAAGTTTTTCCTGTTCAAACTCAAAATCATCCCTCAGGTTGATTCTGGAATTTACCATGTCCCAAACCTCATCATAAAGAATAAAAGACATTCCTTCTTCAGCCTACTGTGGATTGGAGAATGTGATCAATAGGTTAATATTGATCTGCTGATCAATATTTTATCCTGGCATCTTTGCTGATTTTCTTGAACCTATCTACAAAATGTCACACACCCTTAGCTTACTAAAAAAGAAGAACCACTAACTTGTTTGTGACCCTTAGTAGGTCACTAGGACCTCAATGTACCTGTTTCATATTTTGTAAAATGAGGGATCTTGGACTAGAACAGGTTTTCTGAAAATGTTTTCCAAAAATGGGATGTTGCTAGGTATTAGGTTAAAACAAACAAACAAACAAACAAACAAAAAACACAAGGAGAGGTGGAAACTTCAGTGAGTAAGTTTTATAAAAGCTTGATTAAAAAACAAATTAAACAAGTTTCTTTATAAAGCATTTCTCAGAACCTCTCACATCTTAATGTGCCTTATGAAGCCCCAAGAGTGATGTCATATGCAGTTTCCCCCAAACACTGTTTGATCATGGAACACTTTCCATTGAGACAAACATTCTGTGAACTAGCTGGTTTTGGCCGAATCTTTAGGGATCTCTGTGCTGACAAGTGCATTCTTCACTCAGAGAGCCCAGGGCTGGATGTGAAGGGCAGGCCACTGCCCAGCCATCAGCCAGGCTCCAGTGCCCACCAGGAGAGCTTGTCCTTCTGCTGCAATTATTACGATGAGGAGGGCACCTCCTGACCACGCCTGACATTGAAGAATGGAGCAATTCCCTGTACATGTCTCTGCCACCACCCCCTCTGCTCCTCCACTGTCCCCTCCCTAGCGTTCAGGGCATCTGCCTTGTGAAGCTCATTAACCTCTTTAATGATGCAATATCCTTTTTCCATATAAACCTAGGTCCTGAAAATTCGCCACTCGCAGTGCTTCCCAGGAGGAGAGCTTTCAGTCATGCCTGTGCTCTCTCTGGCATGGGGACATGCTTAGGGGAGCACCAGGGTGAGGTTTTGTGGATTTCTTGAATTTACAGAATGACTTTACTGATGCACGTAGGTGACATTTTGGTGCCCTGAAGATGGATTCAGTGCTAAATCCATTTGACAAAAGGCAGATTTCACATTTCTTTATTCTTTTCAGGGGGAGTCACACATCTGAGTCCTGAACCATCCAAGATTAGAAACAGCTCTTAGGATAAGCCCCTTTGACTTTGTTCAGAGGTACCAGGTGATACAGGGCAGTGGGGGAGAGAATTTGGGTTAGCTTTTGAAATCCACGGCCCCCTCCCCTCTGCTTTGAGTTTGGGTTTAGGGCTAGACAGGTGGGGTTGACATCTCAGTCCTGCCACTTGCTAACAAGTTGGGTGATCCTGGACAAGACACTTGGTCTCTGATCATTTCCGCCAAGGAAGTATGATCTGAATTAAATTACTGAATTAAAACTACCCTTAGTAGTTTTTCAACCATCTGTGGTCCACAATACAGTTACACTCCTGCTGGGACACATCAAGCATGACCTTATCTGGAGCCTGCTTTACTGCAGATGCCAGTTCTCTAGACACCCCTCCGCCACCCACCAGCTAGCCGTGGGTACACACATACACACACACACACCCAGCTATGTGTGAGCCTGTATGCTCTCTCTCTCCTGCCAGGCTCCACCATGGTTGATGGGGTTGTTGTTTTTATGAGGTTTAAATAACATTCTGCTAATAAGCCTGGCTAATGTCTATTCAGCATTTACTTTGTGCTTCTTTACTACGTGCTTCAACTGCACCACCTCATCTAATCTTCCCTCCAATTCTGAGGGAAATGTTTAGCAGATGATGGAGCGGAGACTTAGAGAGGTTAAACAGCTGGGCTGAGGCCATGCCACTGGGATTTAAACCATGACTTCAGAGTCCAGGCTCTCTACTCTGTTATAAAGTAAGGGAAGCAATTCATAAATCGTAAGGTGCTCTGCAGATCAGGGACCGTTCCTATGGCTGCTAACCCTCCCACACTTGAAAGTGCACTGAAGGGTAACGAGGAGAATCAAAGTCCCAAGGTGCCCCAGCCACATCACTGATGTTTGCTAGGGAAATGTGTTTCTCACCACCCCATTCCTGGTTGGAGATAAACGTGTCTCTGAGGGTCCTAAGACTGAAGAGTAGGGGAACCTCCGTGTCACTGTCTATCCAGAAAGAGCTGGAAAGTTCCAGCTTCCCTCTCTCTCATCGGTCACCCACTTAGAGTCCTGTCCGAATATGGGGAGGGTAGTCTGGGGACAGAGACTACTGAGGTAGAAGATGCTGTCAGGACACCACAAAGCGCAGGGACAGGATGGGGCACACTTCCGAGCTTCAGCCAGGTGGAGGGAGATGACCAAATCAGTCAGTCCTCAGATCATTCCTTTGACTTACAAAAAAGCAAGCAGTAGCTGAGAATAGATCTCAGGGCCTTAATCTTAAGACTCCAAAAGTCAAAGGGCTAAAATAGATGTTTTTTAAGATCTTGCTGTTTATTTAATAACTTGCATCAATGAGCCATTGCATATCCTTGACAACGCAGTCTGACAGCCTCTGTTCTGTTTCTGATTTGATCATTATCATGTCTTTTGGGGAATTATGGACCTGGGCTCCCATCTATGTTTTCCAAGTAAGAAAAGGTAGACTTGGGCAAAGGGGCATTTCTTCCACTGTCCACTGATGAAAGGGACCTACACGTTCCTGAGATGCCTGCAGGGACCATCATAGATGCTGTGTTTGTGTGATGTTGGTTCACGGTCTAAAGGCAAACTCTATAATCAGTTTCTCAAAGTAACCACTTCCATCAGAAATCTGAACTTAGGCATTTCCAAACTGGAGAACATCATCTTTCTTCCTTTTCGTTTATAATTGGTGAATTAGGTCCTTTTGGGCCCTTTTGCGATGTGGAAGGGAGACAATTATTTATTTTGAGTATCAGATGGAATCCATGTCTGGATTAGTCCTAGAGGTGCTGTTCATAGGGCATGGGAAGGTGGCAGCCCCTGGATTATCTGTGGGGGTCCACGAGCAGCGATCACTGCCTTCCACTCTTTTATCTCAGGAGGTGTGTTTTCAATCAGCAGACTGTTTACAGCTCTCCAGCTGCCCCCAAGAAATGCCTGGTCTGCTAAGCTTTACCGCGTGGGGGGAATACTTTCAACATGTAGAACATAATCCCTCACTAAAACCTTAAATTATCCAAACTGAAAGAACTTTCAGGGTTTAACTAGCTTTTCTCAGTGAGGTGGTTTGTTTTCATTTGCTTCATTTCTCCACTTTTGGCCTTTGAGCTGACTCTTGTCAGTTTCATTCCTATTTAAAGTCAGTTTCACCTTTCAGTTCCCTTCTTCCACCTCAGCCTTGCAGAGTTTCATTTCCCCATGCAGGGTGCACACGGGGAGGCGGGGCTCATCATTAAGTCTAAAATAAGATTTCCCTGAAATATGATCAAAATATTGGACAATAAGGGGAAGGCAATTTGATTTAAGAACAAATCACTCATTCAGAATCTTCAGCCTTCATATTACTCATCTATACCTCATGGCATTGAAGTAGATCACAGTTCTTATAGTTCTCAACTCTGGCTGCATGTTGGAATCCCTGGGAATTTCTGTAAAAAACAAACAAAAAAACCCACCACCACCCACAAAAAAACCTGATGTCTGCGCTTTATCCCATACCAATTAACTAGAACATCTAGAAGTGAGCTTCAGGCACTGGTATTTCAAGTTCCCCAGGTGATGTTGATGTGCAGCCAGGGTGGGAACCACAGGCCTGGATGCTTGCTGAGGACCTTGGCACCTTCTTGGCTGAGCGCTTGTCAGGATTATTATGCTGGCGGCCGCTTGGTTATAGCAGCAGCAACGGGACAGGTGTAATGTGCCTCCTGCCAGTCCCCTCTCCTAGCTTGGTAAATACTGTTTCTGAAACGGTGTTTGTTTTAGAGGTGATTATCCAGAATATTTCACCTTAAACTTCTTACTCCTTCCTTGTTGCGTTAGAGGGAGGGGGCCTCTCCCTCATCAGGCCTCACGCAGCTCTTCCAGGATGGGAGGGAAGGAAGCTGGTCTGTGTGGGAGCTCTGCAGAGCGCAGACTGGGTGTCTGTGCTCCAGGAGGCTCAGCCCAGCCTCTAAAGGATCACCCAGGGCCTGTCCAGAAGCCTGCCTCTCCTTGGTAACCCCAGCTGGCAACACAGTAATGGCCCACAAAGCTAAATTCTTTAAAGATTTTATTTATTTATTTGAGACAGAGAGAATGAGAGAGAGAGAGCACATGAGAGGGGGGAGGGTCAGAGGGCAAAGCAGACTCCCTGCCGAGCAGGGAGCCCGATGCGGGACTCGATCCCGCGACTCCAGGATCACGACCTGAGCCGAAGGCAGTCGCTTAACCAACTGAGCCACCCAGGCGCCCACACAAAGCTAAATTCTAAATCTCAGTCAACTGACCTCATTTCTAGCATCTAAGAATGGAGCAAGGCTCTGACCGACCGAATCCACTCAGTGGATTTCCTTAACTTTAAATGCCGAAATGCTTATTCTGAGCCATTCTGGTTTACACACCTCCTCTTTCTCTTCCCTTCGTCCCCCTCTCTCCAGCCCCTTGCCAACCCAAACGTGAGAGAAGCACAAAATCTAAGCCAAGTTATAAGTATGGTATGGAATACCAATTTATTTTTTAGTTGTTCCGCAGTCCATAAGCGTGGACTTTTGTTTTGTTTTGTTGGGGTTTTTTGAAGGTGAGTGAGGAGATAGGGAGAAGTCTTTAGAACATCATCTAACACACAGTGTCATTTCATGGACACGTATGCTGATTTCCACGTTACCATTTTCAGTTTGACAAATACAGGACATGCAAAAGAAGCAGGGAGTCTCAAATAAGATTTAAATTAGGTTTATGATAACAGAAACATTTCAATCCTTTGCAAATGGCTGATGCATTTGATATGGTATCTATCATACACGAGGTCTTTGATATTGAAGCTAATTATGAAAATGGCCACAACATTTGCAAGCCTCTGCTGTGTGCCAGGAACCAACTTAGAAACTTCACACAGAATCATCCCTAATCTTCACCACAAAGTAGGCGATGTTGTTTTAATTTTACTGATAAATAAAACAAAACAAAAACCAAGGCTTAGCAAGTTTACAAAACTTGCCCAAGGTTGCATAAGATAGCAAATAACAGAGCCAGGAATCAGTCCAAGTTGGTCCTGATCCTAGTGTTCTCCCAGTACCCCCACTGATTCCAAAGAACTGACTATATGGTCCCTCATCAAGAGAATGCACTCTTTGAGTAAGGGGCAGTGATGGATTACAATGCTATCATTAGGTCTGTGCGAAGTTCTACCAATGTATTTCCTAAGACAACCCACCGTATTTTGTCAGAGATTTATTTCGTATGCATATTGATTTTGAATAGAGTTTTCAGAATCATTACCCTATATGAACCTCGTGGTAAAGATATGAGGCAGGCAGTGCCATTGCTTGACCCTTTTATTCCCCTAAGGAAGAAGACCAAAGCAAGGAGAAATTGATTGCCTTGTTTATATTTACAAGTTTTTTTCAGTGGCAGAGCTGGGGCTGGGACACAGGCCTTCTGACTCCTGGTACAGTGCTCTTTCCATCACTTGTCACTGATGGAAGATCTCTGTGCACAGCCGGGCCTCATTGTTGTACCCTGGCTGACCCAGGTGAAAGGCACAGAGGCAGCTATATTAGGACCTTCAGGTAACAAACTGGACTAGCTAGCCAGACTGGTCTTTCCAGCTTCATCTCTTACCCTGGCCAATTCACAGTTCTACCAAGCTTCTAAAAACTTTTTTTTTTTTTTTCCTGCTTCAAGGTCTGCTAAGTTCTTTTCTCACTCCTGACATGCTTTCCTGTCCTGTCACCCTCTAATAAACCCTTCCAGTTCCAGAACCCCTCACCTCAGGATCTGTTCCTCGATCACAGCCAGTCCTTGGTATCTCAGGCCCTGAGTTCCTAAGACGTTATCCAAACAGTGCAATGCATTTAGCACTGAGCACATAGAGGTCTGAGTTTCGTTCAGATCCTGAAGTACACATAAAGCTAGAGATATTTGTCTTTTCTATGTGCTGAGTATGGAGATGGACATGTGGGTGGGGGTTCTTAGTATGGCTCCATGGACCCTATGGGCCCTAATGGACACACACCATTAGCTTTTCTCTGGTGTACTCGATAGAATTATCTCAATGGTTACTAGGATATTCAATAGATAGATAGATAGAAAGAAAGAATCATTATTTTATTTTAATTTATTTATTTATTTATTTATTTTTAAAGATTTTATTTATTTATTTGAGACAGAGAGAATGAGAGAGAGAGAGCACATGAGAGGGGGGAGGGTCAGAGGCAGAAGCAGGCCCCCTGCCGAGCAGGGAGCCCGATGCGGGACTCGATCCAGGGACTCCAGGATCATGACCTGAGCCGAAGGCAGTCGCTTAACCAACTGAGCCACCCAGGCGCCCAAGAATCATTATTTTAAAAACCAGAATGGGTCAAGTGTTTCCCATTGAGGCTGGGAGTGTGGGAGTGGTCCCCAGAAAGGAAAGAATGTGCAAGCCCATTTCTGGGGTGGCTGAGCCAAGGCCTTCAGAACATCTTGAACAGTTCTATCACCATCCACATTTGGCATGGGCAGAACCAGGAACCAGTATTTCTGAAGAGTGGATCTGGATGTCAGAATGTAAAGGCCTTGAATTAAACTCAACTATTGACTTGCTTTTAGCTCTTAAGCCCCATCATTCCTTGTTAAGAGTCATTCACTCATCCTCTAAATAATTGTTGAGTACTTATTTGGGGCAAGGCGTTAAGTGATACACAAAGAGAGATCATGAAGATAGGGTGCCTGTCACCAAAAATATATGAAGTTAGCCTGGCACAAATGATAACATGTATATAATAAGTGCATATGGGCAGGACAAGTAGAAAGGAGAAATTATTCTAGACTTGCAAGGAGCCTCATTTACAGAAATATTCCCTGATGAATGTAACTGGGCCTAAAAGCTATCTTAAATAGGCAGAGGTAGGGAGGGAGGCATCCCAGTCCAAAAGTAGGGAAGTGTTCCAGTTGTTGAGGGAACAGTAAGTAACTACATGTGTTGGAGTGAATAGTTGGGATTATGAAATAGTGAATAGTAGAGGTCATTGAATGCCAGGTCATGGAAGTCAAACTTTGGTGGACAGAAGGGACAATATAATGTGGCATAGCACCCAAATGAGTGTTTTAGTATCTTCCCATCTAAAACGAGGCCAGGTAAACAGATTGCTCCCTCTCCACCTCTGCTTGGTGGTGAGGAACAGGGAGGCAATTCGCATCAAGGCATCTGCATCCCTTAGGTGGAAGCAAAACACCACCAGCTACATAGAGCATGGAGCTGGGTTACTGGAGGCTGATAGTTATCATATTGACTCTCTGAACTCTGGCTGTGAACAGTTTGCAAACCCAAGAGGGATGGTAAGTGACAATGGTTGTTTAAAGCTGTGAAATCCTTTCTCCAGTTCTCTTCTGATGTATGCTGAAAGCCAGAATTTAAATAATCTTTGGAGAGATGCTCCTAAGCTTCTGATAACATTAATTACTATCTGCCCTCTTGGCCTCATTTGTCACATTTGATCCTTTCCTCCATGAACCTCTTTTTCCCTTGGCTTCTGGGGCAGCACTGTGTTTTCCTCTGAGTTCTGCCTGTTTCTTTTCGGAACCTCTTGCTGGTCCTGCTCATCTCCCTGGCCTCTAAACATTGGAGTGCCCTGGGACTCTGTCTGCCATTCCAGTCTTCTCTCTGGTATATGCTCACAGGACATTGATGACCATCTATACACACAAGACATTCAAATGTCTCTCTCTAGCCTGGACTTATCAGCAGAAACTCCAAACTCGTATATCCATTCTGTTTTCCACAGTAGATACTCCTCTGCCCCAAGCCCACAATGGCTCCCCATTTCCTTCTGTGCAAAAATCAACTCTTTGCAATGGCTTGCAGAGTTGTAAGTGTGCTGGCCCCTGTTACCTGCCTGGCCTCATCTCACTATGCTCCACCTTGCAGAAGGCTCTAAGCACCAATCAACTTCAGGTATTTGGTTTTTGCTGTTTTCTCCCTCCAAACATCTGCAGGGCTTGCTTCTGACCTCTCTGCTTAAATATCAGTTATCCATGATGCTTTTGCTGACCACTCTATATAAAATCACAGACTCCACCTCTTTGATTTTCCCTGTTCCTCCTAACCTATGTTATTTTTATACATCACATTTATCTCTACCTGATATGCTATGCGTTTTACTGGCTTATTTGTTTATTAGCTGCCCTTCTCTACCAGAATGAAAGCTCCTTGAGGGCAGACTTTGCTCACTGGTATGCCCTAGTGTCTAGAACAGTATTTGGTACAAATAAATATTTGTAAAATGATTCATGAAATCATCTCCTTTAGATACAGAACTCAAAAGAGACAGTCTGGGTTAGGATCTGGCCCAGGATGAACTTGCTCAAAGGTTACTGCCAAGGATAGTCCTCAAGGTAGAAGTCTTGGGTAGAGACCGGGTTTTGCTGCAAACATGCTCTGTGGTTTTAGGCAATTTGGGAATAAATCTACTAAGCCATAGTTTCCTCCTATGTTGAATGGGTCCTGATATCTTACCAATAAGATGGGAATAAAGATTAATTGAGGGCATGGATGTACTTCTGCCGGTTAGAGGGTTGATCCTTTTCTCACCCTGAAAAAGGAATCAAACTTGGCTCCTCTTTTCTTCTTGAAGAAGGATATGTGTCCAGTCAATTCTATTTGTCTTCCTTTGGCACAAGAGAGTAACGTAGGGTTTTTTGTTGTTGTTGTTTCTAGCTTTAAGCAGGCATTTTGTGGGTGGATGTGAAGACATTTGGCTTTATTTTGAGGATGGTTTCTTATTTTATGCTCTCTTGTTTATGTAGGTTTTTTTTTATTTTGTTGTAATGTGATAAATGGCCAGCAACTTCCCTGAACCCTGTGGAAATGGTATCCAGGCTACAGAATAATTATTTAGTGAATGGTGGATCTAGTTTATGTTGGCACAGATCAAATTAATCATGATTAGTCATGCCTTCTCTGACAGTAACCTCATCCCTTGCAGAAAGGCTCCTCTTTATTAAGAAGTAATAGCTGTGAGGGATGTCTGAGCCCCACTCTGGTTCACTGTACTGTGGCTTTCCCCATATCTTGGCAAGAGAGATTAAATCCAGATTTAATCCCATCCAGATTAAAGCAAACAAGCAAACAAAACCTCCCATGAGGCCTCTCTGTCCTTGCTACTGTTGCCTGCCATAGGAATACAACTTCTAGAATGAAAAAGAGAAGTAAAAAAAGAAAAGAGGCTTTGCAGTTTGTTCCCCCACCCCCTCAAAGGGAACATAATCAATAGTTATAATAGTAATTAAAACAAACCTCAAGGAAGTGGTGTTTCATTATAGTGGGACTAAACCCACAGACTTCGTATCCTGGTTCCCTTGCCAGTGCTTGTGTCTTGGGGACGGAAGTAGCTAAACCTCTACACTCCTCATCATCTGAAAGGTACTTCCCACTCTGGGGTGTGTGTGGATTGGCTTCGAAGAATAAGGCAAGCTGTTGCCCAGGAACCCTGATGAAGAAGCCTCCTCTTCAGTTTCAGTCCAAATGGAAATATAGAACATTTTTCTTTGGAAAATAGAGAAGGACGACATGGGCAGGCAGTGGGCAGGGGACTCAGGGGATCTGGCTTCAGATCTGTTTGTGAGACCTTAGGAAAGCTCTTAACTTCCTGGAGCCTTTCTTATTGCATCTGTAAAATGGAACGGTAATCCAGAACATTATTTAGCCTTAAAAAGGAAGGAAGTTCTGACATCTGCTACAACATGGATGAACCTTGCAGACATTATTCTAAGTGAAATAAGCCAGTCATAGAAAGACAGATGCTATGAGATTCCACTTACATAAGGCACGTCGAATGGTCAGATTCACAGAGACGGAAAGTGGAATGGCAGTTGCCAGGAAGTGGGGGGGCAGGAGGGAATGGGGAATCTGTGTTCAATGGGTACAGAGTTTCAATTTTACAAGACAAAGAGTTCTGTGGATGGGGGGAGGTGATGGTAGTGCACCAATGTTGAATGTTCTTAATGCCTCACTTAAAAATGGTTAAGAAGGTAAGTTTTATGGTATGTGTATTTTACCAAGAAATTTTTTAAAGATTAAAAATGGAATGATAATAATCTATGAAAATTACGTCTTTGAGTTTATGATCTATTATGGTTCCTCAGAGTGGTGAGGAGTCCATGAAGAAAGCATTGGAGGTCAATATATAGGGTGCCAGCAGATTTGGAAATGAGCCCCACATTTCCACCACAACATGTATTTGAAGGCTTGTCTATGAGAAGGAGTGGCGTGTGCTTCCACAGAGCAGATTTAGAACCCATAGGAGGAGTGACAGGGAGGCAGAACCTTGTATCATGTAGGAAAATTTTCTTTAAAAAAATAAATAAAAAGGCTGTCCAAGAGAAATGAGCTTCCTCAGGAAGTAGTCAACTCCCTCTCACGGGGGTGTCTGAGCGAATGCTGTGGTCATGTGCAGAGTCCTTCCTACTCGTGGGGTGCTGGATGACATAACTTTAAATTGTGTTCCTTTCCAACACTCTGTAGTCCTCTTCTTCTTCCCCTTGTCACTGGCATGAGTGTTTCCTTTCATTCCCCTAAATAACAGCATCTATTACTACAAAAGAGAAGAACAACTCTGGAGTTATTAAGGACTCCACTGGTTACGTGGGAGTAAATTGAATTATCTAGAGACAGATTAAATCTGCTTGTAAGAAACTGTTTTGTTCTTAGAGGAGTCACCAACTGTGACTTGGACCTCAAACTTAGGGTTTCCAATTCAGCAAAGGGAAGGAAATCAGCAAACTCAACTCACCGAATTGGATTTAAGCTAAGGAACACTCTACCTCCTTAAAATGGCCACGTTAAATGCCTGTGAGAAAAAGATTTTATCAGTTACTAAATTGTGGTAAGTGTTATACGTGCTTATAACGTTAATCTTTGTGATTAGTGCCAACGGAGGCCACCGTATTGGCCAGGGCATCATAATTCTGAGCTAGAGGTGTGCTATTTGAGAGAGTGTGAAAATTTTGTTATTTTTAGATCTTTAAAAATTAAGCATCATCACTTACTACAGGGTTGATAACGTGATTTTACATACAGGGAATACAATGAAATAACTTCATGGTATAAAGTCTGTCTCAGATAAGCCTTTAATATAATCATTTCTTGAGCTGGCCAGTCTTCTGTCTCAAAGTTAATGAGCTGATAATTAAAGTCAGAGTCAGTTCATTCTGAAATAGGCTCAGTGCCCTGCAAGCTTTTGGTGTGATGAAATTGGAATTTCATAGAATACTGTGACTACCTTTATCATATTACTTATCCTAATGTTTTGGAATATTCTGATAATTTATCTTTCCCATCACAGACTCTAAGCTCCTTAAGATCAGGATTTGTGTCTCTTTCACCTTGGTATCTCTGTATAGGAGGCCAGTAGGTATTCAGTAAATGAACCTCGGAATGAATGGTGAAAGTCTATAATCATCCCCTGTGGAGAGAACCCATACCTGTTGTTGGTAACTGGGATGGTGGTCTTTAAGATGTGATTTCAGGAACCCTAATGCACTGGGGGGCCAATGTTGGGGGCCAAGAGGGTGCTAAACCTAAGCATAGAAACTTTGCTCCTGATCTGTTTTACATATTAGGATCCTGTGTGAAGTTTTCTCTAAGAATATTCTGGAAAACACACATGGACAAATACTTAAAACATTAGGAGATGCTTTCATGGTGTACGTGTATGTGTGCACCTGTGTGGTGTGTTGTATATTGCAGAGCTTGGGATGAGGTATGATGTTTTCAAGTTTATTTACTCAGTTTAACTCTCCATTAAATGCTTCTCTCATTTGCAGGAATTGGGCTGGTCACAATACAAATTGTTCCATTAGGGATCTGTCAAGACTAGCTAAGGATTTTGTTCATATTTACCAAGTTTTTTGGTGATTACCAAGTGTTTTGTTCTTTTCTTTCTAAGGAGGTTTGAACTTCCCATTAGTGGATTTATACTCATCACTGCTTAACCATATCAGGCAATGAATTACACAAGAAACCGACAGTTTCTGAATTGTCTCAAATCCTATGAACTATATAGAGAAATGTATTTCACCAAGGACTGTTATTTTGACAGTTGCTTCTGGTTGAAGAAAATCCCCATGTCTCTCGTCATTCCCCATACCCACAGGGGTGCTGCAGTGATAGGCTGAGAGACTCCTTTATGTCTGCAAAGGGCTATATGAAGAGAGATGGGCAGGGTGACCTGTGCAGTGTAATATACCTGCTGCTGACTTTCTGTAAGTGGCAGAAGAAGGAGGTGTATGAGGAGTGGGGGAAAAGAGACGAAACAAGCTGGAGGGTCAGCTGAATGGTCAGAGCTGTGCCGGGGAGTCTGAGGGTGCCGGGCCTGGGATTTGGTGAGGTGGCTGGTCCAGAAAAAGAATTCTTACCTATGAAGAGTTCAGGGGGCCCCACAGTTGGACACTTCCCATGGGAACATGGATATATCCCTTCTACTTAACACATCTCCAACCCCCTTTGTGTGTGTGCGTGTGTGCGCGTGTGTGTGTGTGTGTGTGTGTGGTCTTTGCCATTTTTGTCTTTTTTTCCATGGTAGCTCAACCTCTAGACACTTTTCGCTTAGCCTGAAACTGATCTTTACTATTTGGTACAGTTTCTAAAAACCACAAGTCCCTTGGGCACAAAAAAGAAAGAAGTCCTGATATGCTCTTCAAACTACATAAAAAGGTCTTTTTAAAGTGTATTCTTTATCTCTGCTCTTAGTGGGTGGAAATTTCTTAGACATGTGTGAATTCAAAGAGACCCACCTAGATGACCTTGGCTCAAGTGAAGGTATTCTGGAGATTCTAATTTTTTGCATGCTTCCTCCTTTTCTTCCGCCTGCATGGAAATCAGTGTCTGGAAGTAGGTTTTGGGATAAAAGTGAAAATGGGGAGTACAAGATTAAAATGTTTATTCTTCCCCATGACTATTCTTATGAAGAAATCTAATACAAACAACCCAAAGAGACACTACACGTGAAACTGTTTGCTTCCCACCATTATCTCACAGAAGTTCAGATAGGACCATTTTTCTGTTGTCATGAGATGGAAAAGGCTGGGGGCCGCCTGGCAGCCTTTCAGACATTCATCTGTATTGGCAGTGAGGATCCTCTTTCAGGTCCCACCTGTGTGCCCGTATACCTTCTAGGCAGCGTAAGTGAATGCACACCAGCCTCTCTGTGGGTTCAGGATGGACGTCTAATTGCAGAAATTCCAGAGTCTTCACTCTCAACCCCACCATTGAAAGGAAACCCTAGAGTATTCCTTAAGCGGGTCCTGAACTTTTTTCAAAAGAAAAAGGAAAATGCTCTCCCCATTTCCTCTTTCCCCTCCCCTCAGCCCAGTGAAGAAATAAAACACAAACAAAATGCAAATTCTATGAGAGAGAGACCACTCACTGCTTTGTATTCAAACTGAGCTGTTGGTGACTGGTAACTGATATGTCCATGAGAAGAGTTTCTGCAGAAGTAATTGAGGAAGAAGAGAGTAGGAGGGCCTGGTGTCTGGCATGTCTAGGTGAGAGACAGCACAGAACCAGAAGTAAAGGATGCTGAGTGAAGGCCAGGAGCCTAGAGAGCGCAGCAGCTCCCTGGTTTGCCTGAGCCTGGCCATGAGATGGTGAAGTAACATCCTCTCCTCCCCTGGTTCTTGATCAGCTTGGCATCCAGCGTGTTCTGAGTTTACCTATTTTGTTTAATTTGTTTTCATTTACCTATTTTTCATCTGGTACTTGCCTTTGGCTTACCCCTTTACTCTACTCTAGAATTTGGTATTTTTTTGTAGCGTCCTTGGGACTGCCGGTGGGTTCGTTTTGTCTTTTGTGCTTGGATGATACATGCAAAGTATTTTTGCTTTTGTTTTTAGCACTTGCCAGAACAAAACATTCCCCAGCCTCAGTTGTTCACCAACAACTCACAAAATACTTTTGAGTTATTCCTTCAGAAGTTTCCGTGATAACCCACAGATGATAACTATATAGATGTCAGGGAGCTCAGTAAACCAAATCTTGTCCGAAAGTAAGGGAGACATTATAGAACAGGCTATAGAGTAGGCCAGCGCAGGGTTCATATAAACATCACAGGAGGGTGGTGACAGAAAAAGATGGATTGGAGAAGGTGTTCCTGGCCCTCAGGAAGGCATGAGGACCTAAGTGTGCCTCCAGACTCGCAATTGTCACTTGAATGCAATGCAGAGAACTGCATCGCGCTTTGAATGGGGGTTCTGAGTCCACGGCGGCCCACGGTGGGCGTCACACTAGCCTGCTACGAACTGGGCTCCCTGTCCTGGGCCCCCTGTAAGGAGGGCGATACTGTGATCTCTGACTTGCTATAACACTCACTTGCAGACCGCTTTGGGGGGTCCCTGACTGCATCAGAATTAGCTGGGAGCTTTTTAAAAACAGATTCTCAAGATCCACTGCAGACCAGCTGAATCAGAACTTCTGAGGGTGGGCCTGAGGAACAGACACAGAGATACGCACAAGCTCACACCCCCCCACACACAGTTGTAAGTTACCCCGGGGACCCAGGTGAGCAGTCTGCATGGGAAGCTCAGAGGAAATAGGCAGAGAGCTTACAGTTGGCAAGGGAATCAAGCCAAGACCAGCCATCTCCTTCACTGCCTTGGGCTCCGCAAAGGGATGTTTGTCATGGGGAGTCCCCCAGACAGAGGTTTGGGGTCCTCACAGAATCAGGCACAGGGATGGCACAGACGCCCACAGTGCCAAGGACGCAGGGGACGCCATCCATCTCAGGCCTCCCTCTGGCCCGGTGGGACCAAGTCAGGCCTGGGGAAAGTCAGCAGAAGGGGCGGAGCCAGGGTTGTGCCCTGTGTTTTCATCAGCATGTGACCCTTTCCAGCCTTATCAAAATCTGCGTGGGTATTTCCTGCTGACAGGGCCCTGGAGGCGCAGCGAGAACAGAGGCTGGCTGGGAAGGGAATGGAGGAGAAACTCTGTATTGTGGATTCAGTATCAGCTCTGCGATTTCCCCCCCAAGGGATAAATATTGTGCTTTGCAGCTTATATGATGGAACAGACTTCCTATGTGTATGATTCCAGGAAGAGAGTTAATAAAACCTCTTGATACCTTGCCTCCCCAGCAGCCTGTATTTGTCTAGCACTGAGGCTGTGTGCTGTTCATACAGTGCTGGTGTTAGGTTGACATTTGTTTTGACCTTTAAACTTTATGCTTCCTCCTTCGCCATGCTCTCCCCCGCCTGCCTCCCCACCTCCTGTTGTTCCTCAGTCAGTGAGTTTGATCTTCCACGACCTGGGCTTTGCCAGAGGTTGACTCTCCCAGGCTTGGATTGGGCGGGGTGCAGGCTTTTCCTCTTTTCTCGGCGCAAGGGTCATTGTGTGACTGTAAAATTATTGTCTGGTGGCAGCTCGAGAGGCATTTCACATGTGGGGAGTGTGGAGAGTTTTGTTTTTTCTTTAAATAAGAAAAGGAAAAGAAAACACCTCTGGGATCCACATCTGCCCCGGGGAGTGCAGGGTTGGGCCTCCTGCCTTGGCTGGAGAAGGTGCGAGCTCCTCGGGAGTCCTGCCCTGGGCCCAGCGGGGATGGGGAGCCCATCCCTGGGAATGCTGGTGCTTGTCAGGGAAAATGAACATTCTTGGCGCTGAGGCTTCTTCAGGTCCTGGGGGTATTCTCATAAGAGTGTAACCCCAGGGCTAAAGGAAAATTCCACTCTTGGGCAGCCTGATATTTCTGTTCTCGGTCATCCTCCCCAGCTGCTAAGTGCTGTGCTTAACCTTTCAGGCTTTGCCCTCAGACTGGCTGGGTTTCAATCCAGCTCCCTGGAACACCACTGGGCAACCTTGGATGGGTTACTTCATGTTTCTTCACCTCAGTTTTCTCATCTGTATAATGGGACTTATGGGGGTATATTGAGAATTAAATATGACAGAACATACAAAAATGCCTAGAACAATACCTGGCATTAACTAGACACCCCAAACATATCAAACCTTAATGTTATGACTTCTCCTTAAGTATCTCCTACCTGAAAGAGTCTTTAATTCCATTGGTATTTTCAGAAATTGGACTTTTGAAGGTGAACTGTGCCCTTTCGTGTAGAAATATCTAGGAGACGTTCGTTTGTTCTTTAATCCTTTTACTTTTTTGGTATCTGTTAAAGACCAGGACATTTTCTTCATGCAGCTCCATGGAGTGGATTGTTACCGTCCCTCACTTTCCCTCCATACCTACTCCTGTTGAATAAGGGTTCGTAATTGTCCATCTATGACCTATGGCGATTTATAAAAAATATACGTAGAGGCTGTCTATAGACGAAGCGTGCTCACTAAGGGTGCCCCTAGACCTCCCACCTGTGGAGTAGACTTGCAAAGCTTTTCCCTGCAGGTATTTCTTGTGCTGTGAGCAACCTCTCTTAACCACTACATTTTGGGGCAGGGACGTCCGTGGAGGGGATCCTCAAAGGCTATGACTCTAACCAGTGAGTTTTAGTTACAGATATGCCCCCAGAGGCCTCCTGGCAAGATTGGCTCACAGCGAGGCACTAAGAAAGGGTAAGGAGGAAACTCCAGCAGACACTGTATTTGCTGGCTTGGCAGGACTGGGGTCTGTTGGTCACCTGCCCACTCCTTCACAGCAGGCGGCACACTGAGGTTTTGTTTTAGTACATCTTTGCTACATCAACAGAAATTTGCTTTCTTGCTCCCAGAACATGGAGAAGTGGTAGTTGGGATGTTCGGAGCCTCACTCTTTAAGTGCTTACTCCCAATTAATGGAAACCAAAGCCAGAACCTAAACAAATAAACAAGTAAACAAATACCCATTCCAACCATTAGGGCCCTGCTGAGTATCTCAGGGTAGCTGAAGAGCATATGGTCAGATTCCAAGTAAGTATTAATGTCTCTCTTTCTGCCCCGCTCCCTCTCCCCTTCTCTGAGGGTGTGTATTCATTTCTTTTTTGGCATAATCTGGCATGGCAAGGCGTAGCTCCTAGGTGACTTGTTAACATACTTCTCTTCTCCTACCACAACCACTTAGAGGTGTCCTGGGACAACGTGGCCATTGAATCAGATGAAAAACAAAAGTTTGAGCCAGTGGTAGATCATAGTTATTGAAGGGTAATCTGAGAAGGAGGAAGGGAGGCCCAAGATTTATACACTCATTCCTGGTTTGCTGTGGGCTGCAGCTATGGTTTTGAAGATGTTCTTCTTTAAAGGATGATAGTCTTTACTGCCTCTTTGAATATAGGCATGGGTCTCAGCACAGTCAGGTGGGGTCGGTTCCAACCAGAGCCTGGGGTGAGGGCACAGAAAATTGTTCTGTGCATAGAACTTTATATAAACATTCATTCCTGACCTATATCCATGGAAGATCCTTCAGGACTGTGTGTGTGAGTATGTGTTCTGATCTTCACCCCATACCAACTTGAGCATTAGACTGCCACTGTTACTGATGATTGTCACTAGCTCTGACATGTCTTGGAGATGAGTGAGAGCTATTATGCAGAATGTGACTTGGCAGTAGCTTATTTGTGGAGAGGGTGGGAATACCTCGGGTTTGGGGCACTTTGAGTTGGGGGTAAATCGAGGGTCATCTAAACCTGACTCCTCTGCGGACACTGTGGAAGATACTCTTCACCCAGATTGAAAATGTCATACAGTTTGGAAGCCAGAATTTGAACCTGTGTCTTCTAATCCCAGAGTACATACTCTTGACACTTAGGCATCCAGACAAATGACATAACCTCGCTATTTGAGTGAGTCACAAGTCTCTAGATACTTAACAATAGATTCATGGGATTCTACATTTTTACTTGGGTTTTATTCTAAGTCAAATCACTTCAAAGTTGGTATAATGCTTTGCAGAAAGGATAATGACAAGGTCCCTGGAGATAAATCTAGATTTTTTTTTTTTTAACTTTCCTGAAAATGCTAACGAAAACCTTGAGAACGCTGATACTTTCAAATCAGTGCCCCATGCCTTGCCGTGAAGGTCTTGCCAGAAATTAAAACCTTTAGCCAGTGGCCTGGATCTTTTTTTCCTTTTAACTGCTATTGGGGAAAAAGTTCAATGGTTATTCATTCAATGTATTTTTTTCCCGGTTATTTTATAAAGGCTCTGTACAAGGTCCTACGTATGCAAATTTGAATAAGATGCTCTCCCTATCCTTAAAACACTCGCCCTCTTCTGGGAGAGACAGACAAGTGAATCAAC
The DNA here is from genome assembly GCF_054177405.1 of Leptonychotes weddellii. Lineage (NCBI taxonomy): Eukaryota > Metazoa > Chordata > Mammalia > Carnivora > Phocidae > Leptonychotes > Leptonychotes weddellii. The sequence goes on along the minus strand of NC_138381.1, from coordinate 26,299,580 downwards.
ATGTGGATATTTCTGTGTAACAAATGCAGTTAGCAGGATGCAGAAGGTGCTATGGTAACATCGCTGGGGAAGTCAGGAAGGTTTCCAGAAGAGGTAATATAAGGTTATGATGTCTGGACTCCTGTCTCTTTCTCACTGTGTGCCTGTAAGAATTCAGTGCTTAAGTTTTGCTTACATTTTTTTTCTGCCATGACTTCTTCCCTAGCCTTGTTTCCACAAATGAATTAAATATAACTTTTGTCCTCCTTAGTTTCTGACCTCTTTTTTTCTAGTAGAGGCATACCTGGTTTTACCGTGCTTCACTTTATTGAGCTTCGTAGAGATTGTGTTTTTTACAAATTGAAGGTTTCTGGCAACCCTGCATTGAGCAAGTCTATTGGCGCCATTTTCCCAATAGCATTTGTTCACTGCCTGTCTCTGTGTCACATTTTGGTAATTCTCATAATATCTCAAAATCTTTCATTATTATTATGTTTGTTATGGTGATCTGTGCTCAGTGATTATGGCTCACTGAAAGCTCAGGTGATAGTTGGCATTTTTTAGCAATAAAGTATTTTTTAATCAGGAATGTGTACTGTTTTTGGTTTTTTTAGAGCTAAAGCTATTGCACACTTAATAGACCGCAGTATAGTGTAAACCTAACTTTTATATGCATTGGGAAACCAACAAATTCATTTGGCTCACTTTATTGCAGTATTGGCTGTTTTTGTGGTGGCCTGGAACCAAACCCACAATATCTCTGAGGTGTGCCTATAGTTTTCTTTTACCTCATAATTCCTTCACTCAATCCAAGTAATTCAGATGGAGCATAATTTTCAAATTTAGGTCAGTTGAGGAATTCCCAACCTTGGGAAGCACGATTTTTGGTCATTTCCTTCACCTTAGACTAAAAAATAGTCATACAAATTGGGTTTAGAATGATGAAAACAAGACAACCCGATTTGGAAAGGATGTTGAAAGTCTCACCGACAGCCTGCGTGGTGTACCTGATGCAACTTCTAGATGATTTTCTCAGCCGCCCAGTCAGGTGGGCATGGGCAGATCTCTGCTCAGACTTCTGTCTTTGAACTTTGATCTCTACCTACAATGCTCAGTTCAGATCACCTCCAGAATGACCCTATCCTGCTTCTGCCTCTTAACTGCCCTCCAACATTCAATGAATAAGGGCATTTTAACTTCATTGGTATTTACTTGTAATTCGCTTTTATCTCTTGTGAGGTGGTGAGGTATGGCCATCTATTGGAGCTGCCCTGGCGGGGAACGGGGTGGTCATCGTGAACAGTCACCCCCTCCTTGAGGGTGTTGTGTGGACAGGCAGTCCAGGCCTGAACATTAAGTTAAGCACTTTTTTAGGGCACTTTTGCCACCGGCCTTTTCTCCTTCCCCCCCCACCCCCAACCCTCGTCTCTTTCCCTGGCTCAGTTGGATGCCTGGCCCCTAGTGCTCACATTTAGCTCTTCCTGATTCACTCCAAGGCACAGCCCGTGCTTTCCATGAGGATGACCATTCAGACCCAGCCTCGATTGATTTTTGCTAAAAGGCCAAAGAAAATATGATTTCCAAACCAGACAGAATCTACTCTCATTTTATTTAGCGGCACTGTGAGGTGGAACTGTCAGGATAAGACTCTATCTAGCAAGTTAGAAACTCCCAAAGCCAGAGGGACAGGAAATTTCATGGTAAATATTTAAGCTCCTGGGCTCCAGGGCAATTGGAAAGTGTGTGTTAAGAAGCTTTCCTCTTTCCCTCTAATTCCCCGTATTCATCACTTGAGCTGTGCCATTTGGGTTTATCCTTTATGCCTAAAGAAGTCCTGCCTTTTAATCTGTTAGCCAGGAAAAAAAATTGTAAAGAAATATAAAATACCCTAAATAATGCCACAGGGAGATAATATCCCCGGGGGGACATTTAGCACTCAGATGTCCCTAACTGCACGCACGAAGCTGCTGGCCACCGTCACAGAAGAGGATACTCGATAGAGGATCAGCAGGGCTTGGGGGCTAGTCCTGGACATTCTGCTTACACTTTTCTGCTTGTACCTCAGTTTCCACACTGGTTAAGTGGGAAAAATTTCTCCTTAGGCTATCTCCTAGGAGGCCCAGAGGATAACAATTAGACAAGGAGAGAAGCGCTTTAGAGGTCAAATTTGGGCAGTAAAAGTCAGTTATAAGTATGGGGTCTCCTCATTGCCAGCATCACCTTGATGTGTGATTTGGTGTCTTTTCAGCAGGGAGCACTACCTTCCTCCCAAGTACAGGAGGAGAAACCAGGGATCAAAATGTGAAATAATTTTGCCCACTATCCCCCCACTTGTAAGTGGCAGAACTGGGTCATACTACTCAGCTCAGCGCCTGGCACTTAGTAATCCTCCCATCTGCATGGACCATCATGTCATGGCTATTAGGGTCGTCCTCATGGTTCTGCTGTGTCTCCTTGTGAACCTGACTTCACTCCCTGCACAGGTACCATCCAGGGTGTGTCCTTGTAGGGTTGGGAACGTTCTACCTATTTACCTCTTGCCAGTCTACTCTCTCCCCCAGAGCAGGCACCACCTCCCCTTTCCCCAGTCTTCTGAGCAGGTGAACTGAGGACACAGGAGGCTCCTGGACACCAGTCAGGAAGAAAGCAGAGGTTGTGACAAGCTAAAATAGGCACATTTTGGGGCCAGTGATAAAAATCTGATTTTGAGAAATTTGTCTATTGGATCAGAATGACACTGATTAGTACTTTCCATGGAAAAATAGAAGTTGGGGAACAGGCCTTCCCATTTCTGAATCCGACTGTTATATTTACAACCTCTGAGCAAATTTCTGGAATTTCCCAGACAGATTCCCTGGGGCATGCAAATCAAATTCCTTGTGTGTGCACGGGCTGGGGGGCGGGCTGGCATGCCCTGAAGTGTCTTTATCTGCTGGGCCCCCTCCTTCCCTTCTCCCTGAAGGAGACAGTGCCAAGGCTCGAGGTGTTTAGTTTGGCTGAGTTTGGAGGCACTGATACTGAGCTGGCCTTGTATGAAACCCACTTGCTGATTCCTTTCGTCCCAAAGTGGAAAGTGTAACAGCCTCTGGAGGACATAGAGGCATCCCTCCTTTCCATCCCTCTCTTATTCAGCTTGCAGGGTGCTGAGGCCCCGAGACCCAGAGACCCACTCAGCAGACTGTTCAAGCAGGAAGGATGCCCCTAACCACTCACCATCCCCCCCCCTCGAGTTTTATTCTGGGCATTTTGTAAATGGGCTCAGTGTAGAAAAGTTCACCAGAAGCTTACCAGTGAGAATTTGGTGTCACTTGCTTGGCCTAGCCATACAGAACTCTCAGGTACTGAATTCTAAATATTTGTTACTGCTAGCACTTGAGTTTCTTGATCTCATCTTGTGAATTTTACTAGGAAGGCGAACGCCAAAAAAAGCCTGTGTTTTATTTTTTCTGAGGTCAAAAATGTAATTTTTTTAAGTTGGCAAACCCAGGGGTGAGACATGCTACTTTCCATTAAATGACTCACTTTCTTTTACTCTCTAAAGGTCTACTCTAGTTTTTGTGCCCACCGCCCACCATTGCTACCTGGGGGTCACAGAGAAGGGCTGGGGAGCTGGGGGCGGGCTCCCACGGGGGTGGGGCGCAGAATGGTGGAATTTGTCATTGCTGCCCAAAGCCTGGGGCAGACCTGGGATCTCTCCACTGGAGCCCCTGCAGGGACTGAGCTGCCTGCTGAGGTCTATTTACTTAGCCCCCGAGCATTTAATCCTGTTCAGTGTGGGGTGATGTCACTGGGTCAGAGCCTTGGAGCTGGGCAGCCGAGTGGAAGAAGAAGGATGAATGGCTGGTTGAGGCCTGAGGTGTTGGGTGGCCACTGAGTAGTGACTGGAGCAGCCTCCCGGCCACCGCCACGTGTTGATTTTGTAGTGAGATCATTACCTTTCCTGGGTTGTTAAATGCAGTTTAATCTTCCTTAAGACAGGGCTGGACAATGTTGCTTTTGTGACTTCAGAGAGTCACTAGACAAGTCAGAAGAGGCCGGGTTTCCAGAATTTCACCAGGAGGAAAGCACAGCCCTGTCAGAGCCAGGGGGCGGGGGAGGGTGGGTGGGCGGGGACGGGTAAAGCTTCTGTTCTCCGGAAATGTGCACCATGTCATCTTCTTCAGAGCCTCGCACTTGGCCGGGATGTGGGAGGCTGAAGGGCATGCGTGGAGCCCCCGCAAAGTGCTCCAGGCCAGGGAAGGCTTGCCTGGGACAGAGCATAGCACATAGCACACCCCCCAAAACCGGGAGTATCGGTTCCTGGGGTGCGAGAAACACCTCATGCGTCACAGATGTCAAAATACATAAACTGCCTTGGTGTGTATTAGTTTCCCTTTGTGACTGGGAGGAGTCTTGCAGTTCCTTTTTCTTTTACAGTAATGGCCTGCCAGTGGCAGGAGTTGACAGGAGAGGACAGACAGGGAAAGAGGGGGAGAGGGAGAGAGAAAGATCGCTCGTCCAGGCTGCCCACTGCTAACTGCAGGGAGACTTTGTAAAGAGTTAGGCTTTGAGGAGCTCCCTCCCTGCCTGCCTGCCACCAGCATGACCTGACCTGTGCCCAAGTGTGCGGTCCTCAACTTACTCAGAAGCAGGAAACACGCAGGCGGGGCTCTAACTCTCCCCCGGCGGGGGGCGGCAGGGGAGCACAAGTTGGGGGAGACCCGGTTGTGCTCCATGACGATGATCCTCACAAGGCTCCAGAAAATGGGCATCTTCCTCTTCTCTCCTTCATGTACCTTCCTGATTACCCACAGAGGAAGAGGACAGCTGAGAGGTGAGGAGCCCCACGTTCCTGCCGACTCGTCCCATCCTCGCCCCTCTGAATTGTGTTTCTCATTTTAGAACTGTCATTTCTTTCTTCCTTTCATCCTTTGGGTGCTTAGGATTTTAAATTATCCCCATCACTTTTTTAGATAACGAATCTTAAGTGTTTGTTTCTTCCAAAGGTCCCTTTTTCATGCTTTAGGACATACCCCCTTGTTTCTGAGTTCCAGAATTGACTAAGTCCAGGCTAGAACTTTTAATTTCAGTTGTGATTTCATGGCATCCCTCATTTGAACTGTCCATATTCGCATCTTCATATATTCATATTCTACCTCTTCATTCATCTACTCATCCATCCATCCATCCTTCTATTCAAACAGTGAGTGTTTATATAAAACTGGCTACCAGTCGAGCACTGTTCTAGACCTTGTCCTGACAGTGAGCAAGACAAACCTAATCCTGGCCCTCATCAGGGTATAGTCTGTTGGAGAAGAGAGGCTTAAACAAGGAAATGTGATAAAGCTGTTGAATGTAGGGCAGAGGAAGCGATGTGCCATGGCAGCCCAGAAAGGGCCCTCACCTCGTGGTGAGAGTCACAAAGGTCTCCCTAAAGAAGTGGTGTCCAAGGTAAGAGCTGAAGAATAAGGAGTCAGCTAGGTGAAGGGTGGATTGGGTGGGATGGGACAATCTGGCTGGGTCAAGAGGATGAGTTCCAAAGAAAGGGGGCAGTTTGTTCAAATGGCCCCGAGGCAAGAATAAGTCTGGCAAGGGCCGGTGCGCAGCCAGGACTGGGGGAGGGAGCAGGGGCGGGGTGGGGAGATTAAGAGGGTTCATGGTAGGGGTCTTCTGGACTTCATCCCAGGGACAGTGGACAATCATTGAAGAATTTAAGCAGGGAAACAACATGACCTTAGTTAATTATTTCGATGATTGTCCTTTTTTTTTTTTAAGATTTTATTTATTTATTTGACGGAGAGAGAGAGCACGCACAAGCAGGGGGAGCGGGAGGGAGAGGGAAAAGCATACTCCCTGCTGAGCAGGAAGCCTGATGCGGGACTGGATCCCATGACCCTGGGACCATGACCTGAGCCAAAGACAGATGCTTAACCACCTGAGCCACCCAGGCGTCCCTTCAGTGATTGTTCTGTCTGCTATGTGGAGAATGGGTTGTAGCTAATAAGGGTGAATATGGGAGATATGCTCACCTAAATGAAATTCTTAGAGACACGAAAGAATTGGCCCACAGTGTTCTAATTGGCACCACTCCCACTTGGATATTTTTTTAATGTGTCCCTTTTTTTTAATCACTAAAGCCACAATGTTGTGTTTCTTGAGACAAGCACGCGCACACACACACACACACACACACACATACACTGCGGGAAGGGCGCACATCATTTTCATTTAAGCATCCCCCATTGCCTAGCATAATTTCTGGCATAAAAGGTGCCCACTGAATGTTTGCCAAACTGATGAGTGAAGTTGAAGAAATGCATAATTCCTCATTAGACACCCTTTTGAAAGAATAGTCCCATTATGGTTTCTCTTGATGTCCAAATGCTGTACATGACAGAATGCAAGGGAGAAGGAAATAGTGTAAAAAAAGGAACCAAGAGCCTGGGTTCTCATCCCACCTCTGCCTCTGAGAAGTGAGCAAGTGGGGCCAAGTTGCGGCTTCTTGATGCTCTGGTTCTCCAAGTGTAAAATGAAGGAGTTGGACTGGAGAAAGCCTATTAATCACCCGGTTTTGGTAATTTTATGACTTAAGGCACTGTAATACTGTTTCAATCAAATACAACCCTTCCTATTGGCAACCCTCAGCATTTTGAGTTTGTCATAAAATGTCCTTTGCTAGAGGGATGTCCGAAAACCAGGACTGCTTTATCGTGGGTATTGCATTATTCCCTTCTGGTCTGAGGGATTAGGGAAAATGAAGTAGCTGTTAGGAATGCAGGACGACCTCAACCAGAACATTAGAAGTCACTTAGAGGCAGGCTTCTTCCAGCAGGGCAGAGGCAGAAAGAAGGGATTCCATTATAAAGAGAGAGATTTGTTTTCTTTCTCTCCCTTAAAGAGAAAGAAAGGGGATAAAAGAAAAACAAGACCTGAACTTTCACATCCTGATAAGAATTTCCTGGTATTTACAACATGTAAAATAAACTTTTATTTTTTTTCTAAAGAAATGCATTTTTGCTACTTGGCCAACATGACTGCTTTGGGGGAAAAATATAGCCTTTTGGTTCCAATATGTAGATCAGACAGAACAAAAGAGCACACAACTTTCCTTCTCTTTAAAATATTTATTTACATCATAGGGGAAGGAGAGAAAAGTCAGGAAGAAACAGAAAGGAAGACGTGTCAGGAGTGCTAACTCAAAGTTTCATGGCTGTATGGAAATTGCCTAGTTTGGGTGTATTGTTTTTCCTCCTGCCGGGACTCCAGAGGAGGCCCCTTTCTTAAAGGACTGGTATGGTTCCAGCGGAGAGAGCTAGATAATCTTTTGGGCTAAACTCAGACAGTCAACCAACAGGGATGGATAGAGGCATGCTGTGTACTTTTCCAGGTGTACTGGGGGAGGCAGAAATCCTCTTCCACTTGGGTTATACTCTAGATGGGCAGATATCACGCCAGACAAAGGAAGGTGGCATGTCACGACCACCTTGTCCTCAGGATAATTATATCTGGGAAGCTCTAACGGCTTTCATATATGTGACCCCATCTGATCGTCACTAGATCCTTACCTGAAAGAGTCTCCACGAACTTCAAAGAGCACTAGACTAAGAGTCAGAATGTGTAGACTTTTGGGATTTTCCACGAGTCGCATAACCACAAAAAGCCTCCATGTTATCCTTTCTAGATTCGCTTTCCTCATCCCTGTTCTCACTCTTCCCAGGATTATTAAAAGGATCAAATAAAATACCGGATTTGAAATCATTCCATGAACTCTGGAAAACTCGACAAATGAGGTATCTTGCACGTTGTGGTGGGCAGATAATAAGTGTTCTGCACATTCCAGGAATGGAAACACACTATGTTAATGGTAGCCTAACGTTCAGAGACTTACTCAAGGTCCCATGGCTTGTCTTCAGCAGAATCCTGGGTGTTCATCCAGGAAGAGGTATTTCCAGCATAATCTGTGGTTGCTTCTCCCAATAGTGGGAATTCAAATGAAAAGGAAATCAGTGGGAAGCGTATCTACGAGGTAGATTTTGTAAACCATCAAGTGGTTCATGGAGCTCCTCAGATGTTTTTTTTTGTTTGTTTGTTTGTTTTAAACTCACACAATAAAAGGCTATTCCCACAGCCGATCCAAGGTAGTGGTGATTGTGCTACATGGTAGAATGTCTGAGGCAGTGTTGGGGCAGTGACCTAAGGAGAGGCTTCGTACAAATGACAAGGGGCATGATAGTCTATTGTGCTTTATAGTTTCTTTAGATGTTCACATCTAGTAGAATATTTGATCCTTTCAGAATTCCTTGATATAGAGAGGAAAGACATTTCTATTATCCTCCAACTTGAAATACAGAAGCTAAAGCCTTGGAGAATTTAAATAGCTTGTCCAAGGTCATAAGACCTGTAGGTGGTGAATCTAGAGTCAAGTCTCGAGTGTTGAGACTTAAGATTCCTATCTCCCTGGTGCTGATGCTACCAGTTGTTCACCTGAAGCCTGGGGCAATGGGTTTGTTTCGCCTGCATTGTAGATTTCTTGTAGTGAAATTAGTCAGCCCTGGAAAAGGAGTGGGCAGCTTTGTTCAAGCAGCCCAATGCAGGGTGTCAGGTGGGGCACCCTGGCCGGGTGGGCTGCATCCTGGAAAGCCACTGACATGGTCTTGGCTAAGTTAGTGTCTTTGTTCTCTGATCTGGAAGATGAATGGGTTGGACTGTTCTGTCTAGCTCTCAATATAATGTTTTGAGATACGTGGATGAAAGAAACTATAATTCTAACCTTTCCTAAAGATACACTATGGAGGATAGTAGTTTTTCTTCATAGTATGCTCATTCTAATAATTCACTTTATTTTGTAGCGTGCTTTAAATTTTTTCAAGGGCTTACCTATCTTGTTTCATTCATTCTCACAATATTCTTTAGAGAGGCTGGCCAATGAATGATTTCTGTGACTTCTTCTGACCATTCTTGTCTTTCTGTTCCTTAAATAGCCCTAGCCCAGATCTTCATCAGGGGCCTTGGACTTGCTATATCACCTCTGTTTGGAATACCGTGCTCTGCCATTACATGACCTGCTCCTTCCTGTGAGTTGAGTTTGGCGCACATGTCACTTCTTTAGAGGGGCCTTTGCAGATTCTCCCACGCAAAGTCCCTATGGCCCAGTTATTCCTTGTCACACTGACCTGCTTTATTTCCTGCAGAGTACTTATTGCCTCCTGAATTGTGAATGCGATTTGTTTATGTTATCATTATCTGTCTCTCCATGCTGGGATTTCAGCTTCAGTAGAGCTATTTTCCTTGATCTGTATTGTAGAACAGTGCTTAGCACATGCTGGGAGCTTAATCTTTGTTGACTGAAATAAACATGGGAAATTTAGCAACTTGCTCAAGATGACATAGTCAAGGTGTGACGGACCTAGGACCCGAATCCCATCTCTCTACTGTACAGTTCTTTCCACTTGATATTATTGCAGCCAAAATATATGCATATTTATACCTGGGGGTTCCTGATGACTACCGATAGATTTTAGAACGACTGTGAGACATTTATGTGAAACTGCATGCATTTCTTAAGGGAAATGAGGAAATCCCTGAGGCTTATACCATTTAGCTTATGATAACAGAACTTTATAATCTATGTGCTTTGTATATTCAACATCAATCATCCCATATTTGTTTAACTCGTTTTTAAAGGAAGCTTATTTTAGGAGCACTTTCAATAGTTTTTATTGATGACGTTTGGATTTTAATATATATACACACCATCATGAACACACACTCGCGAGAGAACATAAACAGTGACATATGGGTTAGATTCCCGGTCAAATTGCAGAGCTTTTCTCTCTGACAGAAGCTCAAAGGCTTTATGCGTGAGACATTAAACACATGAAGTTGCTGGGACATGGCTGTTCCCTCCAAAAATCAGCCTCAGAGGTTACATTACACGTATTTCCCTGGTGGCCTGGTTTTCCTCGATCATCCACTATGAATCTGATCTTTTGTTGGAGCTGGTTTTGGGGATCAGGGGAGTTGGGTACTACTGAGGTTACCTTTTACTTGTATAGTTTATTTACTGCCATGGGAAGCGAATGGCCTTTTGTTTGCCCTGTTTTGTTTTGTTTTTCTTTTTGAGCATTAAGGAGATTCCCTATGGATGAAAATTTTTGAGGGTTGGTGAGCAAGGCTATGTTTATTGACTTACCAGTCTCTGGACTTTCTTGACTCTACACTCAGCCTTCTGCTTCCCTTTAGAGACCAAATGTTATTAATCTATCACTTTAAGACTATTGTCCCCTCTCCTTGTTGATTTTAGTTGCGGTTCTTCTCTTCTGTTATCTCTTTATTGAGATAGAACATCCCCAACAGCACATGACATTTCCAGTTAAGGCTAAGTGTGATTTCGTAAAAGGACAGGTCAGCATTGACTTTTTCTCTTGTGTCTTTAGTGACATGTCAGAGTTTTGCCACCTTGGATTTTGTCAGCGTGACCTACTCCTAACTGAAAGAACGTTGTCATTATCCTATAAGTCTTCTCCGATCACTCTCACCCTAACTCGAAGTATTACTTCTATTTGTGGAAGCTAAACACTTTTTAGTTCATTCTTTTTTCTCACCCACTCTCCCAAGAGTTTTCCCCTGTTTTTGTAAATGATCCTGTAGAGCCCTATGTTTCATGGGGTATTTCTTCCCCTGGATAATTACTGTCTGTCGGTCCCACTATTGATTTTTCACTGATGAAGCTTGCTGAGATATGCCCATTGGCTCTACCCTTTATTTCCGGTCTCCAAGCCAACTTCCTGTCTGTGACAGAGCACCTCCTTTATTCCTTAGAAATGCAATGTTTTAATAGTTATTGGTTGAGGGCGCCTGGGTGGCTCAGTTGGTTGGGCGACTGCCTTTGGCTCAGGTCATGATCCTGGAGTCCCTGGATCGAGTCCCGCGTCGGGCTCCCTGCTCGGCGGGGGGTCTGCTTCTCCCTCTGACCCTCCTCCCTCTCATGCTCTCTCTCATTCTGTCTGTCTCAAATAAATAAAATCTTTAAAAAAAAAAAAATAGTTATTGGTTGATGTCTCTTCCAAAGGTTTTGAAAGCTAGAGGGTTGACATTCTTATTTGCCCAGTATACATGCTTATTGACTCATAAAGAACATGTACATCCTAGACTTTTTGGGTTAATATTGATGTCAGCCCAGATTTAGACCTAAGTGCTAGCACACATAGAAATGCAAACGTGATTTTAGGGCTGTTGGATTTTTTTCCCCTAGAATTACATATTTTTCCATACCACTTGGTTATGGCATTCTGTGTTGTTATACAGTTATAAGCAGAAGTCATTGGCCAAAGCAAAAGGGCAGATATGCCGTAGGGAACTTGGAGATACTAGTTTTGGACAAATAAGCCTTCATGGTAAAGACCAGAGGAAGCAGGAAAGGTAAGACCTCAGGTAGGGCCTATGGGGAGGAGAGAATATGTTTCCAGCTCTAAGACAACATCAACTTTGTTTGGCAAAGAGAAGCTATCCGTGGGAGAAAGAAAACTTCTTTTGGCATCAGTCAGGTATCCCTTGAAGATTTGGGCTTTCTTCTTTCCCCCCTCTACCAGTAAGTTCAGTGGCACAGAGTTGGAAGACCACGTGGGACCAGAGGAGTGAGAGGATGTATTGACTTTCACTTGATTTACTCAAGCAATTGAGTTTGTCGGGGGAAATGTGATCTTCTCCATCAGCTGTCATGCTGAGATGCTCCTGTCATACTGTCAATAGCTTTCAGTTTCTGATCCTTCTCTCACATTCGCTATCTGCGAAGAGAGCAGATGAAAGGTACTTTGGGTACCAAGAAGGGAGAGCATTTTGAGCTGTTACCTGGGAATCTGTTTACAGACTTCGAAGGCCTGTCAATTTAATCATGATGGCATGCAGTAATGTACAAGGAACAATAATGCTTTTGAAGGTAATTTAGATTTCTCTTTAGAAATGATTTTATTTATGAGGAGATGAGCATGAACAGTGCCAGGACGAGAAAGGGCACTGCTGTGTAGGCAGGCTTGTTTCCTTAGTTATGGTGATATAGCTTAATTCGATATAGTACAGTAGCAATAATTGGAAGGATATTTCATTTATATAGCACCTGTCAGCCTGAAGTACTTTCAGAGTCTCCACAAACAGGCTCTGCTTTCCCTCTCAGAAACATGCCGCAGAGTTGAAGATGGAATTCAGACAAGCCCCAGAAGCTCTGACTAAATACATAACTGAGTGGACTCCTGTGGTAGACAACCTGGGGACAGGTGCCCTTCCCTTTGTGAGACAGGTGAATAACTGAAAAAGATATGTTACGTAGAAACTGAGTTTTTTGGGAAGTCGTTTCTTTTAAAAAATAAATACTAACACTGTAGGTGTTGGCCATTTAAAGAAAGTACGGGAAAACCCTTCTTTAAGAAAGGAATGGAAAGAAAAAAAGAAACAAAACATTTCCTGTAATGTGAATAAAGACCTTCTGATTCGTCTGTTTCACTCATCTGGACTTGTATACATTCGTTTTTTGAGTTTGTTTTCAAGGCCGGAACAGAGCGATGCTTTAAAGATCAAAGATAAAATGCAGCCCCAGAGGATAATTTCCCAGATGATGCTGGGTGGGAAAAAACCCCTCCGGCTACTGAAAGAAGTTCACCACCCCCCCCGCCCCCGGGCGTATAGAATCTTCTTCGTTTCTGGCTGGTTCCTGGGAAAGCCAGTCATCATGGTCGAGAGAATGGCGCCACCCCTCTTGAGCAGAGGGGAGCGGAGGCTGCCTCCTTTTGGAATCTCCCCCCCCACCCCAAGCTCCGCCGCCCAGCCGCAGAAGGTGGAGGTAGGGGGAAAGGTGTATCTTTGGGGACTTACCCGGTGACTTTAGGGAATAGCATCTACTTCCTGACGCATTATGATGTCATGGCAGAGCAGCGGGCTTGTTCACTGCAGAGCTTGCCGGGGCAGAGCTCCTCATGCCGGCCGCTGTGTCTCCTCTTGCTGAGGAGCCTCTGGAAGGTCGCAGGGTATACCTTCCGGTAACTGAGCCATTGGCACAGTGAGGGGGACAAGTGCCCGGAAGCCTGCCCGCACTCTTAAAGGTGCTCTGCCGAGCTTCAAGACCTTATCTTTGCAGTATTTTGGCTCCCTTACGTAGTTGTCAGTTCTGCTAGAAACACTCCTACGAAGGGAGTGGAGTTGCTTACGGAAAAGACAAGTACTCCGCACTAATTAGGAAAATTATCACTTGTAAAAATGATCATTTAAACATGTGAACAACTCTCCATTTAAGAAACTTCTTTTCCCCCATGGTTTAAAACAAATCGCTGACTAGGCAAGTCTTACTTATATCCATTGGCTCTGAAGTGATCAGTCGTAATACATATATATATATATATATTTTTTTTTTTTTTTAAGTGACAGTGTTTAAGAGGAGAGAAGGAAACATGGGGTTTATCCCTCCTTTACCAAAAATAGCTCTGTGACCTGAGAGAAATCATTGAACAACCCATTGCTCCACTCTCCCTCTGTAAAATGAAGGACAAAATGGATGTAGGTGCACTTTGCAGCTCAACGTTCCTGAGACTCTAAAATGTAAAGCCGCATCAAATCCAGTTCTCTAACTGATGTTTCCTTCCTGTGTGTTTCAGCAAGTACAAGCATGCTCTCTTGAATCTGATTCCATTCGGTTTATTGGAGGATGTAGGGAGAAAAGGGCAGGATCTAAGTGTTGGTCCAGACAGTCAGTGGGGGGCCACTCGGCGGAGTCTATCTGCAGGCTGGGCCCACTTTCCTCTCTCTGTCCACCTTGAGACTCCTGTTCAGGCAGCAGCTCGTCACCTCCTTGCTCTCTTGCTCCTGTTTTTCTCTGCTTGTCTTCTCCAAAGACAGAAGATTTTACTTTTTTGGTGCTTCTCGGTTCTTATCTGTTAATACAGAAAGAAGTAGGATGGACAGGGTGCTTTTAGCAGCCCAGAGTCTGTCCCAACCTGTATGCATAGTAAACTAACTCCTCCCACATTCCTGAAATTTAGCAAAACCAACTCTGACACGCCTGGTTTATGTTAGTTTTATTTCAGAAAGTACTTTTCCACACTGATTCCTCCTGATAAGGTCTGCCCGGGGCTGCTTTGCTGGCCCCAGGAGAGTCAGAAGTCATTGTGTGGCAAGCTGTGTGATCCGATTCACTGGACAAACCCAGGAATGATGTAATTTACCCACATCTATTCTTCAAACCAAATCTCCACCCATTATGTGATTTTTCTCCCTTCGCCTTTGAGTCCTGGTAGCTGCTGCCGGGATTACGGTTCTAGGATCTCTGCAGGAAGAACAGCCTGTGTTTTATGTGGAAGAAATAGCCACGTATCCCACTGTCATTTTTTCCTGTGATTATTTTTACTTCAGAAAGGGGAATTTGGGTACTTTGGGTTCAACCTAAACAGCAACACAACAACAACAACAGCTGCAGCAGCAACAACAACAATAATAATAATAACAATCCTCAACTGAATCAGTCTGTTCGTCAACAAGTGTTACATAGTTCTTTCCTCTACCAGGCCCTTGGAAAGATAAGAGGCAAGTCTAAATACAACAGCATCCAACTTATTAGTCCCACACGAACTCATGTTTACAAAGATTTAGTTTCCTGAGCAGAGGGTATTTATTTGGTAATCGTTCGTTAATTTTCTCATTTTGATATATCAAAGCCAACCAGAACTTCTGATCCATAAGAGCCAGCGTAATCATATAAGACGCTATGAACCCGTACACAAGCCGAGAACTTTGCTGTTTTAGCTAACACGGGCAGCCTCCTCCCCGGTACCTGTAAGCCTCCTCTGTGCTGCTTGAAGTGGATCCCCGTGATTCATTCCCAAAGCAGTAGGGCAGAGGTTCTCCACACTGGTTGCAGCTCAGAATCACCTGGGGCGCTTTTAAGAACTAGGACGCCTAGGGGCGCCTGGGTGGCTCATTCGGTTAAGCTTGGACTCTTGGTTTTGGCTCAGGTCACAATCTCAGGGTCATGGGATTGAGCCCTGTGTTGAGCCCCATGTCCGACTCTGTGCTTAGCGAAGAGTCTGCTTGAGATTCTCTCCCTCTCCCCCTGCCTCTTTCCCTGCTCACACGCACTCTCTCTCTCAAATAAATAAAATCTTAAAAAAAAAAAAAAAAAAGAAAGAAAGAACTAGGATGCCTGGATCTGACCACCCTCCCCCCGCCAAGATTCTGTTTGGTTGGCATTGGGGAGCTAACTGGACGTCGAGGTTTTTCAGAGGTATGCAGCCCATGTTGAGAACAGCTTGGACAGAACTTCTTGCCTCAGAGAAGTTTAGCATTTGTTGGGTGGGTGAGATAAAATGAACATCCCTTGAAAGAGAATACTCTGAAGAAATTTGTCACCTGGACAAACTGTAAGAGCAATTTGTTTCCTCAAACATATTTACTTACTCAGTAATGGATTTTTTTCA
Source organism: Leptonychotes weddellii (assembly GCF_054177405.1). Lineage (NCBI taxonomy): Eukaryota > Metazoa > Chordata > Mammalia > Carnivora > Phocidae > Leptonychotes > Leptonychotes weddellii. The sequence goes on along the minus strand of NC_138381.1, from coordinate 26,284,164 downwards.
GAAAGGTTGATGGAACACCTCGTATGTGGCAAGCAGACTCTGGGGGCACAGAGGGAGCAGAGCTGGTGAGGAATCTGCCTGCGTGGAGGTCAAGGATGGCTGACTTGCCAGTAGGCTACAAAGACTTTGAGGAACTGGTTACCTTGGAGGCAGGCCTGGCAGGATTGGTGGAGAAGAACAGGGTAGAGAGGGGCCCTTTGTTGGGGCTGGAGAGAAGATATGAGACTCGGTTATCATACTCGAGACCATCGAGGTGCTAGTATGTGACCTTGCTTTTTTATAAATTTCACAGTAGAAAATACACGCGTTCTGATCAGAATATGAAGATTGCGAGTCTTCAGCTCCTTCAAAGAGGACACACCTCTTCGAGTGAACTTCTTTTCCTAGAACAGTGGCTCTCAGGGGGTGATTTTGCCCATCCCCCCTAGAAGATGCTTCAGCAATGTCTGGAGTTGTTCTTGATTGTCATGACTGGGTGGGTAGAGCCCAGGGATGCTGATGAACCCTACAATGCCCAGAGTGATCCAGTCCCAAATGTCAGAACTGCAGTGGTTGAGAAACCTTGTTTTAGAAATGAGGAAGAAAGATGGGAGAAAGGCATGCTGTGGGTATTCCTCTGCCTGTAATGCCTCCTCCCCTCCCCGCAATACAGAGCCCTGTGCACAGCTGTGCTCATGCACATTGGTGCTTTGCCTTGTGGGCCCCCCACCAGCCCTGGGGAAGACTTGCACCTTCCAGGGGTGGGGGCCAGAGTCAGGGTCTCCATACCTCCCCTAAAGCACATTGTTTCCTTGAGCTTTCAGCACATTGGAGAAATTCCCATGGAGAAGAAGTGCCCTTTGGTGGCCCATTTTTTTTTTCCTGCCCTGTGTTACTAGCAGCTGGGCTTCTCCCTGGTTAAGGTTGAAACTGAAAGGTTGATTTTTTTCCTTCTGGCAGCAAAAGAGAGCTAACAGACTTCCCCCTGGACACTTAGAAATTTAGAACTTCTAAATAAAGTTTTGGCTCAAGTCTTAAAAAGCACAGGCTGATGTCAGCTGAGGCGGGTGGGTCAGTTGCCCTCATGCGGTGGGTGGGGGAGGCAGGAAACCGTTCGCCATTTCTTCTTCCTCCTCTCCCAGACGTGTGGAGCAGAGACCTGCACGTGAATCCTGGCTCTGACACTCCCGGCCATGCAGTTTTGGGCACATCATTTCTTCCCTGACTGCCCCATCTCCTATAACCTGCAGTTCATTATACACATTGGATTTAATGTGTATGATGTGCCTGATACATAGTAGGTGCTTAATAAATGGTAGTTTTTACAGTGTTATCATCTGTAAAGGGAGAGGATAGGACTGGGTGATCTCCATATCCCATCCAACTCCAGTACTCAACTATGTTGCTGTGTTGTAAAATAGAGAGGCTTGGCTTGCACTAAAAAGGAAATGTTTCCTATTTGTGGGAAAGAGAAGATACGAATGTCTGCATGTGTTCCAGGCAATTTTTAGGTCACATCGAATTACCGCCCCTCCCCCCCTCACTAAAAGGAGTAGCAAGAACCAGAGGGCAAGGTAAAGTGTCTGTTGTCTGGCTTAGAGATGGTCAGACTGTACCTGGGCCACCTGCTGGGGAGCGAGCTGTGCACCCGACCTGCTCTCTGAGAGCCAGTGCAGGGACGGGCCAGCGCCCGTGTTGCCCACTGCCACCGGGAGCACCCGGACCTGGTGCCCACGGTCCTTCCCCCTGCCAACCTGGCACGGGGATGTGTTCACTGTCTCTTGCCTGACCACGTCCCCCTCTCCCCCTGCCTCCCCTCCATGAACACCACACATAAGAAAGTCTGAATATCCTTTTTGATGTTGGCTGTTGTTAGAAGTTTGCCTCCTACCTTTTTTCCCCTCTTTCCAAAGGAGAACAACCTGAATACCACACACAGTGTTATCTCGCTCTGACTTTGAAGAGGAATTTCTCCCCTTAGGGCTCTATTCCTGGTGTAGCATAATCTAAGGAGAGAAAAAAAGTTTATCCCAGGGAAGCCAAATCAGCCAAGAGTTATTCAGAGTGTCTGACTGCCTGTTATATTTAGAAACTACGCAGAGGCCAGCTTTAAGAGTGTTTAGAGCCTTTCCAGCAACGAGTGGTCCTCTTTGAGTCCTTCTGCTTCCTTGGGGTAGCCAGATAAAGAAAGCGCTCCCTCCCGCCTTCCCCCCTTAGCCTGCAGGGTCTGTCTGGCTATCATTATTTGGGTGTGATGGGATTGGACATAAGGAGACCTGTAGACTATTTCAGCCCCAAAATTAAAGACTGGGATCTCCAAATTGTTTCGTGTCCAAAGCGTCCCCCTTGGCAGATGCGTGGATCAAAGCAGATATCCCTGGATCCTCTGAACCTGTCTTGTTATCTGTAAAGTAAGGGGACTGGACTCAATGCTCTGAACCTTCTCTGCACATTGAGATTATATGGGGAGTTTGTTAAGACTATAGTTACCACTGCTGCGTCAGACCGGAGATTCAGATTCCCAGAGTCTGGTGCACACTGGGCCTTGGCGTGTTGTGTTGTCAGCGCTCCTCCTTAGGTAATTCAGATTTCCAGCAATGGTTGACAATCACTGTCAAGTGCTTCTCAGCATGTGGCCCAAGGACAGCCCAGCAGCACCTGGGGACTCCTTAGAAATGCGTATTCTTGGGGCACCTGGGTGGCTCAGTCCTTAAGCGTCTGCCTTCGGCTCAGGTCATGATCCCAGGGTCCTGGGATCGAGCCCCACATCGGGCTCCCTGCTCGGCGGGAAGCCTGCTTCTCCCTCTCCCACTCCCCCTGCTTGTGTTCCTGCTCTCGCTCTCTCTCTCTCTGTCAAATAAATAAATAAAATCTTTAAAAAAAAAAAAAAAAGAAATGCGTATTCTTGGACCCCACCCCAGACTTCCTGAATTAGAGACTGGTGGCTGGGACCCGCAGTGTGTTCTGTCAAGCTCTCCAGGTAGTTCTTAGGCGTGAAAAAGTTTGGAAAAGCAGTAGGTTGGATGACTTTGTAAGGGTTCCTGCTAGGTTTCAAAATCTATAATCCTCTAAATGGCCTAGATAGGGTGTGAGATCAAGCCAAGGCCGCACAGCTAGCAAAATAGTTGGTGGAGCCCTTACTGGAATCTGGGCTTTTCAACTACCATCCAGAGCTCCTTTAATTATCCAATTAGGAAGATGTTTAAGATTCATGGCATGTTTCTCTCTGTCTCTCTGTCTGTTTCTCTCTCCCTCCCTCTGTATTTAGTTTCTCGTGGGCCACAGGATTGTGGAGAAAGTATTTTTATCTCATTGGGTACCTGCAGTGCAGGATATCTCCAATGTAAAGAGAAAATATTCTTTAATTCTTAGGCATGTAGCAAGGGGGAACCTATTTGTGAATTATTGGCCACTTTATTGGTTTCTGTAATTATTGTGACCGAGCAGTTTTTGCTGGAGTTGGTTGGCAGGTAAATATCAGCCTGAGGAGTGTGAAGAGGGGAGCAGTAAACAGGAGGGGAAGTGGCCAAGGTACAGCACCTTTCTCTGAGGACACAGCTGCAGTTCCTTTCGCTCTTCTTCCAAAAGATCTACGATTGCAGTCATTGTCCTGCATTTTGTAAAACTCTCTGTAGTGGTTACAGCAGTTTCAAAAAGTGTTCATAAGTAGGGTCTGGAGTGAGTTTTAGGGCTGAATTTAAGTTGTGTTAAGAGACAGTTTTGTCCTATTGTCCTCGAGATTAACGAAGAACTTGCTCACAGCACCCGACAAGAGGCAGAACGAGGGCTAAAACCTTGGCCTCCTAACACCCAGGCCAAAGCATTAGGGGCTAGGAAGAATAGGGGGGCTTCCAGGAAGCTTTGAACTTGCATACAATTGGGGAGGATCCTGGAGGCAATGAGCTGGGGGACCACAGGCTAACGGGGTGAAGGGAAGGAGCTGTAGAGATTGTTCAGTACGTCTCTCATCTTCTAGAAGGGGAGATGGCGGCCCAGATGGAGAGAGGCACCTGCTGGGGGTCACAGGTGCTGAAATAGATCCCAGTCCTCGCGAGGCCATGCTTATCCAGTGCTCTGTCTGGCACACCACATTAGGTTTTTTTTTTTAAATTTTATTTTATTATGTTAATCACCATACATTACATCATTAGTTTTTGATGTAGTGTTCCATGATTCATTGTTTTTGTATAACACCCAGTGCTCCATAAAATGGCCAAAATAGGGGATGTGATGCTCCTCAGGCGTTGTCTTTAAGTAGATGATGTTGAGGAGGAATGTGACTGAGGATCCTGATGCAATTTTTTCAGACACAAAATATTTCTTAGGATCCAGGATTTACCTGTCATAAATCTTCCTGGGGTTGTGAAACGAGGAAACGTCAGTGGACACAAGACCTTCTAACTGATGCGGTAGGCAGGGCTCAGCTCTAATGGAAGATCACAGCTTTCCCAGATTTAGCCAAGGCCCTACCCTCTGGTTTCAAAGAAAAAAAAAGAAAATATGATTCCCATGCCACAGAAAAGCAGGTCCCTATAGTGACTTTTCCTGAAGTGCGATACATCTAGAGTAGGAGAGTGGTGTTGTATCAGGCGATGGTGCTGTGAATCACGTCACCGCTTGCCATGGCATTTTACTGACCTACCAGTGCATCTTGCCCCGGGCCCCACGCTGTTTTCCCACTCACTGCTCCCTTCTTGAACACCGCGGCTTATCAACGCGCCAGCGCCCACTGTGATTATTGAAAGAACATGTGTGGTCTCTTGGTCGGTCCGCCTCAAGTTCTCCTTTGGGCCCCGTGACGTCAGTGGTCCCTGAAGAAGTACACCTAAAACCAAGTCTTCCTCACGGCCTGACCTGGGTTCCTTTCATTCACTACAGATTTTATTAGCAATAGAGTGTCGGTGGTGAGATAATTTTAGAGAGGGTTTGCTGACTCAGAGTGGCAGGGGAAACGGTTTCCCCTTTCTGGGTCTCGGTCTGCCCACCTGCAGGCTCTGGGGTTTCTGAAGTCATTTACTGATTACATCCAGGGATGACACCATCTGATGAAAACCTGAGGAGCGATTTTGAAGTGGAAAAGGCTGTAGATAGCAGGTCTATTTTAAAATGCCTGAGAAGAACACACCGCACTCTTTGCTGACCCGCACATTTTGAAAGATTGAAATCATTGCTTAGAAAATCACCAGACACAGATACACACACACACGCACACACACACACACCCTTGCCTTGTTCAGTAGAGTTCTCCGAAAATAAATTCTTTTCTCCCGAATTGTTAATGATGCAGAGAGATCACCGGCGTCTTTGAAGTTAAGTGGGGCGCTTGCCCCTACACCAAATATCCCCAGATTGTGATATTTAGTGAGCCCTACACTGTGTTTTATAGTGTTTTAGCTTTTGATCTCACTGTCAGGATGCTAGTTCTTCCTTTTTCCACTGTTAATAAACATAACCAGTTCTTTCACCAAAACAACCTTCCAATTTGTGCTTCTAATTCGCTAGGGATGGAAAAACCCCATAACCACGCTGGAAACAGGTATCCTATAAGTCACAGCAAGCAGGTCCCAGACCAAGGCCCGAGCGGCTCCCCTCCCGCAGCATTCCCTATTCCGTTGGCTTCGGTGAACTCACTTATTGAGTATTTGTAAAGTGGACATCAATATTTTACGGATTGAGTTTCCCTCAGGATTGTGATTCCTCCCAGGGCCACAGCGGACATGGAAGATCATTATATATGACTGAGTTAAGTACAGTTTCAGAGCTGAAAGGGTTCATGAATGTCACAGTGGGGGAGACCCGGGGATAAGCTGGCCGAGGGCTTGTCCACCCGACTGAGTGTGCATGAGGATGACCCGGGCGCTATGAAAACAGCAGTGCTTTTTCCCACCTGAAGAGATTCTCCTCTGGGGGGGTGGGGGTGGGGTCCCAGGATCTGTATTTGTGATTCTAATTACAGCAGGAGTGGGGAACCAGGCATCTCCTATCACAGAGGAAGAAAAAAGTCCCAGGGAGGGGAGGGGCAGGAGAGACAGCTTTGTCTCTGCCCAGAGTCCACCGGCAGTCCTACAAATGGCAGAGTGCTGTTACAGTAGTCTTCTTTGCGTGGAGTCTTTCCTTGTCTAAACAGCTCTTATTCCTTGCCCTGTTCCCCAAGTGACATGATTTCAGGATTTGGCCAACACATACGCATCCCCAGGCCACACACACACACACACACACACACACCCCATTTTTATCAGCTGAGGGGTGTCCTACAGTGGCAAAATGATAGTGAAAATCTCTTTCATTTCTTCTCTTTCTCCTCCCTGTTCTTTCCTTCTGGACTTCCAGCCCCCTTCAAGAGGGTTAAATGAGGCCTCAGGAATGTGCTTGCTCAATATTGTTCCCTGAACTTGATCTGCCTGTGATGTATTAATTAGCTGGGGCAGTACACCTTAACAGACAGGTTACAGGCAGATCCTGGTGTGCGTTAATGCTTAACCAGAGATGCTCAGCAGTGGTCTCATTTGTGGCCTAAATGTAAAGAGAATGTGGTTGACTTTATTTTATAGATGTTTTCTTATAAGTGTTGACATATTGGTTTCAGTGCCGTATGTCAGCAAATTTGCTCTGAGTTGTCTCACATATGTTTAAACTTTTGAATAATAGTGTATACTATGTAAGTTACAAGTCCAGAGCCTCAATTTCTACATGACCATGCTTATGTTTTCTCACAGTGTATATGGTGTGACTTCCACTCTGCCATTATATGTCTCAAATTGCCCTTAAAAATTCATGCGTGAGGGGCACCTGGGTGGCTCAGTCGTTAAGCATCTGCCTTCGGCTCAGGTCATGATCCCGGAGTTCTGGGATCGAGCCCCGCATCGGGCTCCCTGCTCCGCGGGAAGCCTGCTTCTCCCTCTCCCACTCCCCCTGCTTGTGTTTCTGCTCTCACTCTCTCACTATCTCTCTCTCTGTCAGACAAATGAATAAAATCTTCAAAAAAAAAAAAAAAAAAATCCATGCGTGAGATCCATTTTGCATAATCGCAGAGCTGTCCTGCCTTGTTCCCTGTGATCCTGAGGAAATGCCCCGGACACGCCCCTGTCCTTCCCCACTGTGAGGCCTGGTGTGGGGCCTCCCTGTCCAGGCTGAGTCGCAGATACAGACTCTCGAGCTCCCAGTGTTCTTCTGGCAGGAGGAGCCGCTCTAGCTGGGGCCAACTCCCAGCTGCCAAGCCAAGCCTCCTTCTTCCCTTGAACCCAGAACTCTAGGGGCTGGTGCTCATGGAAGACAGGTGGGGGAAAGTGCATTACTCTCCATGTGCATGAGAGAGAGAGCAAAATTAGAGCAGCCAATGTTGTTTGTTTTAATTGAGAACGCAGCATATTTTACCTGCATTGTACTTTTATACCGGGTTCCCAATCTCCATTTCCCTTCAGTGTTTGCCCACCTCCCTGATCCCACCCCAAATCAGTAGCCATCCTTCTCCTGGGATCTTCCTAACCATGAAGGGGTTTTTCTTCCTCTGAACGTATAGCACACAGTGGGTGGATGGGGGTGTCAGTTCCTGGGGTTGGTCTCCCGTGAACACTCTCCCTGACATCTGAGCATTCACACCTGTGTTTTTCTGCTAAAAGCATGTGGGACCCAAATATGAATCTAAAAGCCATGGACCTTTTTTTCTAGGAAAAAGATACATAGGCACAAAATGGGGTGTGCCATATCAGGAGATTCATGTACCCTCGTAGGAGGCCCATTAACCACACAGAATTCTCTGGGGGCATGGATGGTGTGTTATCCTCCAAGAAATAACAATGGTGAGAACATATTGACTTTTAAGATATATTTTCTGGAAAAAAAAATGTAACTCAAAATCATAAAATCCAAGATTCTCATAGATCATATAATATAAGCCATTCATTTTACAGATGAGAAAATCGAGCCCAAAGAGATGGTGTCTCCCTGGGACCACATTGCAGTGCATTAGAGATATGGGACTGAACTGAGGTTCCTGTCCCAAAGTTCACTTTTTCTATCTGGTATAATAACCTGCTTTCCGGTAAAGCGGAAGTTGACTTTTTGACTCCTTTTTGGATTCTTTATCACTCTAGGCTATAGGGAGAGAGCCAGGAATTAAATTTATAGCCTGAGGTGAAAAGACATTTTAAAAAAAAAAAGGCTAATCTAAAATATCACTTCCTCTTTCAGAGAAAAGGCATCATTTATTGGGCATCGGGGCTTTCAACAAAGGTACCTCCAGTCTTCTTTGACGAGCTGCATATTTGTGGGGACTGGGCAGCATGAAACCCCACACCCAGGCTGAATTTAACCCCGTCGCCCTGGGAACGCCCAGCTCTTCTCCAGGCATTCAGGAGACCAAAATAACTCTCTTGCTTATCTCCTATCCTGGGGCCTGAGACCTGAGCAAACATTATCTGGAGATAAGTATAATCTGCCCAAGGTCAAGCTCTGACTTAAGCTGAAGTCCCCGCACCTGCGTGTCCTGCACGGCCCTCCGCAGAGCACAGTGGAGGTCTCTCTGAGGCGCTGCTCAGCGGCTGCCGGCTTTTGCCCTCCTCTGCTCTGGGTCCTCGGTCAGTCAATCACTTGCATATGTGTCTTAGTTCGGGCTGCTACAATAAAATACCATAAACTGGGTACCTTAAAACAGCAGAAATGTATTTCTCAATTCTGACATCAGAGCACCTGACTGGCCGGACTCTGAGAGGACCCTCTTCTGGGTGGCAGACCACCGACTTCTCGCTGTTTCCTTGTGTGGTGGAAGGGGCAAGAGAGCTCTCTTAGGTCCCTTTTATCAGGGCACTCATCCCATTCATGAGGGCTCCACCCTCATGACCTAACCAACCCCCCACCCCCCACCACCCTGCAAAGCCCCATCTCCTTTCCTCCTTTCATCATCACATTGGGGGTTAGGAATTTTATGTGTGAGTTGGCGGTGGGGGTGCTGTTGGTAAAGCAAACATTTAGCCCATTGCAATATACTTATTGGACTTCAAATACATAGCTGTCCTTGTGCTGGGCACTGTGGACGACGTCTAGGCTGCCAAGAAGCACTGATGTATCTGAGAGGTGAAACTGACACTCCAGGATTTTTATGAACATGATTATTATTACCATTAACATCTTATATCTGTGCAGCCATTACAATGGCCAAGTGTGTTCCCCACAAACGCTTACATAATCAAATGTGGAAAAAAAAAAGGCCTAAGACCTTTGGTGTGAGGGTCAGTGGGTGTGAGGGAAGCAACGTGTGACAGGGCCTTTGCACAGACGGGTCTCTCATCTGGGATTCCCCTGCTCCCTCCACCCACCTCCTGCCCAGGTTCCTCCCAGACTTGCCTAGATGGGAGGTCAGCTTAAGTCTGTTTCCCAGAGAAGCCTTTCTTGAGAAGCCTTCCTTTCCTCAGCCACCTCAGATGACAGAAACACAGGCGCTCACGAAAACACATCCCTGAGTTCCTCAGACTCCTCTGGGCTGCACTCTGACACTCCAGATGTGAGCCAGCTGTTGGGAAACTGACTGCTGTATCCCAGGAGCAATAGCCCAGGAGAACCAGGTCACCCTGGACTTGAAATGGGAGGGGCCAGTTCCCAGAATATGGGGTTGTTGGGGAAGGGGAGCAAGCTAGTTGAAGCAGCTTATACTGGGACAATACTTTGGTCAAGGGGCACAGCCCACCCAGGGATGACCCAGCAGGGAGGAAGCCGGGAGAATCATACGCCCTACCTCCTTCACCTCCCTTCCTGCATCTCCTGCTGGTGCCCCTCCTTGGCTGAAGTCGGAGGACAAAGGAGCATGAGTGTGCAGCCCACAGAGTTCAGCATCCCCAGCAGAGAGCAAGGTTCAAGGAGATGTGGAGCAGACCCGGAGAGGCGTGTGCACGATGGCCAGCCCTGTGGGCAGGTTACCCCAATCTTCTTTCCTTTCGGCTTCTGTTCGGGTCAGTACCTTGGAAATGGTGGAAAGCTGTCCACAGCTGACTAATCATTCCCTGCCACAGTTAATATTTACTCTCCTTTGGCCACTGGTACCTTAGGGAGCAGGTGTGTCAGGTCCAGGGGACATGCTCCGGCACCGGGGAGACTGTCAGGCCTCTGGCTGGCTGCAGTCAGTAGCTCCCTTGGCCTGAGGGAAGTGGGGTTTTATTTGATGCCAGGAGATCCCAAGATTAATCACTCACCATGTCACGCCTGCTACTGTCTTGGTCCAACATAAAAAAAGAGCTTGCTAAGGAAGTCATTTCCTTTGATGTTTGGGGAAAGTGATGCATTGCTGTTTCATTTACATTTTGTTTTGAGGGCAGAGAGTTCTTTAAAGGTAGCGATGGGAAAACAGTGACTTAACACTGGGGTCCTGCTTACAATTCTCCAAGGATTTCCATACCTGTGCTCTGATTAGATCTTTGCAACAACCCTAGTGGTGATAGGCATTGATCAGACCACCAAAATGCAAATAAACAGTTTCAAACCTGGTAAGGACTGTGAACCAAGGGTCCCACAAAGGTCTGGAAGGCTAGGGAAGGTTCTGCACCAAGACCGTGAGAGGGAGCAGGGGTGGCGTAGGCAGTGCTGAGGAGCTGGAGGGTCAGTGTGGTGCGGGTGTGCCGTGCAGAGGACGTGATATCGTGTCCTGTCACGATGACATGATAAAGTGAGCTGAAGTTAGCCAGTGGGAGGAGGTGAGACTGGAAAGGGAGGGGGCACCTGCATCTGCCATTAACGGGTGAAGGGATTCACCTGCCGTTGCTTGCGAAGGGGTCTTTCTGGAAGCTCTATGGAGAAGGGATGGAAGGGGGCCAGAAATGAATTAGGAGGCTATTGTGGTCGTTTGGCTTGAGGGAGGGGGATGGGAGATTAGATAGAAAGCATCACACATGTTTGGAAGGTGTTTTGGAGGCAGAAGAACAGGACTTCTTGCAGGTAGCATGGTGATGCTCCACAGGAGTCTTGATTTTGTTACCACTCAGGAGTGTGTGTGTGTGTGTGTGTGTCTACATGTGTACCCAAGTTTCTCCACACTGGGACCATCCATGTTCAAATGGTCCTGAAGGTTTGGATGAATTCTATTTTTTTTTAAACCAAATATCAGGCTTGTTTATTGAGCTCACCTTTTAAAAAGAATGAGGTGTGGAAAAGGGATAATTTAACACATACTTTTTTATAGTTCTTTGGTCTTTTATTCAGTTTACACAGAATCCAAAAGGAGCATTTCCCACAGCATGGCTCTTAAACTGTTACCTTTCCAGGCAGATATGCATATAAAGTCATTAATGTATTTATGGGGACCATCTGGCCACTGGAAATGATCCATTTTATACCCTAAAGAGATGGAGATGATCCATTTCATACCCTTCTCTCAGCCCTTCAGTCCAGTCCAGGTTAAAGGAATTAGACAGCCAGTAGGTGACTTCTGGCTAAAGTAAGCTCCTTAACCCACCTGGCACTCACCTCCTCACTTGTGCTGCTTGGCTGGGCAGGAATGATTGGCGTGCACGCCCTCCAGGGAGGGCTCAGACCAAGGCAGGCACTTCCATCATTTTCCCCATCAATGTCACTGGCCCTGTATTTGCTTCTGCCCCGGAGCCCATCATTCTTCTAAGGACCCAGACTTTCTCTCAGGCTAGTTTCTGCTTACCCTTCCTAGTCGTGTTTCCTGGAAGAAAGACATTTAGCTTCTGGTTTGTAGATGAGGAAGTTGCTTCTTGGCAAAAAACTTCGTGCACAGGCTTTTGTTCCAGGAATTCATGGTGGAGAATCTACTGATAATTTGTCAAGGCACAGGATTGGGAACTTTAGTTTTGCAACAGTGCCCAACTATACACAACTGAAGAATAAGGAACATCTTTGCTGATTTTTTTTCTCTCCCAACTGGAATGCTTTCCTCTGTCTTCTCTGCTTACCAATATCCTATTCATTCTTCAGGAAAGGCGTCTCGTCCTCTGAAAACTCTGCCTGGGCTTCCCGAATTCCAACTGCCTCTTCTTTTTCCCTCAGCATTTATCTCGAACCCATTCGTCTATTCCCTGCACCACCTTGTGTGAATGCTGTTACGCATAAATTAAACTGAATCTCCTCGAGAGGGAAGGGAATAGCTACGTGTGATTTTGTCCCATACAATCTAACCAGGATGCCCTACCCAGAACAATGATTCGTAATTACTTAGTATTCAGGTCAAGCACTGTTGACTTTCTAAACTATTCCCGGACTTAGCACTTCTCTTGTGTGGTGCCAGGGTTTTCATTTCTCGGCCCTAAGGTACACAGGTTGGTAACCTGCCGACCCGCCAATAGCCAAGCTTTTTTTCAGTAGATAGTCGGTCATGTTCCCCCAGCATCAGAGGAAACCTCTAGGTATTTGGATGGGTCCGCTAGGTCTGGGCATGCTTATGTAGATACCAGAGAGTATTCTCCCAAAGCACAGAGCCCTGTGAGGAGTTGAAGTAAAGACGAGAAAATGAGGGACGTTCTCAGGAGAGAACCCGCCATAAAAGATAAGGGACACAATTTGTTTGCAGGGGTTAGGGGCATCATGAGGAACCGGGAGTAATGACTTTGGTCTTCTGAAAATGCTGTCCTGTTAAACAGCAGACTGTCACACTGTGTTACCAGTCACATCGGTTATGTTCAAAATGCTGCTCTTTTGTAAATAAACACAGTGGAGTTATGTAGCTGTGAAGGCCCAGGCTCTTGGCATGGCTATTCTAGGGTTAGTAGTAAAATATCTCTTCAGGACTGCATGGCATCTGCCCCAACGGGACGCTAGTGACTTGAGCTACCCTGGAACTAAATATAGCCGATGCTCTCATGTACACAGGACTGCAGGGGACAGCCAGGCGGAATGTGCTTCTTGGACCTACGGACTCCGTAGACCACGTCTCTGCTGGGGCCGCTTCCAGACTCATGCCCTCCCTTGCCTCCTCCAACCTCTTCTCTTTCTCTCTCTCTTTCCTCTTGTGACTTTCCAATTCCTGCCCTTCTTGCTTTCCTCCACAGTGAAAACAAGGAGTTGGACAACTTTTTTCTAACCTTCTTAAATGCCCCTTATGTTTCCTTCTGGTCTGTCTTTCTTCTTCACCTCCTTTGCCCTATCCTTGTTCTTTACATTCCTGTATTTTTCTCCAGAACCCCTTCATTTTATCCATGTCTAAACAGAACAATTCATTAAAAGAAGCCTCCTTATATCCTAGGTATGATTTATTGTTTTCAGGGAGAACACTCTTCACAGATTTAGACAATTACTCATTTTTCCTTAAGTCATGATGTCTTCTCACGGTTTGTTGGAAATGACAGAGAAGAATGTGGAAAAATGGTGTCGTGTTATTGGAACAATTTTTTTTTTCTCCTTTTCCTTTGACACGCACCAGTTTTTTGGCTAATCAGTTACTCTGGAAAAGAAAAGAGATAAAATCTGGGATAAGTAGATTGTCTTCAGCCATTCCTATCTCTTGGCAAAGGAGTTTCTCGGATGTGCACCATTTTGAAGAAATAGGGACAATTGAAACAAGAAAAGGGACCAAGCTGGTATAGAATTGAATGACTAAACCTTATATGCCTTAAAGTGAACTGTATAGTGTGCACATGTTCCTGTGAGTCTATGAAGCAGCATGTTGTGGGTAAGAAAGAGGGGAATAAATAAGTGGGCTTGGGCCAGCGGATGATACCAAAACGTTCTAGGTTCCTCATCATGGGATATTATACGCTGCTTCAAATCCGGTGTACCTCATTTCAAGCAGCAGATATTTTCCTGAAGAGATGTATAAAGTAAATTTTTGTTAATTGAACTGCAGAGTCAGTGCAGAGCCTAAGAAAGAACATTCTGGCAGACCATAACATGTAAAATGGGGTAAGACAGCGGCTTAAGAGCAATCCTGTGGCTAACTTCTTTTGTAAGGACTCGTTTTTGTGTCTGGGATTCCCTCCCCCCCCCCTTTTAATGGGTACCTTAAAAAACTTAATGTTTTTACTAATGGATCTCAAAGTATTTTTTTAACTCTCATGGTCTGTGAGAGAATCTACATTGTGAGGAAAGCAAAAGCCCATAAATGTGATTCAACTTGCCCCAAACACACAAACACAGAGCTTGAGTATTAGAAGGGACCTTGGGGACCATGAAATTCAGTCTTCTTTATAAGTGAAGAAACTGAGCTAAACGTGGAATGGTGATCTCTGACATAATGTGCCTCATCCACTCCACCCTCACTGGAGTTCTATTATGGGATGTTCTTATGTGGCCTAGCATGAGCTTCTCCAGGCCTTGTTACTTATCAGTTTGCATGACTTGCTTTTCCTGGGAAGATGCGAGTGAGATATAACTAAAGATTGGATATCCCTTTGGTGGGCGTTTGACACAAGGCTCCTCTGGAATCCTGGCCTCCCCTGGAGGACATGCTATGTTTGCTTTAACCCCTGGACACTGTCTGCCCCCAGGATCCCAGCTGTTCACAGTCCCCACATTCTGCCCATAGAACTGAAGTTTGAGGACGACTAATATAGGAAATTTCCTCTCTCCAGGGACTTTAATGTATAGAAAGACATTGAATGTCAAAATCCCTCAAGACCTCAAGGAACAAAATAATAGATTAATAGAAGTGTTTTCAGCATACTGAAAGTTGGCACTGGTAACTTGGACGGAGAACCAGCTCTTTGCCTCTCAAACCACGTACCTGAGACGTTGTATGTCTCCTAGCTGGCAGGCATTTGGGGGGATGGATGTGGATGCACGTACATGACTGTGCATGTGCTCACATGTGCGTGCATCTGCTTCTCTTCTACCAGTTCTTCAACTTCTTATTCACATCCACCCCTCTTCACAAAGTCAGCTTAGCCTTTTCCAGAGGTGCCCCCAGTCTGGATACCTTTCAACTTTTATTCCGTTCTGTTATCCTGATACCTTTTATGCACTTGCATGCCCTGTTGAACCATTCTGTCTTCATGTTGGGCATTTACTTTTTCTTCTGAGAGAGATTGTTCCTTGGAGGTATGAGCTGCCGTCCTTCTGGATTTCCCCACAGCCTCAGCAAGGCCCTGAGCACAGCTCTGAGACTGTATGGTTGGAACATCTTGGGTTTGGAAGTCCAAAAAGAAATGGATTGGCCCGATTTGTTCGTTCAATAAATAAGTTAAATGAACACCTACTCGGGCGCCTGGGTGGCTCAGTTGGTTAAGCGACTGCCTTCAGCTCAGGTCATGATCCCAGGGTCCTGGGATCGAGCCCCGCATCGGGCTCCCTGCTCTGCGGGGAGTCTGCTTCTCCCTCTCCCAGTCGCCCTGCTTGTGTTCCCTCTCTCGCTGTGTCTCTCTCTGTCAAATAGATAAAATCTTAAAAAAAAAAAAAAAATGAACACCTACTCTGCTTGCCAAGGTCAACCAGATAAGGCACTGACAGGGCTGGGAGGAGAACCAGCTCATCCAGCCTCATCTCCTCCCTCCTACACACACACACTGAAATTCACGTATGTGAACCAGATGTCCAAGCAGAAGGTTGGCAGTTCCTCCATGCTTGTCCAGACAATGTAGTGGGCAGTCTTGAAGTCATACCTCAAACTTTCCTTTCTTCTTTGCCCCTGTTACACACTTTTGGGTATTTCCATTATTCTAAAGTATCATGTCTTTCCACACATAAAATGCATGCAGAATGTCACATGAGAAAAATGCCACATTAGGGAACTGAAGAAAAATAAAAACGTGGAAGGAATACTGATGTACCTGTGAGAAAAGCAAAAGAACTTCATTAATTTTTAAAAAATTGTTTTCCCTTATGGATACCTTTCAAACTTTTTTTTTTTTTTTTTTAACTGTGCATCTGTCTTCTGTCACTGGCATCCTCCAGCAGGAGGAATGGTCACAAAAGCTTGTCCCTGGCATCCTGTCTGAGTCTTCCATGCAACACTGTCTTCTTCTGCTCCTTTCTGGGGAAAAGTTCCTTCTGAGTTCTGTTTGTGCACGCATGTGTGTGTGTGCATGTGTCTCAGGGTCTTTTTTTTTTTTTTTTAAGATGTTATTTATTTATTTGTCAGAGAGAGAGCGAGAGAGCACAAGCAGAGGGAATGGTGGGCAGAGGGAGAAGCAGTCTCCCCACTGAGCAGGGAGCCCGACGCGGGATGTAATCCCAGGACCCTGGGATCATGACCTGAGCCAAAGGCAGATGCTTAACCGACTGAGCCACCCAGGCGTCCCCTCAAGGGTCTTTCTCGCTGATATCACAGTGATCTCTGCATAGCTGTCTAAATATATTTATATCCCCATTTGCTTGGGTTTTCCCACCTATGTGACTACCAGTGACACTTAAACTCTAAACGTGCTGAAAACCAAGCCTACATCTTTCCCGTAAGTTTTGTTTTCCTACTGTTTCCATGACAGGAAGCTTTCCTTTCTGATAGTGGTGCTTTAAGGCAGTGACCTTACAGTGGGAGGACTCAGTTTCCCTCCTCCTTGCCACCTTGGCCATGTCTTCCCATCTTTTCATATCTCAATTCCTACCTACAGCTTTACCCAGCCCCAACTGACAGCTTCCATCTAGGAATTCCACTATCACTTCCAGTAAGTTCTGGGCAGCCAGTGCAGAACTGGGCACATTTCAAGTGTGTTAGTTTTTACTCCCTAATTACACTGCGTGCTCTTCAAGGCAAGGATAGGAATCTTGTATGTTTTCTGTGACAACAATTTTGCAGAGCACGGTCTTGGCAGTATATTGTGAGCCGAGACTGATCAAGGCTCAGGGCACAGGGAACTGTACATATTAAAACCACATTTTATAGCTTCTACATATAGTTTCTTTCTTGAATTTATTCTTACATCGTAGATCTAAAGTTTATGTCCACGGATTTCATCTTTCCATCTTAAGAGTTTATTTTTTGTTGTTTTCTGTTAAGATCTTAGTAGCTACTCTACCAAGAAGCATTTTAAATTTGTTTTACTCAATTTAGAATCATGGAACCTTTTCCATCCTATCTTAAATTATCCATGCACCATCATAGAGACATTTCCATTCATATTTGGTGGCTTTTTTTTTCCCTTTGAGACACTTTAAGCCAAGAGTACTTGGCAGTTTCACTTTCACTTTGAGAGCCAAAAAAACCCCCAAATGGTAATAGCATAGAATCCCCTGGGCCAGTCAACATTTTATCCTTGTGAATTTATTTGCTGAAGGCCCTTTATACCTCCTTGCTTAATTTTTCAATTATTCCCCATGTTGGGGAACTGATGGGATCACTCATTTCTAAAAGATTTATATTGCTAACTTAGGGTATTCTGTGCCTCCTGGAACCTAGCACTCTCTGGGGCCTCAGGGACTCCTGGTACCAAAGGGCATGAGGTCAGGGCACTCTAAATAACTGTCTTTGTTATTATTATTTATTCTCCCTGAGCTATCTTCACAATAGTAAGTTGTTTTCCATAATTTTTGTGTACAGATATAACCAGTTTTGGCAGCAACAAATGTTATTTCTGAATCTTTCCTAAATTATCTTGACCTTCTGATCACAAAAAGAAGAAATGGGTCCTTTGGGATGTGACCACATGGTAATGTGGAAGAAGTCCAGAGTAAGACAGACAATACATGTCTAGTTGGCCCTGTCCCTCTGTCTCTGCCTAAACTCAGACCCTCTTTGACATTCACTGTTTTGGCACTCATCAGAGATACAGGGGTCATAAACTTGGAAGCTGAAGGAAATGAGTAACTTCACTCAGGAGGGTTAGGCAAGACGTAAGGGGAAGAGGGATAAGTAGGCCTTGGCTGGTTAAAGATGGCATTCCAGTTGGCACTACTGAGGATCACAGCTCTGGAGCAGGGAAGTGGTGAGCTGCCCAAAGGCCCCTGGGTCTTGATGCTGAAGAGCCTGGAGGAGCAAGCCAAGGAGTTTGGACTTCACCCTCAGGGCAAACAGAAGCATCGGAGCTTAGAAATAAGGCAGTGGGATCCTCAGATCTGCCCCTTAGAAATATGTTCATTTCCAGTGACAGAATAGAGACTAGATTGGAGGTAGGAGACATTGAAAACCCACCAACCCTCTGGAGGTTCCTGTGGTTCCAGTAACTACTACTCCCTCTCTGTACCTCAAGTGTAGAGGTAGTAACAGCTTTTCCGTTAATCACTCTTTGTGCTCCTCTTACATCCATCCACATCATTGTAAATTAATTCCCCTTAACTGTCCTGGTTTGGGTACGCCATCTGTTTCCTGTGAAGACTCTGGCTGATACACCCTCCTTCACACTTCCTTATAATTATTTGTTTCTATGTTTGTCTCCCCACTAGCCTGCGAGCATCTGAAATGCAGAGGGTGACCATGTGTCTTCATTTTTAGATTTTCGCCAGTTCACTTGAAATTTGCCATTGGCCAACTAAGTTTTATTTAGAGCAATGATTTCAGAGATGGAAAGGTCAGGGTCCAACAGGTTAGCTCAGGAAACCTTCGAAGGGGACACTTGAAGTGAACCAATAAGGATCTGCTGGTTGGGATATATGGAGAGAAACTGAGGGCAATTCATTCTAAGAAAACATGAGAGCGTGTATTAACAGGAAAGCAGGAAAGACCCTTCCAGGGGACCACAAGAAGAGATCGACTTTCCTGGAACACATAGTGGGTTGTGTGGAGAATCAGCAGGTTACTTCTCTTTCTAATTACATTTGACCCAAGATAATCTTAGCATGATTTTGCTGACCCCTGATCATTTGCTGTATTAAGACCAGAAAAGAAGTTTTAGAAACTGACCCAAGAAGAAACATTTTCAAAACAAAACAAAACAAAATGTCATTAACCAGCTTTTGGTAAGTAACTGAGAGTCCATACAAATCCTTTATTTCCCCATCCTAAACACCACTAGGATGCAAATCCTAGGCAAAGTAGGAGTAGGTGTCTTCCAGTGGTATATAACTGTGGTGCTCCTTGCTTCTGTTTTAATTGTTGGAGGCAGAATCCTGAAGGGCAATTTTTGGCAGGAAGGTTTCCACTTGCCCCAGTGAGAATATTGTGCTTTGCTTTTCAGGCACTGGAAGGTTCAGATGGGGACATTTGGGAGGATGTAGCCAGAGTTTGGGGAACCAGATTGAAGGAGTATGCAAGAAATGTTTGGAAGCCTTCGGGTAATCTGACTTCAAAACTGCAATTAGATGATCCTAGAATCATGAGATCTCTCTTCATTCTCCTACAAAGGCAGCTCCAGGAAAAACCAAAAGTTCAAAAAATGAATTCTATAAATACACATTACCTTTGTGTTTCCAGTCTGGACTTAGATGTTTCAGGGAAGAGTAATGTGTATGTGTGATGCCTAATCTCAGACTTTAAAAGCAAAATTAACCTGCCAACCTGAAGGATGCCTTGGATCTATGAGGGAAGTGGATATAAAGGGAACAGGCCTATAAAACTGGGTCAGGGGGTTACCCATGGCCTCCAGCATTTTGCTGGATCTAGGGAAGAGGTTCTGTCAAGCAATTTGTCTTTAATGAAGTCTCACATACAGATAATATTGTTCCTTTAAACAAGAGCTTTGTCTGTCATTGGCCACAGCTCATTACCCTGGTGTCCAGAAGTTGGGGGAAAAGCCGAGGGGTGGGTGGAGCAGAGGAAGCTCAAACCCAAGTGTTAGGAGACATGATTGTCTCCCCACTAGCCTGCGAGCATCTGAAAGATCTGGCCAAAATGGACATGAGAATCTCTGGAGCCTGTGGGTCAGTGGATAATAAGCAGGTTATAAAATAGAAACACTCAGAATAAACCTTTTCAGGAAAGAATCTAATGCAGAAAGCAAGAGTCCCTACACCCTGTTAGAACAGCCAGTGTTGGGACTGACACAGTCGTCCAGGCTCCCATCTGCTGTGCAAAAGGGAAATTGCCCTTGGAGCCTCCCTGAAAGGGTTATTTTCTCCCCCATTTGTACAGGTCCCCATGGATTTAATGGATTTTATCACTGCATTTGTTGGAAAGGAAAACAGTGGGAGAGCTCTTATCCTGGGTACTCTTTTCTTCATTTCACAAAATATCTCCACCTTTCCTCTCCTCCCAACACATATTCAACCTGCTTTATTTTCCTGCATGAGGCCTCTGAAATAGGCGGCAAGGGACGAGGGGGGAAAAAAATCAAGATTTGAGAGTCAGTAGCATTGAGTCTGAGCCTCAGTTCTAGCTGGTGAGTGTCCTCCTTTCTGAGCATTCGTCTGACATGAAGGTATTGAACTAGATAATGTCCAAGGTGCCTTCCAAGTTCTAAAATTACGTAACTGTAAAGGATGGAAATGAAGAGTATACTAGAGCCCCTTCATAAAGATGGAAGGAGAGTAACTTTATAACATTGAGCTGAAAGAAATATGCCCCTGTCTTCATGGTTTCCTGGTTTCCATTCACAGTCAGATTCAAGCAACAGTTCAGTTAGGAGATCCCCCAAAACTGAGTCATGTAGGAGATGTCAATTCCCAAGGCTTTCCAGACAATCACTTTCACAGCCGAGTGAATAATGTTTGATTTAGGGATTGGAAGCCTTGGCTGTAATATCTTTTGCTTCCTAACATGTCATGTCCATTTGGATTTGGGAAGCAGTTTTATAGAACATTAGAACATTTGATATATCTTTGCATGTAGATCATTGTGTTGAGTGATGGAGGAAAAGAAAAGTTGGAATGGAAACCTATAGGCACAGAGTTTTTTGCTCAGAAATATAAAGAATAATTTTTTAAAGCCAGAAGGGACACTGGGTATCACCTAATTCAAGGAGAGGCTTCAGGTGGTAAATCTCTTGGGATGTTGTGCAGACTTGTATTCAAATATGAATATGTGCATTTTCTGGAGAGAACCATGTGAATTAAAAAAAAAAAAAATCTGAGCAGGGTCCTAGTGCCAGCAAAGATATACCTTTTCATTTACAGATTAGAAAGGGGAGATCCCCCAGAGAAGAAGCTCCCCATAGTTCATGTCCATCTCAGAGCCCGGACTTAAACATGGATTTCTACTTTCTGCTCATTCTGTTTGGGTCTTTGGCAGACAACTTGCCATCAGCATTTTAGAACAGACCTTAAATTTTAAATTCTTTGAAAATGTAACATACTTCATTTACTTAGGAAGAGACTAAACCCATCTAGCAAGAGATTTTCCAGGCTGCAACCCTGACTCATCCACTCATCTAGCCCCATCTCTCTCTGAACGTTCATCCCGACAGATGTTTAAATAAATACACGCAGGGCACCTGGGTGGCTCAGTCAGTTAAGCCTCTGCTTCGGCTCAGGTCACGATCCCAGGGTCCTGGGATCGAGTTCCTCATTGGACTCCCCGCTCTGCGGGGAGCCTGCTTCTCCCTCTCCCTCTGCCGCTCCAGCTGCTTGTGCTCTCTCACTCTCTCTCTCTCTCTCTCTGTCAAATAAATAAATAAATACATGCATGTACACATACATGCATGCTACCACACACATGTACAGACATGCACACGCACTATTCCATGTATGTCCCTCTGGCACTACGTCACATGCTTTGCGAAAGGAGGCAGACGCCAATGAAAATGGTGAGTCATTTCAGCTCGCTAAAAGAAATGGTTACAGGGGCACCTGGGTGGCTCAGTCAGTTAAGCGTCCAACTCTTGATTTCAGCTCAGGTCATGATCGCAGGGTCGTCAGATGGAGCCCCACACTGGGCTCCACGCTCAGCGCAGAGTCTGCTTATCTCTCTCCCTCTCCTCTTCCTTGCACTCCCCCACCGAAATAAATAAATAAATAAATAAAATCTTAAAAAAAATAAGAAAGAACTTCCTGACTCAGTGTTTAAAAAAAAGAAAAGAAATGGTTATAGGTTTCCTGTGAGGCTGATCGTTATTTACCCTCCTTCTGTAGTATGGTCATGTGACTCTGACTGGAACCGCTATCCACTGGGTATGGGGCACATGTTACCAAGTAGAGTTTGTGTTTTTAGAATATGGTATTTACCATGACTGCTGAAGATACCAACAGATCTAAGGGAAGATGGGGGCACAAAATAATTTTATTTAAAGTTGCAGTTAAACCTTTGCATTGACACTGAATACCAGTCTTTGGCTTTCTTCCCTCTACTATGAGAAGGATTAAAGCAACACAGCAGCTCATGCCCCCATGTGGGGTACAAACCTGTCATGGCTTGGTGTGTGCAAGAGGCCTCTAGTCAGGGTCTGTTGGTGGGGGTCCCAACAGAAATGGGCATTCTTGGGATGGCTGGTCCAAGAGTTGACCCAGGTAGAGAGGCCATTGGTTTCTCATACTCCTTAAGACTGGTGTGGTGACTTTTCTGAGCAGGATAGCCGACCAGCTCAGCAGAGAATAACGGCTTCATCTTGTTCCCCATAGAAGCGAGCTCCAGGAGGCCCAGGAGTATTTGACTGGGCAGCCTCAGCAGTTGCCCCATCAGTGTACCCAGGGCTTGCGTGGTTCAGGACTGCAGGAGGCCCAGAGGGCAGTGTTGTCTTGGGGGTCATGAGACATCCCTCTTTGCCTCTATTCCCAAACTTCTCCTCTCCCAGCATCCAAACACATGGACAGACAGACAGACATATACAGACACACACACACAAACACACACACACCTGCAGAGGTTGTGCGTTGTACCATTGTGATACTGGTCTTAATTCCTAAAAATGCTTGAATAAGTTCATTTTTTTCCAAATTCACTCATTTTTTTTTTTTTATTGATACACAGGGTCCTTCTGGATATCTGTGCTTTTGTTAGAATTCTGATTGATTTTTAGTGCTCCTTGGTTCCTCTAGAAAACAGTTGAGCAAGAGGAAATGGCCTCTTAAGCCATTGTGGGGTGAATTGTTTTCTTAAATGAGCACTATTTTTTATTCTCCCCATCACTGTGTTTGGCTTTCCATGTCAGCTTGACATGGTGTGCTGTCCACCTCTCTGGTGCTCCAAGGGATCTGTTGGTACCTGGTTGAGCACCTTTTCTTGGACTCAGGATGGTTGCTCATCCTCGGCAACACTGATGCCTGTCCCCAGTTGTACTTTGAATCACCTCCTGCCAACACCTTGAAAATCAAGTTTCCAGAGGTGAGTTGTGTTGAATCCAATACCTGAGCTGGAAAAGGACAAGTCATGGACCAGTGTTTCTAAACATTTATCACTGGAGGAGAGCCTTAGAGTGTGGGGTTGGGTTTGCCTTGGCTTTGCCTCGTTTTGAGACTGTTTTCTTTAATGTGAAAACCCCACTGGCCGGAGGTGGTACTCGGATTGTTGCTTCTATGGCATTAACAGTGGGTGACTTCAGGAGGCCTCTTTGGGCCCATGTCAATGATGCATTCATTTTGAGCATCAGATACCCAGAGGACAGAGAGGGGACAGGCCGTGAAAAGGGAGGAAGGCACTAAGCTCCTTCTCTGAGAATCCTTTCCCACTGATGTGCTACAGTCAAACGAAACTCAAGTTGAACAGTCCATTCTGTGGCTGTGTCTTTTCAGACTGTCTTTGAAATTGAGGCGTTACCATCGGAAGATAGCCTATGATGATGGCTTCTCTCCTCGAATGTCAGAGGATGTGCGAAGTTGGTTCTGGCGGCTTCCTGGGCAGGGGAAAGGCTTTTCTTCTCTTTCCTAGAGGAAGCTGTCCTCTATCGAGAGACAAGTGCTGGACAGAGATAGAAAGAAAGAAGCCAAGAGTTTTGTGGCTCAGCCATAGGCCTCACAGACTCTCGGATTTCCTGCGGAGGGTGACAGTGTGACTGCATTGAACGGGTATTAGGCGGAGAGTAGGAAGCCTTCTGTGAGATCTTGGACCTCAGTGGTGCAATCTGTAGATGAGAAACTGGAATCATCCCCCTGCTCTATCAGGCTCTACATGTCTAGGATTTTGCCAATCATTAAAATGGGAAATTACACAGCTTTGCCTTTTGAGGAAAGAGAGAGAACGTGGGGATTGATCCAGCTTGCACTTAGTAATTAATTTATTCTGCAAACACACAGTAATTCTGTAGAGTGTGCCAGACACTCTGTTCTGGGTTCTGTGGATGCAAGATTTGAGTCATCAACTCAGGGTCATCTGAGAGCTGACACCCTAATAGACTGCATGTGTTTCTGGACATGGGGATGCTGGTGGGTTTTCAGCTCACAGATAGCCCTGCCCCCCTCTCCCCCTACCCCAATCCAGTGGGGTGTTAGAACAGGCGCTGTCTGCCAGGCAGATTCATGAGTCCTTGGCTCAGGTTCCTTACTGAGTTTACAAGCACCACTGATCAGGTACTAAAGTTTGCAAGTCCCGTAGGCTGGAAGTACAATGCTCAGTAAGGTCAAGGTTCCTTGTCCTCCAGGAACTCCCTGCTTAACAGGAGATCAAGGCCGAAAGTGACCAGAGACTGAGGTCTGTAGTTGAGGCAAGAACTGAAGGCGCAGAGAAGGGGCACCTGATTCAGTGGGAATATAGGAGAAGCGGGGGCAGTGGGAACAGGATAGGTCATCAGAGAATCTCACTCAAAAGCAGCAGCTAGCATCTTCCAGAAGCTACCTCTAGCTTCTTTGATTTGGGCAGAGTTCTATAAAAGATGTCAAGAACCTGCCTCATGTTAAACCTGCACCGGATGCAAGATAGTTGTCGTGGAAATGGAGGTTTCTGCGTGGGGAGAGGAGATCTGGCTCAAAGAAATCAGACTGGCCCCCATGCAATATAGCGGGTGCGCCCTATTTTCTGCACTCGGGAATCATGCCTTTTCGTTGGAGAGGCAGGTTCTCCATCCAAAATGGAGGACATGCACAAGCATGAAGGGCAGTCAGAGAAAAGTGATGCCTGTGACAGTAAATTCTTCAGATGGTCAGGAAAATGAAGCATTTGACCACAGAATGAGGTAAAAGGAAATGACTTTAGAGACACTGAGCCTTGAGTTTAGTTCTGCTCCACGGTCTCTACTGAGAACAGAAAGTCTTCAAACTTCCATTTCCTTACATGTAAAATGAGGGAGGGCACTCCTGCCTCTCGAAGTTGCTGTGAGAATTGAGGTCTAGCCATGTGGGGGTGGTGGGGGCGGGGGGTATCTCCAGCTTAGATGATGGTTTGATTCTTCACACCATGAGTCAGTCCTTCATCCTTAGAAGATGGGGGGAAACTTACCTGGATGATATGCTGGACTGAAGATAGAATGATCTCCCTCTGGAGGTAGGGCCTTTCCCCCATTATGAAGGCCACCCCAAGCTTTGTCCTCTCTTCCTTCCGCCCTCATTCCTTCAGTCCACTCCATTTACCCTCATTGGTGTGGGTCTCAGATTCAACACTGCTTGTGTGGCTGGCTTCTAGAAGGGGTTTCCATTGAAACACCAGTTGTAAGGCTTCTTGTTTTTCATTCAGCCAAAAGTCTTGCATTTGTCCTCTTGCTGGATTGAGGTGGGGAGCACAAGAGGGAGAGGATGGAGGAAGAAGCTAAGATTTCCTTTCTCTTCAGGCTCAAGGTAGTGCAGGTGGAGGTGGGAGTGGAGGTTGCTGTGTATGGTTGGGAGGACCTTTGGCCCAAAAGAATCAGAAGAAAGTTTAATAGAAGGCCAAGTCCAAGGGCCACATCAAATGCCTCTGGTTCCTTAAAGGTTAATTTATTACAATAAATAGGGTAAAGGTTATCTATTCTTACACACCCAGAATGGGCAAAGCAGAAATACTGTCTATTAGCTTACGTAATGGCATGTTTAGGTGGCCTAGGAAGTAGGAGCTTCCAGTGGTAAGCAGAGACTAAATAAAATTTCCTTCCTATTTTTTGAAGGAAACTTCCTGACATTTTTGAATGTTTGATTAGTGGACCCACATGCTGAGTCCTTTAGAGTCAGATCCCTGTGAGCAGAAATACTTAAAGGCTTCAGGAAGGAGACAGATACAAGCTTGCTGCACTGTGAACTATTGCTTTTGATATTGTGCAGTGTACAACTTGTGCAGCTGTGCCTGGCATTCGAGGAGGTCAAAATATGAGCAGAATTTTTTTTAATTGGATTGCATTTGATAATCATATTTGTAGAAGAGGCTTACCTGGTTGGTGAAATAGCATGAGCACAGGTGTGTGAAGGTGACTTACAAACAAGAAGTTTGTGGACTTCAGGGTCCTTGAATCCTGTTTAGCTGCACTTAATGTCAATTGAAATCTCATAAATTGGGCTATGTATCCTGCCACTAGTATCAGAAACATATTTTTGGCCAGGGAGGTCCGGGTGGGAAGATGTGGAGCTCTTAGGCTTGACATGTACTGTGCCAGGAGTTCAGTGTAGACTTGGATTCCTGCTCTCTCCTCAGTTCAGAAATCAGTCAACTAACTGATACTTACTAAGCTCTTACCATGTGCCCAGTACCTGTCAGCTGCTGAGGGATAAGAGGGGAGGATGTGGTTCTAATCCTTAAGGATTCATCTCTGGATGAGGAAACAAAAGTTAGACCACACAATCTGACACATAAGTGTGTGGTAGAAGTCATGGGGACTTCAGAACTCAGAGATGGGAGTTATTAGCAGGGTTTTGAATTGAACTTGACACTGAGTCAGATTTAAAGGAGTGCTCTAAGGGTGGGTTTGTACCTGCTTCCTAGGGTCAAGGAGGGGAGAAGTGGGCGACAGAAATTCAGATTATCCAATGAAGACTTGCTGCCACTGTTAACTTTGGTCATTTTCTTGGAGCTGGGGTTCCAGAAATTTAAGGTTTTTTGACACTTCTCCCCCCTCCCAATTTTCTTGAGATATAATTGACATACACACATTGTGTAAACTTAAGGTGTACAATGTGATGATTTGATGCACATATGTATTCTGAAATGTTTTGCACGATCGGGTTAGGTAACACACCCTTTACCTCCCATAATTACCATTTTTTGGTTGCTGAGGTTACGGTTGACATGACTTTGTGCTTCTAATACCTGTGTTTAATATCACCATGTGATTTGCGTATGTGGCGCCTTCTAGTCTGTGCCTCTCTCTTGTAGCCTTGTGTCAGAAGCTTGTGGAGTCAGCAGGGTGACAGAACCCTGGTGTTAAGGATGAGGATGGAGTCAGGATTACTGCCTTGGCCAACCAATACAATGACAATCTTCCGAATTTTCTTTGAGGTTGACACATATGTTTCTCTTGCCAGGCAGGTAAGGATACTGAGACCCTCACGGGCAAAACGACAGCCAAAGGACACACGCATGCTTAGTGACGGGGCTGTAGCCCCTCTGGGCCTTCTGTTTCTTCATCTGTGATGTTACAGGCTTGAAAGACACGATTGGGGAGGACCCTCCAGCCCAGTGGCCTGAGTCCATGTCTAATGCAGCTTTCCTGATTCCAAATTAATGTGCTCTCCATAACACCAGGCTCTTTCCTTGGCTGAACAAAAGTGATTTGATTCCCCAAATCAATAAACAAATTAGAGAAACAGGAGAGAGAGAGAGAGAAAGAGAGCCTGGGAACCACGGAACAACAGATGAGAGAAGAAGGTCTGGCTGGGAGAGGGGAGAGGTGGGAGGGCTCCTGGGGAGCCTCTTACAAAAGCCAGAGCAGGGCAGAGCAGGGCAGAGCAGGGCAGAGCAGGGCAGGCGGGGCAGGCAGGGAAATTGCAGCCTCCACTGGCCTTTTTCATTCTGGGAATCTGCTAATGGGTGGGAGAGGGGTTAGGGCAGACCCCTGAAGGGGGAGAGAAGGGGAGGGGCGGGGTAGCAGGTGCAGGCCAAGGCTACAATGCAAATACTCGGGAAGGACCGAGGGGCCAGGCTGCAGGGGCATTTGTGAAGCACATCTTGGGAAAATACAGAGAGAGGTCTGCAGCTGGCTGAGGGGAGAAGGTGCAGGAGGGGAGAGGGAGGGAGCCCTCAGGGGAGAGCTGACCAGATTCTAGAAAAGACCAGTGGTGAGTTTTGTAGCTCAGTGATACCTCTATGCCTCCCCTTACTAGAAGGGAAATTTCCCATTGCTGTCCAGTTACTGAGACAGGACACAGCCCCTCTATGAACACCAGGGCATCACAAAGGGAAGGAGTACAGCCTTTCTATGAATGAGTCCTCAGCTGCCTGCTTTTACAACCTTCAGATGCCAGGGTTCTTTGGAATAGGACACCTCAGCTCATCACCCCACATTGTCCCCTCCTTTAAGTTTTTATTCTTCTGGACCCAGTTTTAACAACAACAAAAAAAAGGGCACTTAGGATTTTTTTTAAAAATACCTTTTAAATTTATCCGTTTGCACACCCCCCCTTCCTCCCCGATGGATTCTTTCACCTCTTTCTGACCCAGAATGCTGTGTGTCTTGCTTTGAGTTGACAAGAACGCATTAAACATGGGTCCAGCCACAGATTCAAGGAAACTGACCATCTTCCAGGGCTTGTTCTGTTTGGGGTCAGATGGTAATACTGCCCCCCTGGGTTAAATCCAGATGGCACATAGGGATCTCTAGGCTCGTCCTGTGCATTCCCTCAATTGACAAGTAGCAGATCTGCACATCAGCACCAGCCCAGCTGCATCCTTGAGGGTAAACCAAGAGGCCATGGATCCAAATGACTTAATGTAGAGGTGAGGGTAGAGTCAAGAGCATGGACTAAGAGACTTTGCTGGGAGTGCAGGCCGCTAACAGAGAAGCATTGCATCTGAAAGCTGGAGGCCTAGTTACTTTCCAGACCAGCCCTCTCAGCAGGCAACCACAGCCCAGACTGGGCAAGTGACTTTCCTAGGGTCACACGGTTCAATATTGGGGGCCTCAAAAATACAATGTCCAGCCTCTGTCGCTGTCCATATGACCACCCTAATACAGGACTCATGCAAGAATCTGGCCAAGTAAGGAGCCTTGCACTTGAGCATTGTACCTACGTGGGGAAAGTGAGGTGACTATAAACACTTTAAAATTAGAGAGTCATCTTGGTCTGGGATGACTGTGGGTCTCAGTTGAGCCAGGAGGTGCACTGTGGATAGCCATGCTTTCCAAACAGAAATTGGGGCGTGTGTGTCCTGGGGACAGTCGGCAATCAGATTATGAACGGAGAAATCAGAACTGTCTGGAGAAGTCCTCCACTTATGGTTCTTGGAAATACATAACCTTTCAGAGTATCTTTAAATCTTCCAAGAATAGACAGATTACTGTATATGATACATATTTTGCTATATATTTGCTACATGACTTAACTATTTTAAGCAGGTGTTTTGGTCATTCTGCATTCATGTTGAGTTTTATAAATTAGCACTTTTAGTCCTCTTTTACCCCAGCATTACATGATTTCCTAAATAGGAAGTGGCAGGCCAGGATTTGAAACCTAGTCTACCTCCATGTTACACACTCTTTTGTTAGTCTATGCTGTCTTTTGAGGGGCATTTTTTTTTTTTTAATTATAGAGCTATTTCATCACAAAGTGTTTCATAAATAAAAAGAAATTTATTCTGGTGGAGATGCTGAGGATCATAAAATCACCGAACCTTAAAAAAAGAAGGCCTTCAGAGTTGGTTGATCTCAGCCTCCTTGTTTTGCAGATGAGGAAGTGAGGCTGGAGCTGTGAAGTGACTTTGGCCAAGGTCAGGCAGTAGTGAGCCCAAGACTGTCAGGGGAGTGTGCCTTCCACTCTGATGCATGGATTCCTTTGGTTTACAATTGGTGTCCATGGCCATGGGGGTCGTGACCAAAAGTTGCCACGGTCACAGGTGTCCTTAGTGGGTTTTGTTTAGTGTCTTACCTCCTACTCCCATCCCCTACTGGTATTAACCACTTTTAAGGAGATGGAAATCATACCTGCCTACTTGCAAAGTTAAAGGTGGCCTACAGAGAGCTCGGGGGCATGAATGGTTCTTTGATGTTTGTTATCTTCACAAAAGCATTTATAAAAACACTGTGAGAGTTCTTTCTGTGAAAAGAAAAGAAACACACACACGCACACACACACACACCCCTAACAGGATTATGTTCTGTTGTTAGTGTGCCCTTCTAACCATCTAGCACTGTGAAAACACGCTACAGTTTATATCCGTTTGTTTAGATCCGTTTGCATTTGCTTCCACTTGATATTGTCACAAATACTTCCCCATGTTTTCTTAGTGATTTGAGTGACCAGATAATATTTCATTGAGCACACACACACACACACACACACACACGCACCACATTTAATAGTCTGCTATTATTGGACTCTTGAAAGCAGTTGAACAATTTTGCATGTAGCTTTTTATTCTCTGGGATTGTTTCATTAGGACAGATCCTTGAGACTGAGAACAGACTTCCCTTTTTCTCTTGATGTTTGTGTCATGTTGGTTTTCCAAAGATGAATGGAAATGCCACCTTTAGTTGGGAGTGGGTGATCACCCGATTTCCTACCAAGCACCAGATACCCCGAAAGCTCATGCCCTCTCCCAGGAGAACTGCTGAGTGCTTACCCACCGCTCCGTCATCTGAGAGTGTGGGTATAAATTTTCCTTCCCATCCTTCCTCTACATAGCATTGGGTCCTTTCTTTTTTATAGTAAGTCTTACTATATTATGTTTCCTTCTTTGCAGACAGTCCCACAAACATTTTTGGAAGTAGGTGGAGGTGCACACAGAAATGGAAGCTCTTTCAATCTTTACAACGTCCTGAGTGGTGGCAGAGGGCACCCCGGTATGACAGTAGGACACTATACCCCAGAGGTCGGTAGCCCGCTCAAGGTCCTGTGGCAGGCAGGCAGCAGAAGTGAGACTCACATCCAGAACCTTGTACTGGGTCCCCAGCATCTTTCTTTTCTTTCCCTAGTTTTATTGAGATAGAATTGACATATTAGCACCGTTTAAGGTATACAACATAAAGAGTCGACTTGCATATATCGTGAAATGATTCTCACAGTGAGTTTAGTTAACATCCATCATCTCCCATGGATACAAAAAAAGAAAAAGAAAGGGGCAACTACCTTGGTCTGCTTTGGTTCAGGTGATAATGCTGTCCTCAGGTTAAAATACAGCCGGCAGGGCGCCTGGGTGGCTCAGTTGGTTTAGCGACTGCCTTCGGCTCAGGTCATGATCCCAGAGTCCTGGGATCCAGCCCCGCATCGGGCTCCCGGCTTAGCCTGCTTCTCCCTCTGACCCTCTCCCCTCTCATGCTGTCTCTCTCTCTCTCTCTCAAATAAATAAAATCTTTTTAAAAAAAAAAAGAAAAAGAAAATACAGCCGGCAGGTACGAAGTGGATACTAAGCATTTCCCCCGAGAAAGATGGTTCCAGAACGAAGTAGGTCTGCATGTATCCTACATGTACACCCTGAGGACAGGAAAGATTGAAATGATTCCAAGCCACAGCGAACGGTGAGGACCCATAGCCAAGGCAGGGCAGGCAGGATAACTCTTTCACAAAAACGGGGCACCCCTGTTGTACGTGTCACTCCCTGCTGGTGGTGGAATGAGCAAGCAGCTGGAAGCCGTACCAGGCCTGCTAGTCCAGGGGCTTAAGGAGGCTGGCTGGTTCATGGGGGAGTGGCTCTTTCTGGCTGGCTCAGCAGGAGAACATTCCTCACCAGGCCAGCCCAGGCTGGGCTTGGAGCCACCCAGCCAAGCGCCACGTGGCAGGTGGGCAGTAACATGGCCGGAGCTTGGCTTCTGGAGCCCAGGGCTGAAGTTACAGCCTTGTGGTTTTCCTGTTGTAGGGCATCAGTTTCTTTCTCAATCACACAAGGTAGTTAAGAATCACAAAGGTACCCCGGGGAAGACCCTAGAAGGCAGGGAGGGCATCCGCTCCTCAGTTTCCTAACTCTTGCAGCTTCTGCTGGGGTGCTCCCCTGGCCACCAGATTCTGAGCGTACCAGCACCTGCTTGTCCTCTATCTGGCGTGGGACTGGGACGTCCTCAGTCCTAAGCCTAGTGTTTTTGAATGGGGGACGGGGGGTGGGCAGGGATGCAGGCAGGGGTTGAGACTCAGGCTCCTTTTCCCCTGTGCAAGCGGTGCACACAGAGGACACAGCTTTGGGGAACCTCTGCGATGTTGGGGAAGAGAGCACCACCAGCTCTGCTCACTCGGTCCTTGACACACACACCTTTGTCAGAGCGTCGACCCTGTGCCCGAACACTGGAAGTGCAGGGATGGAATGGCTCTGGACTCCATGGTGGGCAGAGGCCATGTCTAGTTCACTTACAGGGAAATATCCCATGTCTACAGAGTGGCTGAGACATGGTAATTGCTCACTTAATGCTTGTCTCATGCCCCAACTGAAGACACGGTCTCTGATTTCAAGGAGCTCACAATTTAGTGCGGAAAGGCAGATGGATATATAGTCCCAATGACATTCTGGCAAGTGACTTGATAGAAATGTATACCTGGTAGCTTGGGAGCCATCAAACTCACATTTCCTTTCATAGAAGTAAGAGGATTACAATTTCTTATTGGCAGGTAAGTATTCTGCTTCCCACAGGATGTCCAAAGAGATGTATTGCTTCCCGCAAAGATACGTTGACTCCGGAAACAGCATATGTTGGTGGAAAGCAGTCTGGGTTGGGGCTAGGGAGACCTGTGTTCCAGACCCTCGGGCATTATCTCTTTGTGCTACAATTGTTTGCACATACAAAATCCGGACATTTACTCCTTCTCTACCTACCTCCCAGAAGGGTGTTCCTTAAAAGCCTCTACTGTGGGGCGCCTGGGTGGCTCAGTCATTAAGTGTCTGCCTTCGGCTCACGTCATGATTCCAGGTGCTGCGATCGAGCCCCGCATCGGGCTCCCTGCTCCACGGGAAGCCTGCTTCTCCCTCTCCCACTCCCCCTGCTTGTGTTCCCTCTCTCACTATGTATCTCTCTGTCAAATAAATAAATAAAATCTTAAAAAAAAAAAAAAAAAGCCTCTACTGGCTCTCCATTACCTACAGAATAAAATCCAAACTCTGCAAGGCAGAATCCAAGCTCTTTACAATCTGTCCTCTCTTTCCTTTGCACCTGGCATTATCCTGAATTTCCCCAAACATTCTTTGTCTTTCTCTACCCCTGTACCTCTGTATGCAGTGCTCCCTCTCTCTAGAATGATCTTCCAGAATTGGCCTATCCAGAGACTTTCCAAGCTCAACAGCTGTCCCTGTTTTCTCCAGAAGAGTTGCTCCCTCACTTGTAGCTGCTCCCATGCTCCTTCAGGCATCCTCCTAACAAAGCATTTGTCCCTTTTTCCTGTTTATACACCTGTCTTTCTTCTCTTCTGGTTTCTCAAAGGCTTTGGACTCCCCTCCCAATCCCCTGTTTCTGACACAAGGCTGTGTTAAGTAAGCACTTGTAGCTAGCATTGTTGAACGTGTTGGAGTAGACCAGCTCCTGGGAGAGAAGAACTATGGGTGGAAATAACAAAGAAGCGGATTTCAACTGAGTGTTCAAAGGAATGTCCTCAGAATCAGAGCTGGTCATCAAGGGCATGGATACCATGGGCGTATCTGGGGACTTGCATGTTGTCCCTGGCTCGGAACACCTGTGACAGCACAGTTCGTTCTGGTGTGGCTGTGTGGAGAGCAGAAAGGCAGAAGGGACTGTGCTTCTCTGGAGCCACTATCGGAAGGATATATCTCTACTGATTAAATTCTCACTGTCTCTCCCTCTGTTTCTTTGATTTCCTTGTAACTGTTTAATCACTGTTCAGTAACCACATTTATTAGTACAACAGTGACTTATGTTCTGCAGAATGGAGTGATCCAGGCTGGAGCATGACTGATTTGGGGAGAAAGTTTGCTTTCTCCATTTGTGGACCTTTAGTTTGACCTAGCAGCCTCTTCCTTCTTATAGGGAGTGTGGGAAGAGTTGTTTAGGTTTGGGACTACCTATCCCTGACTCCTTCATCACCAGGCAGTCCAGGCGATGGACTATAATCTGGGAAATTACAACTTC
This sequence comes from Leptonychotes weddellii, assembly GCF_054177405.1. NCBI lineage: Eukaryota > Metazoa > Chordata > Mammalia > Carnivora > Phocidae > Leptonychotes > Leptonychotes weddellii. The sequence goes on along the minus strand of NC_138381.1, from coordinate 26,250,454 downwards.
CTGAGAGTAATATTCACATTGTCCTCCCTTCTTTATCTTCTAGCATGTCTTCAAAACTTCTCACAGTGTCTTTCACATGAATATCCATTTAAATTTGTCTTCTAAAATAGTTGACAGTTGATATATAACCATTGACTAGCAAACAAATTCTAATCAAAATGTCATGGGTGTTGCAAATCTTTAGCTATTGATCCCATGATTCCTTATAGAATCCATCACCGGCCATGGACAAAGCGTCTAGGTACTATAGTTAGGATGCTAGAATGCGATTCTTTGCAACCTATTTTGCTGATAACCCTCCTGTCCAGCCAGCCTCGCCCTCCAGCTGCCCCCACTGAAGATATTGCAGGTATCAGCCTGGAGAACGGTACTCCAGCTCGCTCCCTACTGTGACAGAGGTAGTGCGTGACAGTGGCTGGTCCACTACTGAAAACCTAGGTCTCTGATTGAGATGCCCCCGATGCTCTTCCCCACAGGGATGTGCATGGCTGTGGCCCAGAGTCACCAACTGTGCAGTTGTTTCCAGTTTGAGTATAGAAATAAAAGAGACTTTACCTTTGCTTAGTTCCTTATGAGTTATTCATTAGAATATATTGCTGCCCACAAAAAATATCAAGCAGACTCTAAATCCTAGAGTAGATATTGGTTACTTGAAAGCTGTTAGCACTTAATAGCCTAAAAAGAAATAAACATTCCTGGCTTTGTTTTCTTGCAGGTGATATGAAAGAAAAAGACACATGCTTCCATCAATCTGGGGGAGAATACCTAACAAAACAAAAACCAATGATAGATTCTCCCTCCCTGTCCTAGTAATAGCGGTTATATTTTAAGAAAATAAATAAATGAGGAACACGCCTTCTATTCAGCAAGACATAGATGGCATTTATTTTTTTATGCCTAGCCCTGTCATTTGGTGCTGAAAACATTTGCTCTGTGATGAGGACTTGCATCCATTAAGGCTCATGAGTTGGGGGCTTTGGTACCACATACACGTACGGGTAGGAAGGCATTCTAGAACATTCTAGAACATGCAGACGCAGTACAGCAGGACCTGAGAGGTCATTCTCAGGTCAAGGAAGTTAAAACCTGGCGACAACACAGATTCTTTGCTTTTCGAATGGGGGCTTTTGTGCAAAAGGGAACTAGGAACGATCTTTGTTAGCCAGTGGCCAGAGAGGTGAAAGTGTGGATAACCTAAGTAGGAGAACCAAAGCGATCTTGGAAGCCAATCCCCTTGATTCACAAATAAGAAATGATTTGACTTTTCTCTTCATTGTACTGCTTAGTTGTTATCTGTTCTTGATGTGAGCAATGGGCTTATTATAGACCATTTGGCTATGGGATTGGTTGAATTCAGAAGAAAACAATACTTGATGAATCTTCAGTGCAAAGGTACCTTGGCTTCAGAGTAACCATGGCAATAATTCCAAGTGTCTGAGAGGATGGCTCCCCGGTATCCTGATGATGTCCCTGTCATCCCAAACTCCACCCAGACTCCAGCTCTACACCCCTGCGCTAATCTTAAAGACTAGCTGTAGTGCCTTGGAAGGTGATGGGTGGGGGGGTAGGGGAGGGGAAGATGGATCTTAAGGCTGCAGCCCACTCTGCCTCTTGGCTCTTCTTAAAGCTGACCCATCCTTTGGTGCCCATCGCAAACCTCCCCTCCCCTGAGCCCCTCACAGTGTGCATCCTGCCTCCAGGAGCCGGTGTACATCTCATCCCTAGTACACTCTTCCCTTAGACCTGCTCCTTCGCTGTATGCAGCATCATGTAAAGGGTTTGGTATGATTTGTGTGCTTCCCTTATAGGGCTTTTTAATGTGGCAGGTACACTAGATTGTATCCTAGATTTCTAAGGGAAGGTTCTCCATTAACATTTGTTTTTAATTGTAATTCAGTGCTCCATAGGTATATGTTGACAGATTTCTCAATTGCCCTTCTATATTTCTGAAGGTTCAACAAAACATTTCCATGGGTGTGCCCTTAGCTTTTATTCTAAAGAACCCACTACATATTTAACACTAGCAAAATATTTTTCTATATGAGAAGTTATAACTTTGGGCTGTCTCCTCTCCCTCTTTCTTTTTCTTTGCCCTAAGGCATTGCCCTCTTGAGGCAGTTTGGAAAAAGAAGAGGGGAAGGAAGAAGCAGGAAGAAGGAGGAGGGAGCAATGAGAAAGGAAGACAGTGGCTAGGGAATCCGATGTGGAAAGGAGTAGATAACTGCAGACAGTAGGTAAGGGGTCTGGGCCCCCGTGCTAGGAGAGAAAGAAGCAAAGAAGAATCTTGGTCTTGCTGGATTCACAGGGACTACACTCTTCTGCATGGACACTGATCCTCTCCTGGACTTAATTGTGTTAGCTGCTTCTCAGCACTTCTCCCGGGAGAGAGGGGCACAGACTCTCCAGGACATTGCTTACCAAGTTAGAGTTAGTTTTTCCTCTTTTATTCAGGAACTTGCTCTGTCTTCCTCCACTTGATCCCCAAGTGTGGACATTAGGTAGGGTGTTTCAGATTATGGTGACAGCCTGGGATAGACATGCATACTGGTTGCTTACTTATCAAGAAGTTATACCTTGTCTGTTGCTAAAGGAATCTCAGAGGTTTACAAGCATAATACAAAAAGCAGCTATTAGGGGAAGAGCAAAGCGGAAACCATCTAAACAGAGTGATAGCTCCCTAGTTCCTTCAAGGTTCTGCTCATCTACCTTGGGGGACTGACTTGGGCTGTAGATTTGCTGGAAGCCACGAGGAAAAGGGAAACATTTTATATGACCACTTTCATTGAACAAAAGGCACACATTCGCCTGCAGAAGATTTCTGTAAGTATCTTTAAACAAGAATTGTTTCTTATATAGTAGACAATATTTTCAAGTCCGGTTTTAGAAAAGACAAATACTAATCAGGCAGATGGCTTTCAAACTGACCTTCTTGAAATGTAGAAGATATAAAGTTAAATTGGAAATCCATGAAAACATTTCCAAAGTAGAGTAAAATAATATGGTTCATCAACTTTGGGGTAACCCTCATCTGACCCATTCATCCCAAGGCAGTCATAAGGAGAAAAATCATCTCCTGGCTGTTGCAGATTTCTTGATGCAGATTTACTGGATGGTGCAAATAATAATAATAATAATAATAATAATAATAATAATAATAGATATAATGCTCCCGCCTTTTCTAGGAGCATTTTTACTTAGTCATTCTTTCATTTCTCAAAGTTTGCTGGAGCAGCAGAGTAGAACAGGAAAAGCATGGCCCATGGGATCACAGGACCTGAGCCCGATTCACAACACTGCTACCCATTAGCTACGTGACCCAGGACGAGGGAGTTAATCTCTCCGTGCCTTGGTTTCTTCCCCTGCCAATACAGAGTCACTCTTACCTTGTTTCAAGGATTAAATGGAATTATGCCTAAGCAGACAACTAGCAGAGTACCTGGAATTTAGTAGGTGCTCAATACTTGTTAGCTGAATCTTTTTGCAGCAAAAGATGATGGAATACGTGATGTCTTCTCTTAAGGAATTTCAGGGGAAGCCAATAGAGTCCAAAAGGAAAGTTCTGGTAGAAGGATTTTCACTAGTTCAAAATACACTTGGTCCTTTGAAATCTCAGCGTTGTCACCTTTCTTACAAGGGCAAAGAAAAGGGTGGTGAGGATGATGGAAAGACCCCCTTGCCACCCTCTTTCCGAGCTGCCAGGCCTTCAGCCCTGGCACAGAGGTTCACTGCATTCAGCTCCCTGATTGCTTTGTACCTGTTGGGCCTGCCCCCACCCAGGGCCCTTTTTGGCCTTTCCTTTTTCCTCTTTCAAAAGACCCCAAGGGGGTCCCAGGGCCCAGTGGCTGGACTCCCAGGTCGCCTCACAGAGGCCGTGTTGTCCAATAGAAAGGCATGTGGAGTCCCAGGGTGAGAGAGAGGAGGACATTATCAATCATGAGCTGTGAAAAGCCAGGAGAGAGCGGGAGGGCTAGGAGAGCAGGGAGGACTGAATTGAAGTAGAGGATTTTTTTTTCCTGGTCCTGTTGTTGTCGTTGTTGAAGCGAGCGTTCTTGGACATCTGCCCAGACACATGCTGAGTTAAAGAAGCAGCAGGATAAATTCTTAAAGAGTGAATTGGGAGAGGGGCAAGAGGTGGGGGTGGGGAGGACTAGTGAAAAGGAACCGAGGAATGATTCCAACTCCCAGACAAAGGAGGCCCCTGTAGACCAGCCCAGTCGCAGCCCGGTCCTTCTGTGGCTCAAATATGGTTTGTTTAGCACAGAATCCAGGAACACCAGTGCTCCCTATTAGCTGCTTTGGGCTCACAAAAGGGCCACAGAGGGAAGCTACAATTTCTCGAGCTTTCTTCTTTATATCCAGTGCAGGCTGAGAACGCTTTGGGGAGAGCTTCTCTCTCTTGCTTCATTGGCCCGGGAGATACTTACTGATAAGCCACAGTTCATGATACAGTAGCATGATGATGCAAGCACGGGGCTCCCTGGTGGTGACAAATGTCTTTTTCTTTTTAAAGAGAAGGAACTTGGGGCCCCCCGGGTGGCTCAGTGGTTAAGCGTCTGCCTTCGGCTCAGGTCATGATCCCAGGGTCCTGGGATCGAGCCCCACATCGGGCTCCCTGCTCCGTGGGAAGCCTGCTTCTCCCTCTCCCACTCCCCCTGCTTGTGTTCCCTCTCTGTCAAATAAATAAATAAAATCTAAAAAAAAAAAAAAAAAAAGAAGAAACTTGTGGAAATCTCGCCTGGATTCTATGGTAGGAAATCAGGGACTTTCTAATCAAATAACTGATCAGATCAGATTTGAGAATAGATAAATCAGTGAGGGTTGAGCAGCCACAGGGCTCCATGATAGCTCACTTGCCCATTTCTTTGTTGCGACGACGCATGTATCTCAGATATCCACTGAAGTCCCCTTTTGGCCCAGCCGCGTCCGAGGGCTTGGGAAGATAACAGGTTGATTGGGCCTTAGCCTGGCCCATCAAACCGTAGATGGCTAGCATTTTCAGTAGGACTTAACAAGCCATTCCTCTCCTGGGCAACCAAGTCCATACCACAAAGAGTAGCTGCACAGTTTTTAGAGCCCTTGGGGGAACCAAACATTATCATCACAATATAGTTCATTTGAATGGCACCTCCTTGAGTTGAGCATTATACATTCTGTGTGCTGTATTTGTGTGCCTCCTCGGCCTCCAGTTTTCTCCTCCACGCACGCACCCACCTTCTCTGCAGTTCAATAGGCGAGAGATGGAGAGCAGGAAAAACGGTGACAATTCAACAAAGTGATGCAAATTCAACCCTAGTTAAAGCTTAGAACTCAGTGGCCCCAAATGAAGGAGGATGGGCATGCTGTTGTCCAAAGCATGACACAGTAAGGGAGTAACTTTTCAAAACACAAACTGGGCCTTATTATACTTCCAAGGAAGTGTAGTCACCTCTCAAAGTACTCTTCTAAAGAGGCGCTATGCACTAAATATTGCCATTGTTCACGATACGTTTGAAGTATCTCTTTGTTGTCTTCAAGTCACGGGTTTGAAAAAAAGAGACCATCACAGCAGTTTGTAACTTACATAGCTGACTTTTCCCAACAGGGCCCAAGGGATCTACAGTTAGGAAGTTCCGTTATGCTGAAATATGGTAGAGCATGGCCTTGTAACATAGCAGTGAGAGCAATGGGGCTCAGAATCTGTGAGTTGCGCCAAGTCCTGACTTCTCAGACCCAGCTCTTGAATCATAAGTCATCATCAATGTAGTGGATGAGAAATCAGATACCGCTGAACTAGGTCCATCTTTGAATATGGTGATTCCAGCAGCAACCTAGGAAGCGAGGTGTTTATGATCCATTCTGATTAGTTTTCAGTAACTTTGAAAATGATTTCTTGAGGACTGGGTGCTTTTCCTGTTCTGTGTAATTGGAAGGGTTCGACAGAAGGGAGGTGGGTGGAAGGAGGGAGAAGAGAATGAGAGAAAGAGTGGAGGCCTCCACCGACTTGTGCTTTGCATCTTCGGACCTGCTATGGATTGAATTGTGTCCCCTCAAAATTCATATATTAAAACCCTGGCCCATGATGTAACTATATTTGGAGTAAGGAACTACTTAAGGTTGAAAAGTGGTCACAAGGGTGAGTCCCTGAGCCAGTAGGAAATAGTTTCCTTCTATGAAGAGACACCAGAGAGCTTGCTGGCTCGCTCTCTCCATCATGTGAGGTCACAGTGAGAAGGTAGCCATCTGCAAGCCAGGAAGGGAGCTTGTACGAGAAACAGAACCCTCTTGGGGCGCCTACATGTTGGACTTTTTAAGTCTCCAGCACCGTGAGAAAGGAAATGTCTGTCACTGAAGTTACTCAGTGTATGGTATCTTGTATGGCAGCTGGAGCTGACTGGGACAAACCCTTTATCTGGTGACATCTATCAGATAAGTGAAAAAAAAATGAACCACAGTAAAAGTTTCTTTCCCAACTCCTTGAAGAAGGCTGAATCTTCGTTTAATTTAACCCAGGGAGTGAATGGAAATGGCTCCCACGGCAAGGCCTGTGTGGATCTGTTTGAGATTTTTGAAGCTGTGGATGCGACTTGAAGGTGTTATTACAAACTTGGTTGTTAGTGCACCTTCCCATGGCTCGTGACTGCAAATTCATCACATCTTATAAATGTTACCAATTCACTCAATTGCACTGGTGCCTCTCAATGATTTTTTCTTCCCCTTTTTGGTCAAGTATAATTCTATTGATCAGACTGACTTCTGCTGATAAAATGGATCTGAACTGAGTTTACTTAAACTTGTTAAGTCAGTCAAACAAGTAAAAATAATTTAGCTTTTTTTTTTTTTTAACTGCTTAGGAGAAATAATTAGTAAAGTGAAATCCTCGGGCTCTTTGTCCCAGTTTCCATTCTGCCAAAAGAAGAATCACCATGATCAGATTTCTGTTTTGGCAACATGCCGTTTTTGAGCTCACGCCATCATTAGGCGCCTACTGTGTGTCTGCCATTCTTACGACAGGAGAGTCCCAGAAATGTGGGAATGTAGCATTGTAGTAGAAAGTAGGTATCTTGAGCAAACAAGAGTTCTAAAGATTAAACCAGGATGAATTTCTACAACAGAAGAGGAGTAAGGTGGCCAGTTGGTTTAGTCCTTGACTTTGATCCCTTTGGCCTGGCACAGTCCACCCTGTAAAATTTGGTCAAGCCCAAGGTCATTTTTTTGGTCAAAGTTTAGAATGTCTCAGATCCTTCTTCTGCGTATCCAAATTCTTTACTACTGCTTAACCCATCTTGTTGAAAGGGAATTGAGACTGGATACATCCTAAATAACGGAATGTAGATCATTATGAAATACTACCTCTGAGTTATTTTCCTCATAAAGAAGAGAGCACACTGTGACATCATGCAATATTCCCACATGGCTTACGCTGGGACCGTCACTCCTCTGCATGTTAGTAGACATCATATGGTAAAAATTTTAGATAGCTCAATCAGTTTTGGGGGGAAAACAGCTGGGTGCTTAATGGTAGAACCTCTCGGAATCCTTAATACGGTACTTCAGTCTGCATTGTGAATCTACAAAAGGGAGGAGAGAGGAGGTGATGTAATGTGTGTAGCATTTCCCAAACTGATTTGACTGTGGGACATTTATTTTGACCCAAGGTCAGAAAGGATCAACATTATACAAAACAAATTCACATTTGGGAAATGCTGCTGCAATTTAAAACCTGAATTCTTATGCAAGACAGTAACCTTATGGAGGTACTCTTTACCCCACCATAAAATTTGGGGACTGGCCTAGCTGATGCAAAGGCTTTTTCCAGATTGCAATTTTATACCTCTCTTACGATAAAACAAACAAACAAACAAACAAAAAAACCTTAGAGGCATCTCTAAGGGGAGGATTTCAGATGAAGGGAAGATGTGTAAAGATGTTTGGAGCTTTTCCAATCACACTGAAGTTTCTCCACCTCCATTTTGCTTATACAAAGGGTGTTTTCTGCTTATCATCTTGTGCATTGCCAACTTTTGGGCTCCGATCGGATGGATGCTGGGTGGAGCATCCCTCGGAGAGCAGAGTTACTGGGGATACTACTCTGTTTTACTGGCCCAACTACAATTTTATTCTCATCCTCTGTAAACAATGAATACAGGAAAACCACACACAAGTTTAAAACATACTGTTGCAAAAAGATTGAAGGTTACTGTGTACTATTGAGGGGAGGGGTGGGGAAGAAACCCTATACATTGAGAATTTGAATCAATTCCAAAAGTCTGGATTCACAAAACAGTACATTGTGTTTTCTCCGGTTTGAAGTGTTTCCTTGGTTTCACAAGTTCCTTATTGAGGGAGTGGATCATTCCACAAAGCACTGGGAGGATGGGGAATATGTATCGTTTGGAGAAACTTAAATTCAATTTTCTGCTCAGTGACTTTCCAGAGTGCTTATTTGGTAAGGCCTTGAATAGAGTCATCTTTCCTTTTTTGTTTTTATTCCCAAGCCTCCTTTAAAAAAAAAAAAAGAAGAACAAGAAGAAGAACAAGCCTAGTTGCACATTTTCTGAATCCAGCAGAGGCCTGTTTGTGAACATTGCCAGTGATGCACAGCTCTTATCCTGGTCTCACCTGATGTAGAGTGGTATGGAGTAGAAGGCCGGCTTAGTTTGACTTGTTCCGGTGGATCCTCTTAGACCTAACCTCTCCTGCAGAGATGCCTGGCACTTTACTGCCTCTTTCCTCTCTGGAGAAAAGCATGGGGTCTAGGGATATCTCTTAGTTCACAAAGTTTCAGAATTTGCCTTCCAAAGGTCTGTCTCTTCCATGAAGTTTACTCCTAAGCTTTCCCAACTTCTCTGACCTTTTCTTTCTTTGGGTGCCATTATGCCTTTTAATTGTCCTGCGCATGTCTGACACTTACTTACTTAGGTTATACTGGGATTAATCATAATGGCGGCGCCAGAGGCTGACACGGATTATTGGAGTCGGGCAGACCAGACCCTACGCTCTAACGCCACCCCTTACTAGCTCTGTGAACTTGGGCAAGTTGCTAATAACCACAGGGCTCAGAATCCTCATTTATAATTGAAAAATAATTGTACCTCCCTCATCGGGTTTCGGAGAGGATTAAGTTTGCGCTGCGCCTGGTACCATGTAAGTACTCCATAAATGGAGGCTTTTGTTATTGTTGGTTTTAGATTACACAGGCATATAGATTTTCTGAATTAGAACTAATAACATCTAGGTGACTGTGATACTGGTTATAACAGATTTTTAGAAGAACACTCCCCCATCCCATCTACTCTTGGCGTCTTTGTAGCTGAGTGGCCCCTTGGATCACTCTACACTTCCTCTCCAGCTGTGAGGGACTGTAGCTCATACTTCTTTGTATTTCCCTGGTGGAGTGATAAGAACAAAATTGGTATTCGTTAAGTATTTATTGATTACTAAATAGACTGGTTTAGAAAATGCCAAGAACAAGAAACCAAGTGCTTCTCTTGGCTCTGGAGAAATGTGGTCTCTGGGGGACAGTGTATAGGACAAAGCCCTCCTTATGGTCCAGGGGATCCTTGATTGCTAGACCTTTCAGGTGAGGTTTGACACCACTTACAGATTTGGAGGAAAAGAACTGACGAGGGCCTCAGCTTCTAGCGCCTGTGAAACCCAAGCTGTTCTTGCTGTGGTCCAACACCAGTGAACATACAATCACTTGGGGAGGTGGTGTAGCATGCAGATTTCCAGGCCAGGCCTGGGGCCACCCCCAGAGATTCTGACTCTGCAGACCGGAGGGGGCCTAGGAATCTGGACCTTCACTGAGTGCTCAGGGGATCCTAATGGTCCCAGTTTCCTGACCACTGTCTGAGAAATAGCCGCATCCGAGGGGTCCCCTCCAGCTCTTTCTCTGGTGAGGCTGGATTTCCTCAGAATCCCAGGATGCAAATGAGTCTTGACAGGACTAGATATCTGTAGTCACCCCCTCCCTTAAGCATCAGGACATTGGCTGGATTCAGCCTATGCCCCCAAACAAAGTGTCCTCAGGGTCCCCCTCTAGGGCTTCCCTCCCCTCACCCTGCCTCTCTGAGGAACAGCTGATGTGCCCTCTAGGTTCTGATTACAGGGGCCTGGTGGGGCAGTGCTGTGCTTGGCTTCCCACTCCCTGGGCCCTGCTGGTCCCTGAATGAGAAACAGCTGTCTGCCCCGCCCCTCCCCCACTCTGTTTAGGCTGGTTGCGCAAAATGCACGCTGTTCTGCAAGCCAGGCCCCAGCGCTCCCAGTTCTCTGGCCTCTGAAGCATGTCATATTTGTTTTTTAATCACATTGGACAAATGGCTGCAGCAGGCCAGGGCCGCCCCCTGGAGCCCAGTCTCCTTCCTGCCCTATCACTGCCCTGTGTTCCTGGGGGCCTGCGGGGTAGACGGGAAACATCTGCTATGATCAGGGGCCCATGATGCGGGGCCGTGTGTCTAAGGGCACTGGAGCTGGGCATGCTGGAAGTCAGCTTCCTGGCCAGTGCTTAGACGCTGCCAATCACCCGGGAACTTGTGAGAAATACAGAGCCTTGGGCCTCACCTCTGAACTTGGGGCTCAGCAACCTCCATGCTTCTGATACACACTCCGGTCTGAGCACCTTTGCTTCTAAAGTCTTGGAAGTTAAGCAGCAGTTGAGTTGAGGCTAGAAACATCTTTCTGGAGCGAGGGAAACTGCTGAGAGCCTAGCAGAGAGGTTCCTTTTCCTCCAGTGTTCTGAGAAATGAGAGCGTGGCCAGAGGGCGGGGAGGGTGATGAGTGAGCTAGACAGAGTCTGGAAGCCCAGGAGAGTAGGCATGGATACCGGAGCCCACATGTGCCATGGCCTTCCTGGGTCACGTTGGCCTTGGAACCGGATGGGCAGTGGCAGGAAAATAGGGCTGAGCATTCAGAGCCCAAGCAACAACAGTCAGGTCACATGGCAGGTCCCGGGAGGGAAGGATGGAAGTGAGCCCGAGTTCCTGCCCATGAGGCTGGCATGCAAACATGGATTAGTCGAGCTCAATCCAGAGAGCATGGTTTACCAGTGCTACGTTTCCTGATTCGAAAATGGTCACTTTTTATTCCAAGCTCCTCCGGCTTATAGCTTACACTCTGTGTAATAGGTATTTCAGTTAGGAAGGGGGAAGATAAAGATTCTTTCAGATTATGAGGTTTGCCTCCGTTCTGCCTCTGGGACAGTGAGTAGGTTTTTTGTTTAACAAATATTTGGTTTGGGATAGGAAAGGTGAGGCCTCCAAGGCTTGGCATGAAAGGAAGCTAATGGTTCTGCCAAAAAAAAAAAAAAAGAATGAAAATGTGTAGTGGAGACCAGAGTGGAAAGTGGAAAGGCTGGGCTGTGAAGAGGGGAGATCTTGATTCATATCAGAGTAGAAAATCAAAAATAAGAGTACCAGATCTGACTCCAGGAGTTTGCAGAAACCTGGGGGCAGGCATTAGACTTCTCATTTAACCTAAGACAGTGGGGGTACATTCATTGTCTATAGGCCTTCTAGGATGGTTCAGCTGACCTGTGGGTCACCTTCCATTTTACCTTATACACAGAAGCTCCCAGAAGGCTGGGGCCCCATTTCCTGGCTTCCTTCCTCACCAAGAACGTGATAACTGGGCCTTGCTTATAGAAAGCTCTGAGGACATACTTGTTGATGGGAATGGCAATACAGAAAATAATTCAAGAAGTGGCACAAGGAAATATATGGTTAATTGCTAAATACATGCAAACTAGACAGAGAGTATAGGTTATAAAATGGTAAATGCCAACTCAAAGCTGGAAGTTCAAAGGAGGACTTGCTCAGTGCTTGCCAGAGTGCAGGTGGGGTGTACGGGGATGGCTAGGAAGTGGCTAGTTCCGGAGATGATTTGTGACCCCGAGGAGTTATAAGAGAGGCACAGAGGTGGAGAGAAAGGGGCTAATCATTTCCTCAGCAAGTGTCCCTCGTTCATTAGGGACCAGCAAATGTAATAACTAATCAATCAAATAATTACTGTACTCAACAAAAGCTAGGCACTGTGGCAGGGACTAGAGTTTCAGAGATGAATGAAGACTTGTCCTCAAGGAGTTGTGTAGGAGTGACCCACACTGGGAATGCATAAACTAGAATAGCATGTGGTACCCCGCTTACCAGAAGCCCACCTGGGAGACTGGAAACTGGCTGAGCTAAATTCAAAGGAGAGAGCTGGGAGCCAGGGCCAGTTCTCCGGAAAGGGTACAGTCTGTGGAAAGACAAGCACTTTTGCAGGCAGGTGAGGGAGGAGGGGGTATGGCTGGTCTAGCAAGTAGGAGGTGGTAGAGACCAGAGACCAGGCTGGATTGGGGGTGGGGGGCAATCTATAGCAGGTCAGATGGGAGCCTTCTATAAGCTTCCAGGGAGCTTGGATTTCACAGAGCAGCTAAAAGCATCCATGGAAGAGTATCAGTGGAGGAGGGAGGTGAGGAAAGTTGTGTTTTAGGGAAGTCACTGCATTGGGAGGAGCAGTGGAGGCTCCAGGGCACAGGCAGAGGAGTGGCCCCTCCTTGCTCAGGACAGCTCTCCCGGGGGCTCACTGCCTTCTGAGATGACAGTCAGAGCGTCTTGCTCAAACCCTGGGGCGAGTGCCTTTTGTGAACGTCTTCGCACTAGGTCAGCCCTCAAAGAATTGTGAGGGGGACAGCGGTGTGCTTGCAAGGCCTTCCCTACCTCCCATTTCTCCTGGTTTCCTGCCTTTCCATTCACTGCTCCTTCTCTCTCTAGGATCTAGAGGGAAAAAAAAGCCTGTCTGATTAAGGTTGCCAGATTTAGCAGATAAAAATATAGGATTCCTACAAATAATTTTTTAGTATAGGTATACATGGGACCTACTTACACTAAAAAGTATTTGTCCTGTATCCAAAATTCACATTTAACTGTTCTCCCTACATCTGATACATTTTAGAGTTTAGAGGTCCATCTTATTTCCCTGCCCAGTGTCCCTTTCTCATCTGAAGGTGCTGAGGGCCTAAAAGGTCAAGTGGTTGATTTGCCAAGTTCAGACCTCCCTTAGGCTCTCCCAGGGCTGTGACTGCAGACCTCCTAGCTGCCCACTTCACAACCTCTCCTCCACACCTAGGAATGAATTAGTTAAAAGTGTCAGCCTTCCCAGAGGTATTTGCATTTTAAAAGAAGGCCTAGGGCAAAAACTCCCAGAGTGTGCATCTTTAAGAATGTAAATGCAGGTCTTACAATAGATGTGTGGGAAGGCATTCTGGTCCTGGATCCTTCTTGGGATTCAGTGAGTGCCTCTCACTGTCTGCTCTGGTAGCCAGGGGAGCCTGTGTGGGGCCCATGTGGCCTCTGATCCAACAAATAACCATGTGAAGTATTTGGCCATGGACAACAATCCCTTCTATTGGAATAATACCCCGCGCTTTTCAGAGCACATTCACAGACATCTTTTTGCTTAAACTTTACAGGTTTTTTTTTTTTTTTTAATTGTAAGTGATATTTATGTACTTTACATGTTTCCAATTTGGTTTTTGCCACCAAACAAACCAGAAAAGTTTCCACAAACACTGAATTGCATATCTGCTTTTTATAAACACACTCCAGTCAAATTTTCATTCTTTTCTTCTGCCTGCCAACCCCCTACCTTCCTTTTTTAAGAATGCCATAGCTTCTCTTCCCTTTGGTCATGTTTAGCACACTTCAGCTTCAGGACTTCTGCTGTCCAAGAAAGGACATTGGATTGTCAGATCCAGAAAATGGATCCTACTCCATTCTATTCCATTCCACCTCACTCCACTCCACTCTGTTCTACTCTATTCTACCCTACCCCACCTCACTCCATTCCACCTCACTCCACTCCATTCCACCCCACTCTACCCCACTCCACTCCATTCCATTCCATTCTATTCCACTCCACTCCACTCCATTCCACTCTATTCTACTCCATTCTACCCTATTCCACCTCACTCCATTCCACCCCACCCCACTCCATTCCACTCCATTCCATTCCACTCCACTCCATTCCACTCCATTCTACTCTATTCCATTCCATTCCACCACACTCTACTCCACTCCATTCCACCCCAGTCTACCCCTCCCCACTCCATTCCACTCCATTCCGTTCCATTCCATTCCATTCCATTCCACTCTACTCTTCTCCACTCAATTCCACTCCCTTCTATTCCATTCCACTCCATTCTACTCTATTCCATTCCACTCCATTCCACCCCACCCTACCCCACCCCACTCCATTCCATTCCACTCCACTCCCCTGCATTTCATTGCACTGCGCTGCACTCCACTCCCCCCTGCCCACCCCACTCCATTCTTTAGCATTCTTAGTCCCTCTTCTCTGCTTTGACAGCCATGGCTTGCCCACTCTTTCTTTGTCATAGTTTTTCTTGCTTCTCAATATTAGTCTGGGTAGTTCTAGGCTAATACAGCTTTGTAATTGTCTATTTGGTAGATGAGAAAAAGAAAGACCAGTTTATGAACTTCCCAAGGGAAGGGCAGCCCTGTGCTTGGCTTTTCCAGCTCCTGCCCAAGTTAGTTTTTGCTGTGATCTGTCTCTGACAGTTTTCCAGTCACACCCAGCCCGTGGGGACCATGGAATTCTTGTTGCGTTCCTCTATACAACAAGCCACTTGCATTTGGTCGGCCTTGTCACTTACATCCCTATTTTCTCGCAACTGTATGTGGCCATGATGTTCTCACTGTCCATTTCCACTTCTTTAAGGATCTTTCCATGTTAATTTATAAGTTGTTTGTACTCTCCAGCCCCCACAAAGGATTGCCAGAGGGCATGACAGGCTCTACTCCACAAACTAAGAACCTTGTTGGATGTCTTGGAAACCAGCGGTGCCCTGGGTATAGGTCCCTGCTCAACTAGGGCGGTCTTTGATATGCACTCCTTCCTTCAACTAACACCGACTGCACAAGGGAACTAGAAATTATGATCTGAGGACAGAGTAACAGTGCTTCATTCTGGCTGGAAAAGTGTCCACCTTCCCCCTGCATGGGAACTCAGTTATCTGTAGGTAAAGTATCAGCATTGTGATCCATAGCAAGTTTATTTCATTGTTAATCATTTATTAACACAGTATATATTTTGTTCAATATAGCATATCTTTTATTTGGTAATGAATCTGAGGTTATTATATATTCTAGTTCTGCAGAAACTTAAGAGAATGTGCCTTTTGTATATAATCATCAACTTAATTGGCTGCCTTGCCTTGAGCGGGCAAGGTGGAGGGAAGGCCTGGCCTCAGCACACTGGACAGAGTGGATGTTTTGCCTCAGCCTGAAAGGTGATGCTGCCTGTTTGCTGGCGGCAGGAACTGGGAGGGACAGATGCATTCATAGAACCAGGTGACAGCTGCTCAGCTCCTTCTGATCCACGTCTTTTGAGGCGTTTCATCCTTTCGTGGAAAGTGTTGCAAGCCCTCTATCTCCTCACAGATCCATATCAACTCCAAGACACAGATACCTGCTAAGTGATGTTTTGATTATCTGTCATTTCAGATTATCTGCCCCGGAGTCCTCAGTGTGCACAGAGACATATGCAAACACAGTTCTTTCCCTAGGCATGCCTAGTTAGTGTCTGTTCAGCTGAATTGCCCACCGTTACCTGCTACAGGCTGTGTGCCCCATGTTTCCAGAATCCTCCAGTCTCTTTGCAACCTGTGCTTGTTTTCTCTTGCTGGCCTATGCCTGGTGGGCCCTCCCTCCTCCCTTCTGTAGTGAAGAGGCTCCCAGTCTGGAGGGTTCTTTCAGGGCCCCTCTGCCAGAAGCATCCTGTGCCTGGCTGTGCCCTTTGGCTTTCTTAGTCACCTGTGAAGCATATTTTGTGAGGCATGTTTAACACTCAACTGCATTCAATTTAGCATTTTATTATCTACTCCACGTTACCCACCATGTATTTCAATGTACAAGTCTCTCCCTGTTTCTCTCCTCCTTTTGGACTGCCATTTAAGACTCACTCGCTGCAGACACTGAGCAGTGTCTTCCCTTTGGTAAGAATGGTGCACTTCAATGGAGAAGAGAACACTAGAACATTCTACCCTTTCTTTCTTCTGATACTTTCGCTCAGCTCTTGCTTTCATCCCTAACCAAATGGGAAGGGGTCTGGGCACCACATAACAGCTTTTGAATAGGTATCAGGGATATCTGGAACCTCTGCTGTTGTGATGGGTCACCGGGCTGAAGCTGGGGGCCCTTGGGGTGGGAGGGAGACACATGCTTACCACAGTTGCCCTGTCCTTGCCACATCCCTTAATGAGGTGATTTGCTACAAGGCCTTCTTGTTGCTGCTGAGATAAGCAGGCCCTAGCTACGGTCTATGGCCACTGGGGTATGGGATGAGCTGGATAGTAATCTTCTTTCCGGCCCCTTCCTGAATCCAAGGGAGCAAGTCAACCCCATTAATTACTTCTACTCTAAATCTCATTGTTTGCTCCTTTGGCAAACACCCCCCCTCCCCGGGAAGACCCTACCCCCCTACACCTTAATAACATAACGCCTGGAGCTGACACTGTTGTGGCAAGCAGGAGCCACGCACAGACAGATGTGACGAAGATGAACTGATCCCATTTTTGAGGGAATGAAATAAGCTCTTTAAAACTAATAATCAGGCTCTCTCTCAGGCTGATACACACTGAACTGTCGGTTTGAAGGATGAGACCCTGATGTGACTTCCCAGCAATGAATGATTTTCTTAATATCTTAAAAAAACCCAGCCTTCTCTTTGCTTCTTTACAAAGAATTAAGTATTACAGAGTAGACAGATGAGAGACCTGAGAAGGACTTCTGGGGAGCCTGAAATTCTCATCTGGCAGCATCTTTAGGTGTGTGAATGAGCCACAAGCAATTTCGCTCCCTGAAGTGGGAAGCCAGGGAGGTGGGAGACACCCTGCTCACCCAGAAAGTCAAATCCCCTCTCTCCTCAGGGGATGGGCAGGCCGATGTGCAGATACAGAAGGAAGAGATTGATTCAGGATGCCAGGCAAAACCTGACACTGTCCCCTGTGGCACTGCCTGTGAGCCTACACTGGCTTTTTGAGCACCTACCAGCTCTCAGCTACTACTACAGTTGATACAGAGAACGGGGAGGTGGTCCTGCCCTTTGGCATCGTCCATTCTCCTGGGAGCCCAGCCCTGTATTTGCAAAATGCTTTGCCAGCTCTAAGGACAACACCAAGGCTGAGGCAAATGTGTAGTATTATGGGATGCCCAGGCTGTCTGAGGCCATTACAAGGGGTTAAGGACCAAAGTGGAGCATCCAGATGAGTGGGTCCCCAAGATAAAAGGGAGATGTCGTAAGCATTCCTAGCCTGTACGGCTTTTAGAGTACCTGTAAACACCCACTGAACAGATAGATGAATGAAGGACGGACTCAGACTTGACATTTGCTAGATATCCAGAAATGACACAGAGGATTGAGTTGAAACGTCCTTGGAAAGAACAAGGGAAGAACAGTCATAATAACTTGTGACTTTTGATGGACCATGAGAAGGGCTCTGACCATTTGAGGGCAAATTATCCTTTGGATCTACATTGTTGTTTATTTTAGTTATGGATTTAGTGTTTATTTTGCCTCAGAAGGAGACCTGTGCTGATAGTGTGGAATCCTCTCCTGGATTTCCATGATTCAGGAGTGTAGCCCTCTGGCACATGTACGTTACTATCCAGAAGGCTTTTCACCTCTGTTGTCTCGTTACTCCGCAAGACAAGGTCCATATGGCAGCTATATAATTTCCACTGTTACAGATGCAGACCCTGAGTCACACACATGTCCAAGGTCCCACAGCCAATGAGCAGCAAGGGTTTGGGCTCAAATTCCAGTGCATTATTGCTGCCCAGCACCACAGCCACCCTCACTAGACGAGCGGTGACATGGTGCTCCCCCAAGAGGGATCCATGCTTGACAGCACTCCTCTCGCGGAAGGAGTCTGCTAAGCCAAGCATGGCCCCCCTTTAACGCTCTTCATGCAGTGGGCTGAGGGACTTGATCAATGCCAGCTCTCCTCAGATGTGGGCTGTTTCGTATTCCCCAGGATGCATCCTGTTCCCCAGGATCCATTCTTATTGTAATGACATTTTACATCTTAAAATATACTTCTTTGTCTCAGGCCAGGCTTCACCAGCTGGAGTAAAGGAATTGTCTTTGGCTCCCCTGGATGGTGTCCAGTCATCTGGAGTAATGGGAGGGAGTTGGGAATGAAGAATAGCCCAACTCTCACATTCCCAGTTCCCAGACCTGCCAAGAGTTTTGTAAAATTGTAAAAAGTATTTTAGAACATAAAATGCATCTAGTTCAGTGGTACTCAATCCTCGCAGTACATTTAGAACCACGTGGAGAGCCTTATAAAATGCCAATGCCGGGGTCTCACCATGCCCAGGGACTCAGTTTCAATTGGTCTGGTATAGGTCTTGAGCATCATCAAATGCTTTTCAACTGCTGATGGATAGCCAGGGTTTAGAACCTCTGATTTAGTCTATCCTTTATATAAAAATAAGGAAACTGATACCTAGAGAGTTTAAGTTTATTGCCTTGTAGTGGTTATCAGTTGCCATATGAAAATTACCCCGGAATTTAGTAGCTTAAAATAATAAACATTTATTACCTCTCAGATTTTCTGCGGGTCAGGACTCTAGGAGCAGCCTCGCTACATCCTTCTGGCTCACAGTCTCATGAGGTTGCAATCAAGAAAGATGTTGGCCATGACTGTAGTCATCTGATGGCTTGATGGGGATGTTGGATCCTCTTCCAAGGTGGCTCATTTACATGCCTGGCAGGCTAGCCCTAGCTCTTGGCAGGAGGCCTCAGTTCTTCACCATCTGGACCTCTCCATCGAGCTGCTTGAGTGTCCTCACATCATGGCAGCTGGCTTTTCTTAGAGTAAGTCATTCAAGGAGAAGACACAATACCTTCGATGGAAATCACACACCTCACTTCTGCTACAGTTCATTCGTTAGAAATGAGTCGCTGAAGCCAGCCCACACTGAAGGGAAGTGGGACTAGGTTCTATCTTTTGAAAGGAAGAGTATCAAAGAATTTGCGGATGTATTTTAAAACCACCCAAAGCCAAAGTGATGTAACTACATCTCGTGCCAGAGCTATAAGTCTCTTGACTCCTAGTCCATTGCCCCCCTCCACTAGTCTTATAATTAATTGGTTGATTCTAAATAAGGAGATCCCCATAAAATATTTAAGATTCCATCCATTACCTCCTTCCTATGAACAGTCTGGTTCTATAAAACATCAGCATCCAGAGAAAGGTCCCTCACTTGTCAGGCGTGTGACCATCCCACCCCTTGTGAGATTCACTCCTACTTGCCGCCTCTTTTCACCCATTAGAGTCCTCTGGAGGATCAGATTACCTTGCCAGTGGAAATATATGAGCTCCCTGTGTGATATACCATAACTGCAACAGCACATCATATAATTTTCGCCGAAGGCTTGTTGCAGCCTATGTCGACTCATTTGTATTTATGACAGCTCGGGCGTGATTTAGTGCGACCTCACTTTGATAAAAGCCATTTAAAGCTCATAAATATGGGTGACACGCTGCCTCCCTGACCAGGGGTTTTTAAGGAGAGACTGAGATTTGCATTGCCATTCAAGTTTCATTGTTCAGGGGGAAAGAAAAGGAAAGAAAAAAGCAAGGGAGTGGGAGAAAAGGAAGGCAAGAAAGAGAGGGACGGAAAGACAGAGGGAGGGATGAAGAACGTTGCAGGTCGCCACTTGGACTGTGGAAATGGGGCTCCCTGCACGGGCAGCCTGCTCATCCCTGTTCTTTCCCTGGGAGGCCTGGGGTATGAAGGGCACCAGCTCAGAGGGAGGGCCTGATGAAGCACACAAGAGTGAATAGGTCACCAGACTTTATGAGCCATTTACTTCCTCTTTTAAAAGCATTGTTAAATCACAACCAAATTACAGTAAATTGTCAATTTTTATTAGAACAGGAAAGCCCTATAGCTTCACTCCTCACAACACTGCTCTCTGGGGACAGGTTTACTACCGGGTGGAGCAGGTGACTACCCCGGTCATGGGATCTGAAGGGCATCGGCATAGGGCCCTCCCCAAACAATATCTCACAATGACCCTCAGGGTACTGAAATATTTAAGAGCTAACTTTTTTGGTTGGGAAGACTGCACGGGCTATGAATTCCCAAAGGGAAACTGTCTTCAGTGTACCAAATTAACACAAGGATTGTGGAGCTTAGGCCTCCAATTGTGAGGATGCCTTCTGGGTAGCAGAGACAGGATGGGTAGAGAAAGAAGCTGAAAGGAGAAACCACAAAATAAACATGCCTCCATTCTGTGAGTGTGCTCTGGTCTGGCTGCCCTGCTCATCTTTTGCCCTCACTGCCCATCTGAATGAAGGAACCATTATAGGGTAGACCCTGATCTCTCATGTGGATTCCCATTGGCTATTTAGTCAAAACCACCTGAAGATGCCAAAGTCATCAGCCATGACCCTTGAGCTGGTGGAGACCCTGGAGACCTCCTAGGCAGCCCTTTCATTCTATACACCAGGAAGCCAGGGTCTGCCAACTGGTCTACCAAGGAGACTACCAGCAGCCAGATCTCTCAGGCCAGAGATATTTCCACATGCATGGGAGCCCTGGTGGACTCAGCCTTCGTTCACTGGTTCACTTCTCTTATTCAGAAGTGGTATACGCATATCAGGAATTCAAGAAGGAGAAAAGTGGGAGGGCAGCTCACTAGGCAGTCACACAGTGTGAGAAATGGAAGGGGCTTCTGACAACATCTTGTCCAGAGGCTTCAAAGGGGGGTGCAGGGTGGGAGGGGGGCAGATGCATCCCACAGACATCTCTTTTTTGACCCATGCAGTCTTTGACCAAAATTTGCCAACATTTGAAAGTAAGGACATTTCTCATATGCATAGACATGCACATCCACACATACCACACCAATGTTAGAATTGTGTCTTCTGGTAGGAAGTAGGGCTGGCTTTGATCCTCTGTTTCACTCCAGCTCCTCAGATGACCCAGTACACTCACATGACTTATTTGAATTTGTAGCCTCTCCCATTTTACAGATGGGAAAACTGAGTCTCAGAGGGATGAAATGGCTCATCTGTGGAGGCACAAACAAGGTTAATGGCAGAGCAGGGACCAGAGCAGAATTCTGATAACCATTGTTTAAGATCCTGCTTGAAAACCCTGCCACTTGGGCCAGCCACAGTCCTCAGTATCCACACACTCCTAGTTGTTGTTTTCCAACACTATGTAACGCCTCTTCTTGGTGGTTTGCTGAAGGTCACATATCTCTGCAGACAGAGGGCAAGCCCTTCAAGGTTATCGTCGTGGGAACAGGGAGGAGGACTGTTTATCTTTCATGGTGCCTCTCCAGTCCAGGCACACAGTGGGACTTCAGAAATGAGCAGCCAGTTTGCACATGGCGAGGCTCAGTGCATCCTCATTGACTGTTATCCATAAATTCAGGAACAGTTCATCTTCACGAGCACCTTTATCAGAATGTCCCCATAGCAGACAGAGATAGGATATTATTTTCCACAAATTAAGTCTCCGTTTCGGCCCTACTGACCTCCCAAGTCCACAAACACTTTTCGTCTTTGATCCAGATTCTTATTTATCCTCTTTCCAAAGGTTCAATTTTCACTCTTTTTTTTTTTGCCCACGTGTATGTGAGGGGGATTCTGTTCTTTGACTTATAATACACTTATTTGTGATAAGGGAATTTATTTTCTCACTCAAATAAATTAGTTGTTAATTAAAGCTTTTTGATGTAGTACAGAAAGAGCGTATATTTGATATCAGCAGTTATGTGCTCTTTGATTTATGGTTTGTCTAAGTTCTGTCAGGAATATCAGCCTACCTTCCCCCGCAAATATAGTCCCCTCCCTCCCTTTGTTGGATTTGTCCTTTCCCCTACTCTCTCTCTCTCTCTCACACACACACACACACACACTAAAAACTATTAAGCTACTGCTGCATTGCTCTGACTTCAATTAGAGAGACACTTCCTCCTTCTTGCTTTCTCATGCCTTGGTCTGTGCTCCTGGAGGCCATGGGTAGAGAGAGATGTGTTGAACCTCAGTCTGTGTGGTAGAGGGTAAGCTGACAGAAGTTTTGTAGCTTGAGCAAGTGTGCACAGCTAATAAGGCCGGAACTGAGATCGGAAGCCAGGTAGATCTGCTCCAAGGCCCTGCACTCATCATGCTGCAAGAAGAGAGAGACCGTGGGCTTTGTCCTCTAGGCTCTTTCCTCCAGCTGGAGGGGCACGCCAAAACATGACTCAGCTGACCAACTCATCAAGGCAGCATATACTGAGTATTTCCATAAGGATGCTCAGTAATTGGAGTTTCAATGTTCAGAAGAGGCAGCTGCTAGAGGGTCTTGATGGCTGGGGAAGCATTACAAGACACACAGAAGCTTCCAGAACCAGACAATCAGGAATGGTTATGTGGAGGCTAAGTTTGTCAGAGGGGCTGATGCATATGGCCTAGGAAAAGTTTGTTTTCCAACACTATGTAACACCACATTTATGCCTGGGGCCAGGAAAGAGATTGGCTTGATGGAGAGAAGGGTCTTGATATGCATCAGGGATTGATAAGAATTGATCGTGTGAGTGAGAGTTTTTTTCTGACTGGTAAAAAGGAGTTATACCTGGCTGTTTTCTTTGACTCTAGGGAAATTGCCCGAGAGTTCAGCGGCAGTGATTAAAGAAACAAATACCCTATTATCTTTTAAACTCCAGAAGTGAGGAGGTTTGATTGAGTGTGGTTATTGTACTACGTGGTGCTGCTTCTAACTCTGTTGGTTTTCCCACCCACAGCTAAATAGCGTCTTTAGACCATGGTTTTTCCAGAGGCCTGGGACATCTCGAGGAGTCTCAGGCGACCATGCAACCTCTTTTACGCTCCTCATTACCCTTGGCCCCTCAGAACTGCCTGATTGCAGTCATTTACCACAGAACTTTCCAGGAAGCAGGAGGCTTCACACTTCATCTCATTAACCTACATGGGCACCCGTGAGCCAAATTCCCATTCAAGGCCCCAAGACATTCGGTGTGATGTCCTTTAGCAGATAGGCTCTGGTCCCTGGGTGATTAATTCCCCTGTTGGTTTGTACAGTGCACTGAATATGGAGGAGGAAAACTGCAGCTGGGGGTCTCCAGGACCAGAGGCCCCCTCAGGGACGGCCCATTTCACACACCCAGCACTGCGTGGGGCGTGGTGCGCTCTGGGCTCTGGGGACCTTCCCCATGGGCAGCTGGCTCATTGCTCCCTCTAAAGCTCGTTCCAGGCAAGGCCAGCCCCCCAACTGCTGCTTTCTCATTTATCTGTATTCACCAGGGAGCCCAGTTCTAATTAATTACCATCTACACTCTACACTCCAGAGGGAAGCCTGCTTGGGGGAGGGTAGGGGGATACATGTAGAAATTCAACCAAGATCTTCAGGTTGCACAGCCTGTTGTTGGCAGCAACACTTCTTCCCAGGCTAAATGAGCAGACAGCATCCAGCTTGGTGCAAAGCTACATCTGAATTTGGCTTTCCTTGTGTCCTGGTGCCTAGTGGAGGGATGGCCTCCAGGTGCCTGAGGGCATGAGCCTCTTTGAGCCTCCATCTGGAAACTCAGGGCTCCTCAGGTTCAGGATTTTTGGAAAGAAGGTCTTGCCTGTGGCCCTGGGAGAGCTTAACCCTTCATCCGCTGCAGTCTCTTTTGAGATGGATCAGTGCAGTAGTTGAGTGCAGTGGTTTTCAACCCTCGATGGGCTTCCCAGTGGCTTGTGGAATTCATATGCCCAGTCCTGTTCCTTCATTTTCTAAAAATGTGATGTTCCCATGGCATCTTTTTAATAATTGAGATATAATTCACGTACTATACAATGCACCCTTTTAACGTGTACAGTTCAGTGATTTCTCAGCATATTGAAGAGTTGTGTGGCCACCTCCACTGTCAAGTACCCACACATTTTCATCACCCCCCAAATGAAACCCATATCTATGAGCAGTCGCTCTCTGCCCCCCAACCCACCACTACCAGACCTAGCACTAAGACATCACTAATCGATTTTCTTTCCCCATGGACTCACCTATTCCAGACATTCCCTGCAAATGGAGTCATACAGTATGTGCCCAGCGACATTCTGAACCTTGTGAATGGAAATTTCTGAGCCCTATATGTTAAAAAAAAAAAAAAAAAGATGATGAGGCCCAGCCAGTGTTGAGCACCCTGGGCAAGAAAGGGTGATGTGTCCTGCCCCCACCCCACTGGCTCTTAACAGTAACTGCTCCAGAAATGGTTGTTGAATGACGAAGCCCACATTCTAGTGGAATCTCTCACAACCTAGTATGATTATGATGTCTTCCCCCAAAGACACTGTTCGTTCCTAACTTCTCCAGCTAGCAGTTCCATCAATCCTGCATGGAAATCTCAGCCAGAATCCACTCTCAACTCTCCTTACCTAAATCAGTAAGTTGAGTGGCCCTCAATGGCTGTCACCATCTCCCCAACCAGTGTAGAACATTTCTGTCTGGGGCTGTGGCTGGGAGCTCATGAAAGGTGGTGTCCTTTCCAGAGAACTCTATAATAATGGGATAGTCCTGGTCACTCAAAAGAACTTAACTGAAATGGCTTCCTGGGTTCTCAAGAATGCCCCAGAAGAAAGCCAGATGGACATTGGACAGAGGAGATGAGACACAGCCTACAAGGGACGTGACGTTGAGAACACTGTGGGGAGGGAGGTTAAGAACAGGGATAACACCACAGTGGCTGCAACACAGTTGGGATCCCAGCCTACTTGATGTCTGTAGGGACTCTTCAGCAGTCTGAGTCCTGCTTCCCACTTCACTTCCTGTTTTCCAAAGGAGCCAGTCCCAGCCAGAGGCCACTCCAGCCACTCTGGTTTGCCTAGTGCCTTACTCAGATCTGCCATGGTGCCTGCACTATCATTCATTCATCACTTAGCGTCTCCATGCTCTGCTCTGTGCCTTCTGGGTGAGAGCCCAGAGCTAAGTAGTCCAGGGTTACTTTTCAGTGGGTACATGGGGCCATTGGCTGAAAGTCCAAACTTGGCCTGCAGTTGTGTGACAATGTGGGAATGATTTCCTGCAAACCCATCTCCAGTGCTGGGAACACACAGCAGACCCCTCCTAGTGGTGGCACAGAGAGAGATACCCATGCAGCGGTCTGTTCCGCACATTCTTGTCCAGTTCCTCCGATGTGCTGGGCACAGGTGGGCTAGAGCAGGGAAGAAAACAAGACCAGTCTCTGCATTTGGGGGGTTTACACTGAAGGAGGATGGGGCAAGTGGTGGGAGAAGGGAGATAGACAAGAGGTGAGTTAACATTCATAATAAGATGTCAGCAATAAATGCACAAAGAAAGATAAAACAGGTCCAGAGGGTGGAGAGTGATGGAGGAGAGAAAGAGGTGCTGATGTAGAGAGATGAGCCAAAGAAGGTCTCCGATACACATCATGACCTGCAGGAAGTTAGGGGCAGGCAGGCATCCCAGGGAAAAGAATTCCAAGAATAGCAAAGAGCAAGTACTAAAGCCTTAGTCCTCAACCATGGCTCAACATAATCACTGTGGCAACTCTAAACTATTCTCTGGAATCATACCTTACCCTGAATAGATTAAATTAAAATCTCCAGTATGTGTGTATATGAGTGTGTGTGTGTGTAAAACTCACCAGTGAGTCTAGAGTACAACTGAAACTGTGAACGGCTATATAAAAGGAACAGCATGGAAAGCATTGTGGCCGGAGCTGGGAGAACCGGCATTCCGGGGGATGCGAGGATAGTGTGGAGCGGCAGGCAGAGCTCAGCCCATTCATGGAGAGCCTTGAAGGCCATGGTAAGGATTGTGGGTGTTATTAAAAATGACGGAAAGCCGCCGGAGAGTGTTGGAGCAGGGGGTACGTGAGCATGACCCCTGCCCTGTGGCAGATGAGCACATGTGGGACAGTGTTCTCTGGACGGAGGTCTCGACAGAGGCCGGGAGGGGGCATGCAGAGAAGCTGCCTTCGCTCCTAGAGAATGTACCCACAGTTAATCCATGTTTAGTTATATGTCTAGAAAAGACATGTATTGCCCACATTATGGGCTAGAAGTCACAAAACGAGAAGGCCTCTGAACTCACCACGTTCTAATTTTTCCCCTGGCATTTAAGATGAAGAAGGTAAATGCATCTCTAGGGGCACGCACAGGGAGGGACTCAACCATCTCATTTCTTCCCAAAGAGGTGGTTTAAAAAATGCAAACACAATGAAACAAGATGAGAAGAGTTGCAGATTACATTTCTGACAATGCGTAATCTCTGCTTGTTTGAGCGTCGTCATTAGGAAGGCTTCTGATTATTCTGGCAGCTCTGGCTCCTAACTCCCCACGGACAGAAAGAGCCATGAAGAGAATTACATTTCTCCAAGGATGGGGCCAAAGGTCGTCCTGTGCATTGGACAGCTGGCTCCAGTCATATTGAAGCGCCATGGCCTCAAGTGTCGCTAACCCAATCGCTGATGGCCCTGTTGTCAGTTTCTTTACGCTCACTATCTATTACAAATTAAGCTGAAATTGTGGATTCTCAAAAATCAGGGTAGAGAATCTCCACCTGCTCTCCCTAGTCTCCCGCATTCATTGAAGTCTGTGCAGCTTTGTAAAGGCCCCATGGATGCAGCATGCGGTGTCCCGATTGGACGCTTGGGCAGGAGCCACCCTGATCGGCTGTTGGGTGCGGAGATGGGCAGGGGGCCCGTGTGCGCCTGTCGGCACCATCTTAGTAAAATACCTCGGGGCATTTTAAGGAGAGCTTTGCCCCCTTGCAGTGCCAGTGCCTGAAAGACAGCCACCCCCATGCCCCCAATCTATTCTCAGATGCCACAATGCAACAAAGATGGCACTGAACGGGGGAGGCAGAGAGCTGGTTTTTAAGCCTGGGCCTATCACCAGCCACAGTTGTGGTATTGAGCAGATGATCAACGTTTTAGAGCTTCAATTCACTAATCTGTAAAATGAGAGGATTCTATTTGAATATGCTCTGACGTTTCTCCCGGCAGCATGAGTCTGGGACGGCTTGCCTATCTAGTGAGGCACTGAAGTGTGAGTGGGCAAAGAGGTGAGGTGGGCACAACCGTGCCTCGGCTCTGCTCAGCTGTGGCCTCTCCAGGGTGGGGCTGAACCAGCAGTGCAAAAGGCCATGGGGAAGAGTGCATAGGCTCGGAGGCAGAGAGAGAGGAATTGAGAGGCAAGTCAGCTCTCAGCCCAGTCACTCTCCAACATGTGGTCTTGGGCAAATGACTTAACCACGGATTCTTAATCGTCAGCATAGAATAACTGTTGCCCACTCAGAAACATTGTTGAGAAACAAATGAGATTTGTATGGATCACCCAGCACACACCAGAGCTTATCACATAATGGCTGGCTATCACCACCAGTCACCTCTAATGTACTGGGTAATTATTGGTTATTGATCCTTTTGGAGAATGAGGTTATCTTCCAGCATGATGAAGAACTCGGCCAGAGAAAGATCTGTTCTCTTAGTATTTGGGTCTATTGTAAATGTTTCCAAATAGCTTCCCGATCTTCCCATGTGGCGCTCACCTCCCAAACTTGATCATTGTTGGTATGAAGGACCCCACAGTGTTGTACACAAGTTGGATCTGGGGTGTCCCTTTATCTCCTCAATCGGTGGTGAAAACTGTGCCCTTCACTCGTGACATACCATGGAATTTGTAACCCGGGCACCCACTGGGATCTTTAAAAAATGCACCTAACTCGCAAAGACTCTTCTCCTTGCTGGGAGATTAGAATCTGCCCTAACTCAAGATGCCAGTCCCACCCAGCATTGCTGTGCACCCAGGTCCTATGTGCAAACCATTAATTAGGGCCAGGTTGTTTCTTGTATCCCCAATGGGAGTGAGGAGCCCCCAGCTTCTTTGCTCTAGGAAAACCTTTTTGTAAAAAAGCAGCTCCTTTCCCCACGTGGCCCCCTCCGCCCTACCCCCAGTCTTTCCCTCTCTTCTCCTCCTTGAGAATGGTGCTGAAGTTTGGGTGGAAATAGAGCATCACTAGGCGGCCTCACTGACCAAGTCAAAATGCAATCACAGCACATGTTTATGCAAAACTCGCCGTGCCTTCCACTCAGCCTTTAGCAGACATCCGTTACAGGTCTCTCTCCAAGGACTGAAGTTGGTCTGGAGACAGATGCAGTCATAAAGGTCCAGCTCCGCCTTCAAGGAGCTCCCAGTCTCCTGTCAAAAGATTCAGGAACTGTTCCACCCCAGAGCAGGTGCGGGGGGCTGTCCTGAAGTGTACTACACAATAGATGCCCTTGGAGGCCTCAGTCTGCCTGATGGAGCTCAACTCATACACTCATCCTCTTCCAACACTCAAGGAGTTATGTCCCCTGTCACCAGGAGCTAGTAGGACAATGTGTGCTAAGTGTCTCATGAGCAGTACAAAGAACATGGTAGAAGAGTTCAGAGTAGAGGGGTCCAGGAAAGTTTCTTGAAAGAGTGAAGTCTTCATTTGAATCTTCATGACGTTCATAATCTGGACTGCCAGAGAGAAGTGGGATATCAGGCTTTACTCACGCACGATTTATAAATACAGGGAAGGGCTGGGCTGGGATTTCACTGGTTTTAGGGAGATGTGGCTCAGAAAGTTACCAGAGTTGGTGTGTGGGAAGGAATACATAAACTAGTAAAGGCCCAGAACATCTTGATTCCTTGGCTCTTCCCGCTTTGTCTCCTTAGCAGGTGGCTTTCTTTCGTCTGTTGGTATGAGCCTGCGGTGAGGTCTCCTTCCCAGCTGTGCAGCACTTGGGGCAACATCCTTTGTCTCGTCCTCTCTCCCGGCCCTTTCCCTCTTCCCAGCCTCATTCCTTCCCTCCACACACACACATACAAGTGCCTGCCAGGCATGTTCTGTGTTCCTTGCTCTGGGTCTCAGTGTCCTCTCCTATAAAACAAAGCAGTTTAAGAATCCTTCATGAATCTAACTAATGCTGAGTGATCCTTGCTTGTCCTTGGTCTGCCTCTGGGTCCACCTGCTCCCCCAAGTCTCTGGACTGGGAAGGCCAGCCTCCAAAGGGGAAACCGGGACCGTGGGCCTCCCCCAGGGACTTCCTTAAGGCTGCTGAGCCTCACAGGCGAG
Organism: Leptonychotes weddellii; assembly: GCF_054177405.1. NCBI lineage: Eukaryota > Metazoa > Chordata > Mammalia > Carnivora > Phocidae > Leptonychotes > Leptonychotes weddellii. The sequence goes on along the minus strand of NC_138381.1, from coordinate 26,221,349 downwards.
GCTGCCCTCGCTGCTCCAGGTTCTGCTCAGGGAGCACACCCTCCTTCAGATTGCCAGGGGCTGCCTGCCCCATGGCCCAGGCTCATGGCCTGCCATGCCCTCCCAGGTGCAAGCAGCTCTGGGACGCGGGCAGGAGCCGTGGCTTTGATCACACACACAATAACCTCAGCACCGAGGCATCCATGCTAATCACTTTTGATTACAAATGGATTAAACAGGACAGCAGCTGCACGGAGCTGCTTTGATTCCGGCCCGCTCAATAATGAGATGCACAGGCACAGGCTGGGAGGCTGGGGCCCTGGGCCCTGCCCGACCCCCTCCCGCCTCCTTCAGGGCCACCTCTGGGCAGGGGCACTGCTCAGAGACACAGGGGAAACCAAGGCAGGCCGACATTCAGCTAGTGTGCCCTCAGCTTCATTCAAGGTATCCCTTGCAGCCTCCTGGCAGGCCGTGCCCCTTGCCGCTTGTTCGGCCATATTCCTCACCCCTGCTGCAGGAAGCCCAGTCTGTCCCCCCCACATACCCACCAAGCAAGGTGCGGAGCCACGGTTACACAGTAGCTGTGCTACTGAGAAGAATCCCAAGTCCAACCCAGGAGCAGCCAGACCCACAAAGGGCCCGGTGGCCCCTCCCCCACCCCAAGCAAGCCCCATATGTTGTCGCCGATTTCTCAGGAACCAGCACAGCCCTTGGATAGAGACCTGTAAAATGCGTCTGGAAGACACAGTATTATTTCTGGTATCAGAAGTACTGATGTCCTCAGTAGTCCCCTTCATGCATAGAACAGGAAGGACAGCAATGGACATTCATGCCCCCCCCATTTTATTTTCCCACAAATCCTGTGAGCTAGCCAGATATTTGGGGACCTCTTTCGGAAATAAGAAAGCTGAAATTCCGACAGGTAAAATTCAGACCTTTCTTTCTTCAGGTGCCTTTGTGTACCCATTCTGGATCTTTGGGGCCCAGCCCAAGCTCGGTCCTTCTGCCATGTAATCATCTATCAGTTCCTCTTTCCCCTCACTGGAGAATGTCCGGAGTACATCTAGTTTCTGGTGATGGCCCCATGAAAGCGGTGAGCGCCTGTGTGTGTCTATTTTTGTATACAGATTGAACCACTCTGGGGTTGGTGGGGTATGAGCAGCTGCTTTGGCTAAATCACAAGGCTCAAGGGAGGGAAGGGAGATAAGAGGGATTTGGCACCAAAGCCAAGAGTTCTCAGGGCTGTAAGATGCACTAATAAATTTGACCTTGGGGCATTTCATGTTCGGCCAAAAGAGTTTGAAATAGTAATGGGGGATCCCCTGTTTCTAATAAAAGCTTCCACAGAAGAGACAGCATTTCCATTCACCTCTTGCCCACCCTTGCCCTCAGCCCAGGGAGGCACGTGGTCAACCTTATGCTGAGGTGGCCACTTAAAACCTAGTCACAGCAGAGCCATGGCCAGACCCCTCTGCGTTGCCCATAACCCTCCCATGTGAAAGGATTTGGGAGGGTCATGGGCTTGAGGGCAGGTAGGGGAGAGGGAGGGGTATAAAGCATAATGCCAGCTATCCGGTCTGGTAATGTAGCAGAGGATGCTCTCCCCATTCTCCCACTTAAGTGGTCCAAGTTGAGCCTCCTCATGCCCCTGAAAGACCTAAGGAAGAGGGAGGCAGCCCACCTTCCTGAAGCAACTGCCTCTCCCTGTGCTCTTGACAGCCATTTGTTTCATCACCCCTGTATCCCTAGGAGGTGCCTAATGTTATCCACTCTTTATGGGCAAAACAGGGGCTCAAGAGTAAGCTGCTTGAAGAGTTAGTAGCTGAACTTGACCCTGGTTGACCATCGGGCATGGGTTACTTTGCAGGATACCCTGTCTCACCTGCATTCCCACTTCCCAGGTGAATACACTGAGCTCTAGGGATGTGACTGGAACAAGGTCATCGCACTAAGTAATGCCAGGCTTCGGCTTCGAAAGTCTAGCTTTCTCTTCACAATATAGATGGTAGGGGCCATTCCGATTTGCAAGCCATTCTCCTGCTTGAGACCCTTGAGCCTGACGTCCCATCTCCCCCAAGTGCCATTTCCACAGTTCCCTGATTAGCAGTGTCAACTGCATTTAGCTGGGATTTCCTCAGGTACATCTGGAGTTCTTCATAGTGTGGATTTCTCAACATAGCTTACACGTGGATAAACCCCAAACTCCTCTCAAGTCTCCTTGCCCAGGACACCCTCAGCATACCTCGCGTTCCACGACAAGCTGCTCATCAGTCCACCAACTCACTGTGTGCCTCCTGTTCTGCACTGAAGCTCTCAGTTCCCAGCCACATCAAGATGCTCCTGGCTACTAACCCTTCCTACGCCACCACCCACCCCAGTCATTCCAGTCTTAACAAACGATAGTTCCATTCTTCCAGCTTCTTGGGCCAAAACCCCTTGGCATCATCCTCCACTTGTGTCTTTCCCTCGCACTCTATGGGTAACCCATCAGCAAATACTGGAGGCTGTTCTCCACATGGCAGTCAAGGGGACCGCTTACAGGGGAGACCAGTGTCTGGTCTTCTCCAGTGACTTGCCCATGCCCTTTAGAGTAAGGTACTGTGACCTAAACATTGGGATTAATACTTAATGGCTCTGTAGCCTGACTCCACACTCACCTCTAAACACTGACGCCCCTGCCTGCTCTGCTCCAGCCACACTGGCCTCCTTGCTGTTCCGCCAACACAGGAAGCGCACGTTCATGTCAGTAACTGTGCACATCATGCTTCCTCTGTTTGGATTGCTCTTCTCCCAAATAGCCCATGGCTCACTTTCTTACTTCATCCCTGCTGTTCCATCCCCCATCGCCTTTCTTCTTTTTTATTTTTATCTTTTATTAAAATCGACAGCTTACACCATTATTAATATTCCTATTGTTATCACTTTACTTTATTGTCTGTCTCATTGAAAGCAAGGACTTGTTTTTTTTTTTATTGTCATTATTATATGCCCAGTTCCTAGAAAAATAAATATTTATTGCACGACTTTATTGGATGAATACCGGCATCTTTCACATTTATTCTTTTCAATAGCCGGGCTTATTGCACACCAAGATTTGCACAGAGGACATATTAATTCCTGAGCTTGTTGGGATGTGTCGTTCCATACAAGTTACCTGGCCTGAGTTCCAGTCCAGCTGTCCGTGGTCTTTAGCAGATAGACCCATGGGTACACCAGCGGTGTGCTGGATAGAGCCGGCTCATGGTGGTGCGAGTCAACTGGGCACATCTGTTCCCAGCTCTGCAATCAGCGTCTTCAGGTTGGTAGCCTGAAACAGCAGGAGTGCTTTACACTATGGGAGTTAACTGTCAAATGCCTTACACTTGGGTTTTGCTAGCCTCTGAGAGTTAGATATTAAAGATTTGTCAGCACAAGACTGATTAGTAACAATTACTATGGTGTGCACGGGGGGGCATTTATAAGCTACATGGTGATGACACTGGGAACCATATACAGAGAAGAAGAATCGAAAACACTTGGGACATTCCACCCGGGGATGTACAGATCTGATACGTGTAACCAAAAGTGCCAAGGACAGCTCATGGCAGGAGGACTGAGCATACTGGAGCCCTGTGCACATGTGCAGAGCTGGAGAATGCATGGGAAAGGAGAAGAGGCTAAGATCCTTTGGGTTTGGCATCTGGTTCTAACTTGAGATGTGCAGCCTGGAGTGGGTTGATGAGTCCATCTGTTTCCTCATCTGTAAAATGGGGTTCACATTCCCTACTTGACAGGAAGATCATGATGGTTTAAAAAAACAAGCAGTTAGTTTCTGTTCTCAGGACTCTGGGGACGAGTTTCAGTGAGGCATATTTCAACAGAATAAAGGTAGAGCTTGCTCTAGACTCTTGCTGCGGCACTAAAATAGCAAGTGCCACTTCCTCTGAAGTGTTCAAGCTGGGTGTCCATCTGTCAGAGAAGTTCGAGAAGGGGATTCCTGCTTTGGAGGGAGGCTGGTCTGGATAACCGCCCCCCCCCCCCCCAAGATCCCTTCCACAGTAAGACTTTTTCAGCCGGGAACATGGCCCTGGGCAAGTCACTGACCAATTTTTTTGCCTCATTTCCTCCATCTGTCAAACAAGCAGGATAGTTTCTGTCCCTTTTGGTTTTGTATCGCTGTTGGGATGATTGAGATCATCATTTGAAATTTTTTAGGTCTAGGGATTAAAAGTACTTTATCCATCTCGTGCTTCCTTCTTGTTATAATGAAAACACTTTATATCATGAAATAGGGCAACATTCCCTGTGACTTGGCTATGAAGAATACCAGCCATTTTGCACCTAGTCGATTACAGAGTAAATAATTAAAAGACAGCCCTATTGTCAAACTCTTAAATTTTATGTGGAAATAAGCTGTGTGTCTTAGAATTGAGATTCCTGTTAATATCACACGAGGTCAAGGAAAGCCATAGGGTGACTGGAGAGATGGGGCCCTGCCGTTGACATGACTCACCTTTGCTGTATCTGTGGCTTCCCCCCGCTCTTGTCCCTCTTCTACCCCAGAGTCAGGCTTGCTTCATATGGCTCCCATGTAGCAAATGCCCTTCAAATGATGGGCCTCTCTCAAATTCCTTAGATCTGGAATTTCTTGTTATCAAAAGACATGCAGACTCCCAGTTTTTCTTGCCTGGTTAAAAGTGAAACATAGCAAATAGCTATCCTGAGAATAGTCACACGGTGATTACGATACAACGGATTGATAGTGGATACTTGCCTGAAACCAGGCTTACGTAGGAAGGGATGTGGAGAGAAACAAGAGACCGCTTACTCTCTGAAAGACCAACGAGGGATGGAGGGCATGGATTCTTCTAAAGACACGCTTAGGCTTCACTAACTCCTCAGTTCTGCCAGGTGCCCTTCTTCTTATCATCTGACCGCTCCACCATCTTCTGTGATATCTCACCCCCAAGTACCTTTAGTAATAGGTGGTTTGTATGAAGCCTGATAATGCCCTAGGTGAGCGGTGGGGCCACCCGTAGCCTTTCGCCGACTCACAGGCTGTCAGATCGTGAGGTGATCTTGCAGAGCTCCTCATGTCAGAGGTGGGGAATGCTAAGAGCCAGGTGGAGATGTGAATTGCATGAGGTCGCACTACCAGTGAATTGCCAAATATGGCTGCAAAAGTGAACATCGCCAGTCCCTGTGGTAGGCCCTTTGTGTTTGTGCTATAAATAAATGGCTTGGGCATATGATTACTAAGGGGTCTCAGACTGAGTTAGCAGCTACATCCAGTCCTGCTGATGCAGCATCTGTGTTGTACATTCATTTTGTTCATTCTCAGTGGGCAATGTATAGAGAGGCATCTCCAACCGAGCCAGCCAGAAATTATGGGCAAGTTTGTCCAAAAATGGGTGGGCTGTGAGTCAGGCACACATGAGACTTCAGGGAGAGCAAAATAAGGATACCTTATTTGGAGAAGAGGTGTAGGTAGATAGAATCCACATTTGACTGAGCTACTTTGATAAAGGGGAGACCTCCATTTTCCGGATACCTCTGTGAGACGATCTTCTTGTTCTTGAGAGTGAAATCACAAGAGACCATTTTTAAGCAAACCACAGTCAAGGCAGGACTACATGAAACACAAACAGATACATGCACCCCCCGCCCCCCGCAGGAAACAGCCGAACCGTTTCCAGGAGTCCTGTGTAAAATACAAGAGGGACAGATTTTTAACAAAGTACCAGGGTGTATATATGCCGCGGAATCATGCCTCCTTCAAAGTCATCATGGTAGGATTCTAGTCCTATTTTCTGAAGGTGTTTTGCTAGCTTAATATATTGGGGGTCATCTTTAGAAGCTGTGGCAGACCCTGTAGCCTATCGTCAATGGTGAAGAACCACTCTGGAAACAGCCAGATGTCTCGGTCCTCAGAGAACTCCTGTCCCAGGGAGTGGCAGGACCAAGTGAGGACTCAACACTTGCAGGGTGTGTAACACTAATGCAAAGGCAGGGTCATTTGTGAAAGAGATTGCACACTGGTTGTGCGAACAGTTTACAAACGGCAGCTCAAAGAGATTGTCATTTCAACCAAAAGCACAGCATATAAACGAGCACGTTTCACTTGGTTAAATAAAGTGAATAAGCAAACAACCAGATCTTCTTTAAAAATACTTAACTAATATTTCTGATGAAAACTGTAAGCAGAGGTATTTGGTAAACAAAGACTGTCTTTCAAATTTTAGTTTGTGCAGGTTGTTTCTTGCAAATGAGAGGAAGGACTCCAGTTTCACTTCTTTTATCTTCGATAAAGATGGTTGTCTGTCTTCCCTGAAGATTGTACCTGCTGCTGCCCAGCTCCATCCTTCTGTCAGGTGCAAAACTGCCCTGACGACTTCTTCCTCCTGGTCCTCATGCTCTGCTGCATTCAAGGAGGACATAAGCCATGTTTCATGCCTATAGTAACAGAGATGGAGTACTTGGGATTTCCCATTTTTGTGTATTATTGGAAGTGCCCACTTATGTGATCACAATGATATTATTCTTACTTGGAATGCAACTATCCCCTTCTCATTACTGATTTGGTTACTTTTTTTTTTTTTTTAAATGAACACCTGCCTCCTTTGTGTCTTAGTTAGCATTCCTAAAAGACAGAGATCTTTTCTAGGTGGGAGGAGGTGTGACCCATGACAGCATCTAGACTAGCACCCCACATATGGAGTAGTTAAGAATGAACGTAGGCCTTGGTCTCAAATGGAACTGAGCAGACTATCTGGTTCTCTCGGTTACTGTCTTGCAAGTTTGAATAAGTTATTTCATGTGGCTAAGTTTCTGCTCTCTCATTCGTAAAATGGGTTCACTCATGGTACGGCCTCATGAGGTTCTTGAGAAGGTATAATGTTATGAGCTGATCCCTGGAGAGCATTAAATAGTTTATGGGGATTCTCAGCATCTGTGATGGTGCCTGGAACCTGGCCCTTATTAGCTGGAAAGGAAGAAGGAAAGGAGGAAAGAAAGGAGGGAGTGGGAGAGAGGGTAGAAACTTGGTTAGGAAGAGAGGATACACATGATAAGCAACAGTGTTTGTGGCAGTGTAAATGCACAGGGCAGACTCTAGTGAGTCTTGGTCAGCCAGGATTCATGAACAGAGCTCCTCTGAAAATGTTATCTTGAGTTCAGAGAAATTTGAGGGGAAGATCAAGACAGTAGGACATTACCTTAAATGCCTGTGCCGTGCGGCTACCTGGCGCTCATGGGAAGCCTGGCTCCTACCTGTGTGGCAGGTCATTTGGGGCACAGCTGTCCATGCTAAAAATGTCTCTGGAGCCAGGGCTGACTCCCTGGCATGGTAGGAAGGGAGAAAGCACCAATCCATTTAGGGATGCCTGAAGGGGGCCATAGATGCCTTAGGCAGAGGACTGGCCTTGTCATGATTCAGCATCATGATCACATTCCAGTTCTGCCATTTTTGCCTCCATAACCGTGAATTATTTAACCAGTTTGAGCCTCAGTTTGCTCAACTATTAACTGTTGAGAACAATACTACCCTGCATTGGTAATGTGAACATTAAGAGGGATAATAAAGCTAAAGCATCTACCTGGTACAATCACAGGCAAAAGTGGGTCTTGAAAAATAAATTATTTTTCATATTATCATTCCCAAGAGTTCAGGGTAGGCTTTCTGGAGGAGATCCTTCCATTTTGCCTGAGGCTTACAAAAGCTGTGACTACTTGCATCTAGGAGGTTCAGCTCTCACTGGGTCCTGTTTGACTGTATCCCTTTTAGATATTCACCTGTAACTGATTTAATTGCTCCGGATTTGGCCTGAGGGACCCAGATTCTCAGCCAAATTGGCTACACCGAGCTGAGGAGCAGAGCTTTTGACTCTGGTGTTCAGACCCTCTCTAAAGCAAGCACCTTCTGACTTTTCCATTCTCTGCTGTGAGTGAGCCTAGGGATGTAAATCAATTTCCTGGGATTCGCCAAGGGGACGCATTTGAAAGCTTTAATACTAGTTTTAGAGCCAAGCGAGCAGATCATCTGGTCAGTTCTAAGCAGAAACTCAGCAAATGATGAGAAGAGGGAGACAGGGGTGGATTCCCTCCCTGCCTCAGCATCCAGCCTTGCTTGGCATATGTTCAATGAGGGGAACCTCCTTTATTGGCCTTTTACGGACTTTGGAAACAGCCCACAGATGCTTGCAGTGCGATTTCTTCATTTCATTTGAAAGAAAGGACCTACAGCCCAGATTGTGCTCCTGAGAAGCAACATATCTTTAGCTCCTTGCTTTCCTGGTAAATTAGTTATGCTTTCTTAAGCATGTAGCTTGCTGAACTTCAAATGAAGAGAGCAGACATCACTGCCAGCAGAAAGCATGGAGAAAGGAAGAGAATGCATTTTCCTGATGAGTAACTCACGGCAAGTATTAAAGGCTGTGTTCCTAAAATGAGGTCTAATGTGTTCTTAAAATGAGTTCTAAAGGTTAATTCTCTTTTCCCCAGGTATATTCTCTTAGCACTGTGAATGGTGTATTCCCCTATCTAAGGGCCTTCTAAGATATGAGTTTTCCAAATTTCTTTTTTACAAAGTTTTAAACCATCTTAACAGGAAGTCCAATATGAAATAACTGGATAAAGTGGGTTGGGGGTTGGAACGCCTCACCTCAGCTCGCATCTTTCACCTGCTCATAGTCCCCAGGACCCTTCTGTGGAATCCAGGGCTCCTTAGGGTACACTTTGAAAAGCACTGTTCTCTAAGTTTGTTATGCATGGTTCATTTTGAGGTGTCGGGGCATCGCAGAGGATGTGATGGAACCTCTGATAACATGCATTCCCCGAAGAGGAGGGTTCAGAGCATTAGGATGTAGTGACAAAGAACATGAGCCAGCCAAACGAGGCTCCGTAGCCATTCTACTTCCTACCAGTTGTTACCTTCAGAAATGACTTAACCTCCTTGAGCTACTCTTTACCGAAATCCTTAAGAAATGGGGCTGTGAACATCCATGTCACGTGACACCAATTTATACCAGGTTGACCTTTGTAAACTTCCCACCCAACACCACCTAAGATGCTCTCCCTGACATCTGTTTTTCTTGGTCTAAGGAACAAGGCATTTAAAAATAATTCTAATGGAAATTTCAAAAAGGATGGGACAAGCTTCTACAAGTTCACCAGTTTGAAGTAACATAAAACAAGACTCACTGTCTCAGGGAGTTCTAGATTAGGGCGTTAGAGTCCTCTTCTGTCATTAGGTGTCTGTGGTTATAGCTCTAATCTACAAGAAGAAGGATTAAAGACATTCCCACTCAGAAGTGGAAATAGTTGTGACTTGGACAATAACCAAATACACATACCACCATTAGAACATAGACTATATGTGCAAGGTTATGTATGGAATTAAAAAAAAAAAAAAAGTAAAGCTCGTTTGGCTGCATACCTAGGGGATTTTGTTAGAGATCTCACCTGTAAATATTAGACCCCGTCATTTAAAAAAATAAATAAGAAATCAAGACTAGGCTTGCTTAGAGTTATATTCAGTTATTATTAGTCATCCTTGTTGCTCTTTGGGAAGGGATTCCATAGCTAAGGCTGGAGCTGTCAGTGGTTTCAGGTTCAACCTTTAAAATTCCATGAGGGTTGAGGGGATTTAGCAAAAGGACACTCAGCTGGACCAGGATGGCAGCTTTAAGTGTGTTACTTGTTTCTTAGGCTGATGGGAAGCCAGCTGCTTGGCTTCTATACCACACACCCCAAATGTTTTGGCAGGTGGACTAATGCTTTCAGAATTGTAAGGTTGTTTACCTTGAGCTCGAATGTGGATGTGACTGCAGGCTCACTGGGATGATGAACCTGTATCGCAGTCTGAGTGACCATCTGTCTAAGTTCCTGTTTGCACACCAGTCCAGTAATAGAGATGCAGTACAAGACCATCCCACCGCCCTCCCTTCCGTCCTTCTGATTAGGGATTCTTCCAGACAGTGTAGACAGCCTCTTAAAGGTGTGCGTTTGGCGGGGAGAGTTGCTGGAAAAGAGAAGAGGGAAGAAACTAGAGACAGTCTGTTCCATTTCTTTTTCATCCCTGAGCTAAGGACACTTTGGGGTGCTAGAAGTGTAGGGTCAGAGAGAACACAGAATTCATTCTATAGGCAGTAAAAGAAGACCCGGACAGGTGAAGTGAGCCCATGACAGATCCCACCTTGAGTTGAGCTGAAACCAGGCTAGGATACGCATCTTCTTCCCCCGAGTCTAACTAATACCCTTTTGTACAGCAATGGCCATTTATCGGCCCTATGAGGAGTGGCAACCTGACGGTTCCGTTTCACCTCCCTGTTCCACTTTCCACATTTCCTTCTGTGGCGCCAGTGGAGCAATGGGCTCACTGCTGGTGGGTGCTTCCAGAGCCTTCTGCTTGGTGGAAATCACCTTCACCTTCTTCCCTTTTTTCTGTCTTAACCCCTGACTCACCTTGCAGCTCCCCGGGCCCTTTCACAGTCTCCCAGTCCTCCATGTGAGGTCATCTAAAACTTGCTCTCAGTTGCATACATAGGGTTGGCTTTGTTCCAGATTATCCACTGGGTGACTCACAATCTTTCTGAGCCTCAGTTTCCTTTTTGCCAAGTTAGAGAGTGGGGCTAGTTGGTTTCCAACAAACTCAGTCACACATTTGATTGGGTGTTTGTCTCAGCTTGCTGGGACAGTGCCTTCCACAGAGGCTGTCCTGTACTGTGTGGGCTGAGGGGCTGGGTTGGGAGGGGATTCAGGTTCCATCCTGTAGACAAAGGAGGAAGCAAGTGACACTTCACAAAGTGAACAGGGAGAAAAAGATCCATTTCCTATAAAATAGGAAAGGGGAACAGATTGAATGTGTGTGTGTAAAGGGAGTTAAGTAGAAGGGTTTTTTTTTTTGAGAGAGAACGAGGGTGAGTGGGGGAAGGGGCAGAAGGAGAGCGAGAGAGAATCTCCAGCAGACACCCTGCTGAGTACAGAGCCCAACATGGGATTCCATCTCACGACCCTGAGATCATGACCTTGGCCGAAATCAGGAGTCAGATGCTTAACCGACTGAGCCACAGGCGCCCCTTAAGTAGATGTTTTATTTAATGAAAGGATGGTATATTTAAAGACAGTTTAAAAATGGAGCATTTATTTCCCTAAAGCCATCTCTGCTCTGTTCTTTTATCTCTCTGCCTACCTGCCCATGCATCCATGCGTGCATGCATCCATCTGCCCATGCATCCGTCCATGCATCCATCCATCCATCCACCCACCCACCCACCCACCCACCCACCCATCCATCTCCCATGCCATCATTTATTTCTCTGGCCCACAAGAGAGAAATATGGGGGAAGAGCAAATGACCTAGAGGATCCTCAGCGCAACCAGGCTTCAATCTGTCCAGCTGCATGTCTGCAACGTTGAGATCCTTCTGGACAGATGTCCAGGGTGACCCTTCTCCCCCCTCCTTTTGTGTCAGTGACCCCCTTCCCAGATGCATGTGTCCCAGGTCAGCCTGGGGGATCTGTGGGGATGTGTTAGGCTGCACTTGCCCCAAAGGAGATGTGTCCTTTTGACCAGGGGCCAGGAGAGGGGAAATGATGTTCCTGGGGCAGGCGGGCATAGGGAGGAAAGGGAGCTGTCTCCTCTACTCCTCTGAAGGAAACTTTGGATGCTGTAGAAGTTAGCAGCTAGAAGGGTAGCTGCTTGAGGGGCAGTGCTGGAGGGCACAAGATGGTGCTGGCTGAAGCTGGATGGAGGGGACTTTGGATGAGGGAAGCAAAGGGAGACCCCCACGCAGAGAGCTGGGTGGCAGAAGAGCAGGAGGTGAAGAGACTCTTCTCTCGCCCCCTCAGGGCCCCACAGCTTCCTTCATCCTCCTCTCTGCTCCCTAGCCCCGGCCCCTTAGGCTTGGAGAGACCAAAAAAAAAAAAAAAGAGAAGAAAAACACAACAACTGTGCCAAGAGAGAAATTGCAGCTCCTCAAAAATGGAAAGCAGGGTCATCATCCTAATATTTTGAATGTGGACCGTTCCAGAGAACAGCAAGACGTGTCAGGAATGAGAATGGTCTGAGACAGGGCCCCAGGAACGCTGGCCACTCCACCAGGGAGATGAAAGAATTTTCTCCTTCCTTTGCCTTTTAAATGTAATTCTGTCTGCCCTTCTCCCCCAACACCCGCTCAACCCTCTTGCTGGGAGCAGTGCAGACATTTAGCAGTCCTGGGAAAAGGCAGGATCCTTTTCATTAACTTCAGCCAGATTGAAGTCCCCAGAGCCATGGCAGATTGCATTTTCCTCCCTCTCTGCCTCCCTGTCGTGGATCCCTCCCTACACACTGCCAGGCTGCTCTGGGCAGGGAACGTTTTTTTCCAGTGGGACAGAATGAGGCCATCCTCTGAGTAGGGGGATGGTTTGGAGGAGGATGGCCTCGGCAGTGGCTTTGTGGAGGGACACGCTCGTGTCCTCTTGCCCAGGCCTCAGTTTCCCCTGTGTTCTGCACACATGTATCTCACTTTCATCAGAGGCAGGCAGCCAGCTGTGTCTGGGGCCAGGGGTTTCTGCAGAGGGACTGGAGGTTAAAGGCCTCACCCAGGCCTGTTGTTAACTAGCCGCGTGATCTTGAGAAGTCACTTATGAACTTCTGCAAAATAAGGACTTAGTCTGGAAGGTTTAAATTTGTTTTAGTGACAGAACATTTGACTCCAAATTAATTTGTGGACATGAAAGAGAGAAAAGCAAAGCTGCTGTGATTGAAGGGAGAGAGAGGTGGACCCAGTGGGGGCTCTCGGACTCGACCACCTTCCCTTGATCCAGTTCCCTAGCAGAGGTGCCTCCTGACCCCACTGGGGACACGGTGACTTTTCTCATCCACCCAGAGAACTTCAACTGTCTCCTTCAGGTCCTGAAACTCTTTGGGGGTCCAGATCTAGGTGGGCTGCAATTGCAGAATACAGGAGGACTTCCTGTCCTGTATTTCTAAGCCCCATCTGAGCACGACACTTCAGTGCTGAAGGCCAGCCCTTTCTCCTTCCTGGGTGCAGAATGTGTAGACATTTAGGAAATAATCAGCTTGGTAGAGGGGAGTAGTCAAGGAGTGGGGTCTGTGTTTGGCCCGAGAGCTCATGTATTTGGTTACAGCAAGGGTAGAAGCCAGGAGCCAGGCAGGCAGGGGTTCCTGGCTGGATGTTGGGGAGAAGCAGACTTCTGTACACGTAGCTCATTCAGGAACCCTTGAGGGAGGAGGTCGCAGGGTTCGCCTTGGGCTGTTTCCCAGGTCAGATAACACCTGGAATGCATGCTAGATTGTGAGGGAAGTAGTCAGAATCCCCAAGGTAAGGAATTCAGGAGTTCTAGAAGTTACTTGATAACCACACTTGATACCTTCCTCACTGCCTCCCCCAAACCCACCTTTGATAAGCTAACAGATCCAAATGGCCCCGGGCCCATTGTATGGTTTCATCCCCAGGAAGGGGAGCTCCCCCTCTCAGTGTGGTAGTGGGTTCCTTCACTGCTCAACCTCTTTCTCTTTCATCCGATCTTTCCTTCAATTTAACCTTTGACACCTACTGAAGTATAAGCCAATATTCACTCATAAACCTACAGTGGGAAGAGAAGAGCTTGCTCTCATCATGTAAGTTAATTAATTCATTGAAATATCTGAGTGCCTACTTCATGCAGGAAATGCTCTAGATACTGAGTGCCATTTCCTCTTGTCGACTTGAAGGGTGTCATAAGCCGTCTCTCACACTTCTGCTCTCCAGGCTCAGCAATTGAGCCATTCTCGCCCTCACCTCTAGGTTGACAGTATTCCCCACTTTCCTTTTAAGTCATTTGGTCAACAGGTATTTACGGACTAATCACCTGTCTAGACTCCTCTCATCACTTTGAGGAATGCAGAAGTTACATAAGATATAAATCATGGTCTTACTGGGCATGGTCTTATTAGGTGAAAAAATAAAAAATACACAGGACAGCACAAAACAGACCCTTAAACAATTAAGAACTAAATTGTATGCGTCTGGTTTCCTTTTAAGAGAAGGAAAGAGGATATCAGGCTTCCAGGAAGGTAGGATAGATCCTTATTTTGTTGAGCTAGGGAAGTAACAAGTAATAACCAAAGATGCCATATCTCTATATCCAAACAGATGGATCTGGCAACTTCTCAATCCCAAAAGCGCTGACATGAGGGAATAGTGCATATGTTGAGATGCTTTGAACACGCTTGTGGTTGATTTCCAGATGAAGCATCTCAGAGCTAGGAGGAAGTAGATGTTTTGTCTCACGCATTCTCTCTGTCTGGTGAACTCTGTTAAGGGGCGGGGGGTAGGGGTGGGGGAGAAAGGTGCCTGCCTGCTGGATTCCCAAAGCCTAGAGAATTCGAGATTTGGTCCTATATGCTAACACCTGTTGGTGGCTCTGCCCTTGCAGTGGTCACTCCCATGCTCAAACCTCCCTCCAACTTTTCTGTCCCTCCTCCCCAGCTCCACCCTAACCTTTGCTCAAGCTCAAGTTAGAGGCCTGGACTGCATTGATAAGATCGGAAGAGTAGATTGTCCTTGCCAATTAAATGAAAGAATGTCTGGAAGAAGGGTCCATGAGTGGTCATTCATCGGGACATGCTTTATATTACTGCCTATGGCACATTGTCAAAAAAAGTAGCACTCATCTATTTGCTACACATGGCACCTCAACAAATCTATCTCCAGCATGCTATCATCCAGAGGCATCATTGTACAGGAGAGGATGAGCTTTGGGAAAATAGATTTTTGGATTTAAACCCCAAGTGCATGTACTACCTGTGTGACCTAGAAAATGCTGTTTATCCTCCACAAAGTCTCAATTTTCCCATCCGTAAAGTGGGGCTGCTTTCTATCTCACATGGCAGTTGTAAGATTAAAAAAGAAAAAGTAGGGGAAGCGACAGACACTCTGCTGGATACCCCGGCCATCCTCGACCCTCAGTGTCTCCTGATTCCCTTCTTCCTCCTTAATGTGTGCCGTGGCCGGCATGAGGAGATGCCAAGGGAGCAGGGTCGGGAAGGGCACGTCCTTTGTCCATGTCTTGGCCCTTGCAGCTGCCCCACCTGAACCGCCTTGTCCTACTGCCTTTCCATTTGCAAGGCTCAGTTCAGACTCCGTGTTCTTTCGGCAACAGCGCCCTGACCTCTCTTGCTCTGTGTATGCACAGTTCGGTGCTTACACTCTGCTGCTACCCTCTGCTCACACTGACATACACATATCTACTCCTTTGACCCAACTGTGGGTTCCTTAAAGGCGGGGACTGTCTTATGATTAGATTTGGCCCTTGGTGACTAGTCAAGTGCCCCAGTGGCTTGTTGCGTGGCTATTTCATAACAAGCAGAGGGGCCAATCTGGCTGGCTGTCCGTCAGGATGAATGCCACCTTCTCTGGGCACCTGCAGCCCCGGGAACCTAGCCCTCAGGACTGGGTGTGGGGACAAAGGTACAGCGGGTACATTCTCCACCTCATTTCTGCTCTGTGCCGGAGTTAACACCACTTTACGTATCATTTTTGGCAAAGTGATATAGAGAAGCTGAACAGCCCAGTTGAGCTTTCCTGAAGGCTGGAGGCACTGGAGCCCAGCATGACTCCCTCTCTTTCTTGAACCAAACAAAATATTGTTACAGCAAACATGAAATCTTTCCTATTTTTCGCAAACGCTCTCCAGGCCTAACAAAGCTAGCAGCCACACTCCTTGAATCAAAATAAGCATCTGCCCTTTTTCTCTTTATCCTACAATTTCCCAGCATTTTTGAGCAACAATAAAGAATGTGATTATTTTAGTAATTAATCGTATGCTTCTATTTAGTGCTTTCTGGAGAGGATGCAAAAATATCAAAACATGAACTTGACCCTTTAATACTGATTAAACACAGAGACACAGAAAATATCTAAACCACGGCAATTGGAGGCATAAGCCATGAACACCTAAATAGTATATAAGATCAAAGGTAATATATGATGAAGGGAAACTGAGTCACATGTAGGTGGGTAAAGGGAAGGGTTATTTTTACTGGTCTGATTGAAGAAGAAGAAAAAAAAAAAAGGAGGAGAAGGAGAAGAAAGGGGAGGTGTGGAGCAGGGGGAGGGGGAAGGGGGAGAGGAAGAGGAAGAAGCAGCCCTCCCAGAGGAGATGGTCTATATCTGTCTCCTTAGCTTTGGTATCACAGACTACTTTGATAGTAGGAAGAAAGTCAGGGCCCTCTCCCTAAGAAAGTGTTATTCGTCTATAAATTCATGCACAATTTCAGGAGCCTGTGGACCTGCCGAAGTCCACACGTAGTCCCTGATCTGTAATTTAAGACCCTTAGTAGAATTGGTGGCACATAGAGAGAGGGCAGCAGAGGGAGGTAAAGTCAGAGGTGTGGTGGACACAAGGTGAGAAGGCTGTTGGGTCTAGGTTCCTAGCCCAGAAATAGCATGTTTGCCTTTTGCGATTCTGCTTCTCGAGCTCCAGATCTGGGCAGTGGGGTAAGTCCATTGCTGATCATTTGTCCTGGGGATACTGTGGGCAGACTTGGAGAAGTATCACTCAGGAAGACTCCTTTGTTCTTTTCCAGCTCCTCACAGCCAGTGACCTTGCAGCCAGCGACCTCAAAGGATTTCAGCCACAGGTAAGTCCACTGATCCTTTTGTGAAGCTCGGGAGAGGGAAATGCCCCATAGTTTGGTCGTGAGCAGATGAAGCTGGGGTCAGGGCAGAAACCCCTATAATGGATCTCCAGTTTCTCTGACAGTCTGACACTGTCAACCTTGACAATGACCTGGAGCTTGCCCTCTCCTTCATCTTCTCCCTCATGTCTTCTCAAACAAAGCCACCTCTTTCTGCTGTCTCTCAATATTTTATAGTGGGGGGAAAACATAGGCCAAGATGTCTGTAATACATGGTGGTGGGCAGCCTAGCAGAGGAAGAGGCTAAACCAAGGACGTAGAGGGCGGGCTGGCGTTCTCCCCTGTATTTCTCTTTTTGGGGACAGTATACTTACATTTCTGAACTCTTTGTGTGCAAATGACTTAGTCGAGGTGTGGCAGCCAGGTCAATCTCAGACTCTAGCACAGGCAGATGGTTGTGTTTTGCTGATCATGGGCAGGAGATAGCCCACAATTGTCTCTGGCCAGAATGCTGTTTGGAGGTCATCACGGGCAGACCATGGGAGGGAGCAGGCAAGGGCTCTCTGAGGAACTCCTTGGTGATGATAAAGATGGAAAATCACCCTCCCTGTCTCTGGAAGGGGACTCCTGTCAGTGCAGGAACATGTAAGCATACACACACACACACACACATACACAAATACATAGCAGACACACAGAGGTCCTTGTCTTCCCCATACACCCCAGTTGAGACAGAGCATGTATACAAAGAGAGGTAAACCCAAAAGAGACAGCTGTGGTCCTCCATCCCTGCCCCTGTCCTTCTTTCAATATGAACCTTTCTGTCACCTTTCCAACCCAGTGCCTGCCCTAAGGCTCCCATTGTTCCGTACCTCTGTGAGGAGATAACATCACTCATGGCAGACACCTTCTGGGACAGAGCAAGTCATTTTCTAGTAGCAAGAATTCCATATATTGGCAATGTTTTCTTCTTTAAATCTGTTTCACACCCAAGAGCTCACCATGCCCTCACTATACTTCTATGTGGGGTACATCCTATGTGTCCCCTTATCCTGCAGGGGCACTAAGGACCTGGGGTCCTGGTAAGAAGTGGCCCCAGATCACACAGAGAGCTGGGGACAAGAACAAAGTCGAAAGTGAGGGGTTTGAGAAAGAGAATGAACAAAACAAAGGGCTCCAAGGGTGAGAGTCAAAGATGAATCCTTGCTGGTTTGGGGTGAGGTGTCCTCGGTGGATCCTTGTCGATCCATTGTTGATGCAACGAGGTTTTAAAAATAGATAACCAGCAAGCCTTCTGGCAACTATTGACAACTGATAATCACTTATTCACATATTCACACAAATTTGCAGGTGAGCTAAGGGAATGTGAAACAGAAACATAAGAAAATCAACATCAACCCATACCCCGTCCACGGCTACACTCACACATAGTGGCATCCCAGCTAAAGATTCATTTTTATCCAGAAATTTATAAAAATGAAGAGGAAAAAAGACTTGTGTGATGTTTTGTGGCTTGAAAAGGCACATGGTAGAGACAGAGTTTGTGGAAGGGGTGTGTGTTTGTGTGTGTGTGTGTGTGTGTGTGTGTGTATGGTTTTGGCATCGATTCTTTCTAAGGTGGTCATATTCTTCCCATGTCTATCGAGCCACATTTCTAGATGTTAGATTTAAAGTGAATTGTTTAAGGGAAGGAAAAGTTAGATATATTTGGGGTACGTCCATAACATTTGAGGCCATGATGCTAGAAAGGCAGTTTTTGTGCTCTCACAGATAACCCCACGGTAGCTGGTGCAGATGGCTCACTCCCCTGGTTCTGTCCGACCTTTCCACTTTATTCCATTTGTGTGTCATTCCCCTGAGGCTGGAGACATAAATGCATACTTTTCACTGCTCAGGATGCGTGTTCCCGAGGCCAGGAAGCCCTGGGAATCTTGTGGCCAGAGTGTAATGCCCAGATCAAAGTTAATTCTTCACTGTTATTCCTAAATCAAAAAGGCCCGGATGTGTCTCAAGTCAACACCACCCTTTTGGGTGCTTTTCTGAACAGAAACAGAATGCTGCCCACATGCTTTGGGCTGCCTTCCCTCAGCCCCACTGCACCAAATTGTTGGCTTCTGTTATTTTCCTCTTTTAGTTTCAGATGAAACTGAGCCCCACACATCCCGATGTCTGCAGTAATTCACGGACACGTTCCCCTCCAGGAAGTGTGGTGGACTTTCAGGAGGGGAACTCACTGAGACAGCGAGGACCCCCCACGTCCCCCAGGGGTCACTGTAGTTGGGCCTGTCAGCTTTCACAGGATTCACACTTACCAAGTGCATGTAAAGGGTTTTCTTTTCCTTGGTGCCTGTTCCTGCTGCAGCCACTTAGGGAAAAGAGTCACAATGTCCTCGCTAATCTTTGACGGTCCCTGGCTTTGAAAGTGTGGAGCGGTAACTGTATTGCACTAGACTGTTCTGTCTCTCTGTCTCTGTACTTTCTGCATCCACATAGAGAAGAGGAGGGTAGGGAAGTGACTGTCTGTCTTTCTGTCCATGATTACTGGTTTGTAAAGACAGCATGCTCATTCCTGGAAATAAGCACGTTACTTCCAAGGACCAGCCTGCTGGCAGATGCTAAAGCTTCCAAGGCTTCCAAACAACAGTGGGTGTTCTCTCCAGCCTGGTGCACTTGGCCTCTGCACCGCACAGGGGAGAACTATCTCCCAGAGTCAGGCCGGGGCTGACAGGTGGCTATTCCCAGCAAGTTTTAAAGGCCCAGGTGGAAAAGCTTCTGAAATTCACATCTAAACCTCTCAGGCCCTTCAGTTCCATTTGGTTCCCACCCAAAACACATCTTTATTTTCTGTTCTCTTGTTCTTTTGCCTTTTGAAGGAGCAGACACAGTGAGTCTCCTTTTCTTCTTGTCCTTGGATGGTTGGAAATGAGGACCCTCATCCCCTTTTGCCCGACCATCCCTCTCCACCCGCCATGAGAATAAAAGCAGGCATCTTATTCCCATTAGTAAAATCCACCAATTATATGCTTTCTTCTCCATTCTTCTTTTTTCTTTCTCCCCCCCGCCCCCACCCACCCCACTATAAAACCTGTAACAGGTATTCACAGTAGAAATTTTGGAATGCGTGAAGGGAGTCAAGAGGTACAAACTTCCAGTTATAAAATAAATAAGTCTTAGGGATGTAAAGTACAGCATGGTAACTATAGTTAATAATACTGTATATTTGAAAGTTGCTAAGAGACTAAGTCTTAAAGTTCTCATCATGAGAAAAAAAATTTGTAACCTGTGCAGTGATGGACACTATTAAAAAATATAACTTAAAAAAGAAATTTGGGGAAATACAGAAAAACATCAAAAATCTCTTACTCCACCCCAGAAATCTAGAAAATGGCATTTTGCGGTATAGTCTTATGGTCTTTGTTGTACATCGATATATATGCATCTGTTGGATTTTTAAAAATGTGATATCATATTTTATATGCTTTTTGTTACCTTCTTCTTTGTTTGCATGCTTTTCATGTCACTGAAGAATCTTCTAGCAACTGGCCATTTTTGTCTGCTTGCTGGTCTCATCATATATTTACCACTTCCCCCTTGCTAGACGTTGCATTACTTTTGCGGGCTGAGATCTCCAGGAGCAGGAGATCTCTAGGAGCAATCCCAGGCAAATGCTGAATCCATTGTCCTCATCTAGGATACAAGTGGCATCCAAGGCTTCTTGGCAGTTAGCGCTTTGTTTCTTGGCTCCTGCAGGGATGTGAAGGCTTCTTCTTCTTTTTTTTTTTTTTAAAGATTTATTTATTTATTAGAGAGAGAGAGTGGGGGGGGGGAGGGGCAGAGGGAGAGGGAGAGAGAGAATCCTCAAGCAGACTTCTCACTGAGCGCGGAGCCTGACACGGGGCTCAATCCCAGGACTCTGAGATCGTGACCTGAGCCAAAATCAAGAGACGGCCGCTCAACCGACTGAGCCACCCACGTGCCCCAATATGAAGGCTTCTTAAATTTTGCAGTGGAGTGTCCATGTGAATGTGCCCATGGGCACTGGTGTGCACACTTACGACAGCCCAGGTGGGGAATGTGGTGAAGAACTAATCATAGCATGGGGCCCACACTCAGACGCAGGGTTTCACATGTCCAGCCTCAGTGGGGGAAAGTGACCTTGAAAAGACGCATTCCCGCCAGAGGAGCAAGCCCACTAAAGCACTTGGTTCTCACCTACTTTATAGACTCCCCATTGTTTCAGAGGAAAGAAGGCTACTTCTTTTAGAAAAATGGAGTTTTACTTCCCGTGTGCCTCATGACAGGATCTCATGGGGCAAGTGTAATAGTTATTCTATCAAGGGTAGCCATTTTTAAGGAATTTCCAAAATGTCCATTGCTTTTATGGCCAAGGGTACATGGTAGTGGAAGGTGAGGAGGGAGTACATCAGGACCCATAGGAAGACATTTTTCAGTGTTGAGAAAATGGCTTTCTGTCACTGAATTGCCATTTTATTCAAAGGCACGCATGGAGACCTTTATGTGGGGCTCCCTGCTGTGCAGATGCTTCCCCAGAATTCGTCAGTTCTGTAATGTTCTGCCACTGATACCAGCTTTGTGACCCTGGCAAAGTTACCTCATGTCTTTAGTCCTCGTTTTCCTTATCAAACAAAAAAGTTGTGTCGCTTATCTCACAGATAGTTGTAAGGATCAAATGGGACAATGTTGTGAAAGCAGCCTAGCGTGATGCCTGCCGCACACAGTGAATTCAATTTTTCTTGCATTAGAGAACTACAGGTTAAATTATTTCAGAATTCCGGAGAAGGAGAAAATGTATCTATATAGAGCGAGATAGGAAGTCTTCCAGGTAGAGGTGTCATCGTACCTGGGCCAAGATAGTGAGAGTGAGGTAGTTAACTCATTCCAGGGCTGCGGAAGCCGGCTGAAGCCCAAAACAAGGGTGGAGATGCTTGGGAATGTTCTGGAGACTTGGAGTAGAGATAGAAGTTACAAATTAGGTTGGAACCAAGTTGCAGAAGGTCTTAAATGTCTGGGGAGATAGTCAGATTTTTTCAAAACTGAACTATTATTGAAATTTTCAAACTTACCTACCAAAGTAGGTGCAATAAGCCTCCATATATTACCCAACTTCTATTATCAATTATCCGACTTCAGTGGTTTGTTGCGACAAAAGCCCTGGTTTGTAGCATTTTCTGATTTCTGTGGGTAAGTATCCCCACCGTGACCAATTCTAAGCTGCCAATGGTTTAACAACCTGTTTGCAAAGTCTTTGATAGTCAGCTTTCTGGAGCTGATATGATTGTTGCCCAGCTCACTGCTGAGCCGGCTTCCATAACAATTACCATTACCATTTGCCAATCTTACTGTATCTATACTCCTAGATAGATAGATAGATAGATAGATGTATCTATCTATCTAATTTTGTATTTATATAATTACAATTTTAAGTTTTGGGGGGAGTATTTTTTAAAAATTCCAGCCATCATGTTATTCCACTCATAGATACTTCAGTAAGCCTCTCTAACAAATAAGGGCTAAACACCCCCCCACACACACACACACATTCACAATGCCATTATCACACCTGTCAAAAGTAACAGTAATTCCTTAATATTTTCTGATACCCAGTCCATATTCAGATTTCTCTGATTATCTTAACATGTCATTTTACAGTTGATTCATTTGAATCAGGATCCAGAGTTTAGAATTTATAATCCATCTGATGGTGGAGCCAGTGACGGTTTGAGGGTGGGGAAGAGCCAGTGCCACGAGGGGAGACAATTTCCTCATAGGTAGTTGGGATGAAGTGAAGAGGGAACCCAGTAATGAGCCTGTGCCTTGGGTCCATTTGAGACGTCGGTCAGTGGGACTGTTGCTGAGGGACAATCAGTGGAGCTGGCAAATACTTGGCTGATTGGAGAAATAGGGATGCCATCAACCAAAATGGGGGCCCAGAAGGAAGTGTAAGCTTAGAAGCTCCAGTGTTCATCCCTGGATTAAGAATAATTACGGTCCAGTGTTCATAGGAGGAGAGCTTTGTCATCCTTAAATGAACCTTACTCCATTTTCCTCAGGCCTTACTATCAGTTCTGCTGATACATTGTCAGGGGATAGAACCATCTGCAAAATATCCTGGGCTCCATGAGTCCTAACCCAGAAGTTTTTAATGCAAGAACCCCAAATATTTTGTGAGGAGAAGCTGCTTTTTAGGAAGGTGTAGCCATGGAGTTATCTGAGGAGAAAGATATCTCCAGAGAAGGGGCCATGACAGTAGCCTATGGCTTCATGATGTTCTCTGTGTTTTGATTGCTACAGATGGGTGCTCCTACACTGAGAAGTAGCAGGGCAGGTTGAGGAGTTAAGAGTTCTCTCCCAGGTGCTTTCTTGTTAGCATGAATCCCTGAGTTCCTAAGTTGCCTGTCCTTCTGGATTTTCCAGAACATCCAGCCCCCGTTGGACTCAACAGGAATTGTCGTTAATACATGTTCACCCTGCCTTTGGTTGAGTGTACGTGTGACAAGGACTTACTCAGAGTATGCTAGAGGCCAGTGTTCTCTGAACTTTACATGTATTATCACATTTAACCTTTATAACATCTTTGTGAAATCAGTAAAAATACTGTCCCCACTTCACAAGCAGAGAAGATCAAGTCACAAAGCCCTTATGTGGCAGAATGGGGATCTGAAGCCAGGCAGTCTGGATCAAGCTCCTGTGTCCTAAACCACTTCCGCCATGCCACCTTGAATCAGAGCTTATCCCTGCTGTTAAGATCAGTCAAACCCAGACTGACCACTGGTAATACACAGGCGAGCAGCCTCCTCTTCACTTTTGTACATTCTGTTGAGTTTTCTTGAGCTTCGCCAGGTTCCAGGAGAACACAGTCCGCACATCTCAGAGTAGTGGAGGGGACTGCTGCAGAGCATTGTGCATACTTCCATCTTGGCAAAGAATTTCCATTGTTCTCATCCCCGTCCTTCCCAAACTCCCAAATACAGAATCGTGAAGGTTGCCGCCTCTTCTCCAGAGGAGGGAACTGAGTTGAGGCAGAGGGAGACAGTGTCGTCTCTCGTCTCAGACGCACAACAATGAGGAAACAGGTTGGCACGTTTTGAATTCACCACATAATAGCTGCTTTTCCATGTGGGGAAGAATCATCCCAAAGCAAGACGGTACCTAAGGAAGTCCCATTACTGGTGCTTCCTCCCTCCCCCCGTTTCAAAACTGGGAGAGACACTAGTGAGCAGCTAGAGGACTGGTTCTCAACCTTGAGTGCAAGGGGGGCAGTAATTGGGGGGAGGGGGGCGACTTGTAAAAACTACAGGAGCCAGGTTTCAGCCCATTCAGTTAGTCTGGGTGGTGCCCAGATATTGGTGTTTGCAGAAGCTCCCCGGGACCTAAAGCCACCTCCTCATTTTCTAGATAACACTGCAGCACAGAGAAAGTCTTGAAGAGGAGGGAAGGTAAGACCCCACATTGAAATAGTGTCTCCCCTGTGTCAGGAATGTGCCATGTGCTTTCCTCGCCCCTAGCCCCTAACCCCCACATCAGGCCCCTTGAATCAGAAAGAAACGGCTGTCCAGGCAGAGGGAGCCCAGCTATGCGTGGATTCGGTCAAGCCTACGCCTGTGCGCTTCGTCTGCTGTTTTCATTCAACAGTTGTGGATTCGCCCAGTGTTTTAAACTATAGATAGTGTTTGGGCTTCTGGTCTCCTCTGCTGCCTAGATGTTCTTTCTGGACTCAGAAAGACACCTGAAAAGAGCTGGCTTTACAAGGCTACCCCAAGAGAGAATGCATTTCATTGGACAGCGTACCACAGCCCCTGACTTCAGGAGCCACGCTGCTTTTCTCCAGACTTTTCTTCTGGCTTGCCTTCTATCAGCCGCTGTGTACCTCTGCTCCTTGTTCAGTACTATTCAGAGTGGGGGCTGCAGACTAGTGCTGGCCTGTCCAGTGTGTGTCACTGGCCCAGCATGAGATACAACTAGAAACGGAGTATTTAGAAACCTCTATGACACTTGATGTTTCCATGACATCCACACATGTGATCATTTTCCTACTAATTTATCTTTATTATATTTTGCCAAAGTAATCCTACAAAAATATGGGTCGGGGTAAAAATATCTGGTCATTCATCAATAATCGTTTGAGAAGCTCTGTTCTAATTACACAGCTTCCTAGTTTTATCAAAAGGGTAGGCTCTGGACTCTTGTTTTTCTTTGCCTTTTTCTGTGAGTTCATGTGAATATATTTGTATTACAAATAATGTTCCCCCTCCCTCCACAGAATGGCTCTACCCACAAAGGTGTCTTTCTGTTTGTAGGATACCTACACAAAACATGGATCTTTTCCCATAATTCCGAAGGCAACCCACTTAATTATTTATCTTTCCAGACAGGGATATCTATGACAATAGCAGAGCATCTTTAACAAAAATGTTTTGCTCACATGCATACACCTACCCTGTACTCAGCTGACACTTACTTATATGAAATCAGCAGCTTCATACTACAGGTATACATTTTTGCATTGTCTGTCTTGACAGTGTTTTTAATGTTTTGTTTAAAAAAAAAAAAAAACACCATTGGCATTTGGTCCTGGAGAAAGAAATTCTCCAGGTGTTTCCAGAGTGTCTGGCATTTCAGTGGAATATTCTGAAGTCTTGATAAGTTCTCCTGGGATACTAAATCTCTTTAGACTTTGGTGAATATTTTGTTTCTCCCAAGATGCTCTGACCATCTGAGGGCCTCGTGCAGGTGGGCTGAACTTAAAACCAACCTAATGTCCGAAATTCACACCAGGAAAATTGATGGATGGCAGGTGGGTGTTGGGAAAGGAGGGGTTATTCATATGCAGAAAGTTTTTCCACTTTATCAAAGGAATCAACATAAATTAACCCTGCTAGTATATTCAAAAATGATTGAGCCTTTCAAAATCCAATTTAAGCTCAACTCTTCAGAATAGAAATATAACCAAATATAACCAACCAGTGGGGATTAACTTTGAATGGGATTCTCTTCTAACTGTAGTCTTCGTGTCTAAAACAAAAACAAAAAAACTTAGTAACAAAGGTTAGGATTGGATGATTTCTATCCTCCCTTGAGACTCAACACATTAATTACTCTGTGACTTCTTCCACTGTCTTCATGTTTCTGGTTTCCTATTCTTGTTTTTCTCTCCAGTCCTTTTGGTTAAGGGGCTGCAATGGGAACTTAAAAATTTCCCTGTTGCTATGCTTTCTTGAGGCCTGGGGTCATTGATATTTGGTGTTGTATCTCAAATATGTGTGTTTATCGGTGGATTGAGTCACAGTGTCAGATTTCCCTGTGTCTAGATGTTAAAAATGATGCATCATTTTGTTCTTTACATTTTTAGATCAGAAATGACTCACATGCAGGAAATGCAAATTCACAGACCACCTTAGGACTTGAAAGAAGATGTCCTCCTCATATTTCCTTTAGCAGGATATTTTCAAGCCTGCCTCATGAAGAGGAAGGCCCAGTGCTCCAACTCACTTTTTAAATTATTTCCAACCATACTGCCTAGCTCACATTTCAGCCCTCTTGTCCTGTCACCCATCTACCCAACCCATTTCCTACCACCTTGTTCCAAACAAAAGGGATCGATGGAGAGGTGTGAGAGACTCCCCCCGCCCCCTTGCAGGAGAAGGGCCCCTCCTAGTAGAACAGCTTGCAGTCCTCAAGTGGCGCCTTTCAGCCATCTGCTGGCTTGTGTCTGGAGGCTGTATTAAGCCTGCAAACAACCTCCACCATAGTTTTTCTGGTATTTCCTTACTAATGACCATCTCCTTCCTCCGCTTTAGCTCTGCACATGAGCTTCCTTCTGCATCTCCCACCTTCCTGGAAATATTTGTCAGAACCTCTGGCAAAACCAACAACAGGTATCCCGAGCCAATGATGCAGGAGATGGAAAAACTTGATGTGTTGCCGATATCATCTTTATCGTTGTAACTAGTAAAAATGGATGCTTATTTAGAAATAGAACATAAACCTCTCCCACCCTTCTGTATCCAATATCTGGCACAGGGAACATTAACTATTGCTTTAATGTTTGATAGTTAAGAGCACCAGTGCTGGGCGCAAACTGATAAGTTAGAATCGTAGGTCTGCCCTCTACTAGCTGCGTGACCTCCACAAGTTATTTCACTTTTCTGTGGCGCAGATTCCTCACTAGTGAAAGAAAGGTACCTTTCCAATGGGATTTTGGGGAGAATCGAATAGATAGACCCAAAGAATAGTGTCCGGCATCTGGTGAGCACTTCATCAGTGTGAGCTACAGTGCTTATTACTCTTACAAGTTGTGTAATTAGAATTGACCCTGGACTGCTCAAGTCAGGTTTGAGCACAACTTGCAGCTCTAGATTGGAATTTGGGATTGCCAAAGAATTAAAAAACGTAAAAGCCAAACAAAAAAATCTAGATCTCTCTTAATCTTTTCATTACCTGGTGTATTACGCTTACCAATCAAAGAGAGCAATGGCAGACACTCTGGCTCTGAATGAATGACCCTAGAAGGCGACGGAGGAGGGTGGAGATGGACAGGAATGGATAAGGGATGGAGAGGGACCATTGGCTGGAAGACAAGAACACCCAGAGGTGTCTTCATTGATTGCTTCCTTCTCTTACCACCCATGGCACTTTCTGAATTAGCATCTCCTTTCTTTCCCATGGAGAAGAACTAGCCATATGTATTTAAATGATCTTAAATAGGGGTACCTGGATGGTGCAGTCAGTTAAGCATTCGACTCTTGGTTTTGGCTCAGGTCATGATTTCAGGGTCTGAGATTGAGCCCCGTGTGGGGCTCCACACTAAGTGTGGAGTCTGCTTGGGCTTACCTCTCCCTCTCCTTCTGCCTCTCCCCACCTCTAAAATAAATAAACAAATCTTTTTAAAAAAATGATCTTAAACAAAAGTCCCAAGAGCTTTTCAACCACCAGAGTATTGCCTCATCTGAATGAACCCCCTTGGGTCCAGTGATCCTCAGCATAATTCCGGATGTCGACTTTGGCTCTAGCCATGTTGTAGAATCATAGGCACAGTGACTTAGTGCCCAGAAAAGTCAGCGAGGAACTGTACCAAAGGGCATTTGAATGGGGGCTGTTCAGAGAGACTGTCTTAGGGATCGGAGATTTGGGGGGGATTTTATATGATGGCTTTCAGATCCATAAATTCAGTTGTTTCTATATTAAAAGTGAGGCAAGGCATGATTCCTGGAACCTGTGGGTTCTAGATTTTGTGGGCTGTCAGACTGACATGGCACCCGTGGAACAGAGGCGCCCTGGCCATAGGAGCCTATCTCCAGTAAGCAGTCTGTCGCTGACAGAGCAAGTAGCTTGCTGATGGAAATGAGAGGTCTGTGCCCAGACTCCAGCCTTGTCTGTACTGTGAGAAAACACAGCTGGCTAAATTTGGCTTTCCTGCCCTTCCTCTGGGTAGCAGCAGAAGTGCCAAAGTGAGGAATGGGGTGGGGGATGAGCATCATGTAAAGGAGAGAATGTGCATGCGTCCAACAGAAAGTACATGCTCAATACGTATTTGTAGAACCCACTCTAGGCATGCATGTGTGTATACCAGGAGTGTAAATAGGTCACTCAACAAAAATGCATGTATCCACATTTTTATATTTCTCTAATGCCTTCTAGCCTTGTGGTTATAATGAAGGTGTCATCTATCATTTGTCTGATTTTTGGAGCTAACAAATTTCATGAGCCTTTTTTAGTACAGCCAACTCTTTGGAGGTTTACTTGTTTTTCACCATTGTTTTATGGTCTAACAGGAGTGTTCAAGTACCTCTGGAGTTGGACCCAGAAGTAGGCAGCTTTGAATTACATTGAAGTTTGGTCCCCCCCACCCCCTGCCTCCAACCTCCTGCAATACTGGCATCTTGTGACAGGAGACCAAGGCGTGGGGGCAGTAAGACAAGTTGGGGGGGTATGTAGAAAACAGAAATGCCTGTGAAATCTTAGCCTGCAGGCGTCTGGAGAGACAGTGCGTTTCATTCTTGATAAACTCCAGCGGAAAAGAGCAATCAGCCAAACGAGAGCTGGACAAATTAAATGGCTGAGTATTATTTCAAAGGAGAGATCGGGCAGCATCAGAAATCCCCCATCAGCTGTAATAACACCAATTACTTTGCCGATTGCAGATCCCACCGTGATGTGTGTAGTGCAGTCAGGCGTCGGACTCTTGCAGGGGCCTGGTGGGTTTTGTTTACTCCAAATGTGCATTTGTAGAGCATATTTTGCACCCAAAGCCTTCGAGCTCCGAACGTACTCCTCTCAGTCCAGATTCATACACAGCTGAGGGAGATGATCTCTGAGATGGAGGCGGGAGCAGCCTGGGCAGGCTGGACCCAGTGCCCCTCTCCCTGGATTTAAATACAAAGAGCACAGCTGGGTGTGGTAGTTTTTAGTGAGTGTGGCAATCTCTAGAAAACCTGGCCAGATCATGCCACCAGTAAATAAATATATTTTTTCTGATTACAAGCAAGGCTTCTTGGCATGTTGGAGCTTTGGACAGATCACCATCAAACAGTAATAAAAAACATGAAGCTCTGGGAGGAGAGAACTCGCCAAGAGTTCATTAAGCCTTAAATACTGGCAAGTGGGGGTGCGGGGGCCTTCATTGTCTCCCTTTGAGAATCATTTTGGTTGGATGTCAAACATACAGATCATTTCAAATATGAGAAGAGATCATAAGAGAGGAAGATACCCTCCTCCCCCCCAACATTTTAGCAAGGGAAATAAAATTTGGAGAGTGTACAGGAACATTCATTTTCTAGTTACATTTGGCTCCGTAGAAATTAACGGGTGTGTGGCTCCAGCTACTTTGGGGAGTGAGCTGTGATTCTCCATTTACACTCCCGACTGAGGAAGGCGCTAATCAGGGGCATTTACTGAGCGCTTTGGCCTGACTGACAGTTGGCGTGGAAGCTGTATCTGTGGCTGCTGGGGGTGCAGACGAAGAGCTAAAGGCTGATTTGATTCCACTTGTGCTCAGCTGTCATCTGAGGCCAGAGCCTGGAGGAGAATGGGAAGCCATTCTCATCCGTCTGCTTTGTGACAAGCAACCTTTGTGTCATCTTATTTTTTTTTAACCTGCCTCTTCCTCCTTCCCAACTACGGTAAAGGTCCCTTCGCCTGGGGAAGTAAGGATTCTCCTGAATTCAAAGATAGCTGCCAGTGAATCCAAGCAAGTAGCCCAGGGCTCCCCCAGCCCTCCCTCTCCCAGCTGCTGCTGAAGGCGCCCTGCCCACCAGACCAGCGTTGGGGCAGGTCCTATTTCAGATAGGAAGGCAGACACGGAATCACATGGCGACAGGGGAGAGTTCCGTAGGACATCGGGTTCGCATAGCATGGCTCATGCTATGGGCTTTGGCAGCCTTGCAAATCATTCATTCTAGGAGTGTGTGTGTGCATGTACACACATGCACATGTGTCTGTATACATGGTTGTGTCCCCTAAAAAAAGTACTTCAACCAGTGCATTTGGTTTGACACCAGCCTTTCTGCAGGTGGCAGCTATTTATTTATTTATTTTTTATTTTTTTTTTTTTAGATTTTATTTATTTATTTGACAGAGAAAGACACAGCGAGAGAGGGAACACAAACGGGGAGTGGGAGAGGGAGAAGCAGACTCCCCGCCGAGCAGGGAGCCCGATGCGGGACTCGATCCCGGGACTCCAGGATCATGACCTGAGCCGAAGGCAGTCGCTTAACCAACTGAGCCACCCAGGCGCCCCAGGTGGCAGCTATTTAGATAACGTCCCTGGCTCTCAGATAAGAGGCAGAGCGTGTCTCCTGCGAACCGCTGGGGACAGTAGTGGTCCTCAGAAATCACAAGATAACATACAAAGCATTAAATGGAGGTGCGAGCATCAAATCATGCCATGTGGACTCTGCATCGGCAACTCAACAACCAACGGTGAGGGACGCTGCTGCATCCAGCCTCCTCATCAGCACGACTTGGAAAGGGTTCAGGGATCTGTTTGTCTTTGGGGAGAGCATTTATTCACAGGTGAACTCAGAGGACAAGCTCTGGCTTGGTGACGTGGCCTCCGCCAGGAACAGGGTGCTCCAAGATGCCATTCATCAAAAGTCATCCCAGTGGGGTGTCATCGTGGGTCTGCCCCCTTCAGGCTGGGCCAGTCTCAGAGTCACTAACATAGCTCAGCCATGAAACTCAACTCTCCTCCTGCAGCGAGTAATCATCTCCCACCTTCCTCTATATCTTTTTTTTTTTTTTTTAATGCCACAGACAATCCAGCGAGGTAAGAAACTTGGCCCTTGTACCAGTCGTAGTGATTCTACTTACCCTTAAACCTGTATCCATCTTGATCGGCTCATCAGAATGTTTGTTCATGTTTGAACTCATCTTCACTAGGTACAGGACCATCTACCAAAAGTTGTGGCCAGAGAGACTTTTTAAAAAGGTATTTTATTCCTCGCACTTACGAAATTAATGGAGTTAGGCTCTCAATCCATTTGCAGGATATGAACAATAAAAATAGCTTGTATTTATGCAGCAGTTTTATATACCTTCTTGAGCACCAGACGCATGTGAAATAGGCAAGGATAATTAACTCCATTTTACAGAAGAAAAAGTAGAAGTGGAGGCAGATGAAGAGATTTGCTCAAAGTCTTCAGCCATTTAGTGGTAAAGTGACAGCAGGGCTTCACCATGACCTTTGGACTCTGAAACCTTTTTCCCCTTTTGTTCTTTGCTCTCTTGGCCACAGACATAAGATGGCAGGATAGCTGGTATTGTTTACCTGTAAATGCATGTCTATGCATTTCTGTCCTACACAGAGAAAAGATTTAGACCTAATTGTTCCGCAACAGAAAACTACAACCAATGGGCGGTTGTTGAAAGACATATTTCGGGTTTACTTAGGAAGAATTTCCCAGCAAGCGAAGGAACTTATCTGCTGTGCCTAGTTAGTGCCCCATCTCCGGATGCTTTTGAGTGGCATCTGAAAGGAAGGTGGTGATATAACAGAGGGGGATCTGCAGGTGCAGGTCCAGGTGTGAGACCTGAGACTGCATCTCAGCTTCAACACTTCCTAGCTTTGTGATCTCATTCAAGTTCGATGAGCTCTCTGAGCCTTAGTTTTCTTATGTGTACGATGGAGGAAGCAATACTCACCTCACCTGGTGTTAAGAATGATTAAATACGCATGTAAGGGACCTAGTGCTTTGCCTAGGACAGAGTATTTTCTCAGTGCATGTGATTGTGAGACCTCTCAAGCTTGGTGTTTCTCCAAGACATCACCTTCTATGTGTCTCTTTCCCTGCCACCCTTTCCAAGCAAACACCCACTTCATGGGTGAGGTAAGTCAGCCCTAGGAGGTTCCCAGTAGCAGCATTGAGAGCCTAGGGGCCGCAGTTCCCACTCCTGGACCGGGGCCCAGAACCTTTTTAAACTGACTTTAGATTCAGAAAATAGAAGAAGGTCATTGGAAAAATAGAACTGGAATGCCCAGCAACTTTGAGTAAATTCAAAGTGTACCATTAGGGAAATAGTTTATATGTTTGCCAAAAGATGATACACGGACAACGTGTTAGTGAAGATACTCTTGTTCAAATATAACTTCTTCCAGTTTTCTAATTACGCTAGGCCCTGCTGGCATCTTGAAGAGGTCCTTCCAAAAATAGGGTAATGTGGGTAATCTGAGTCTCTCTGTATCTTATAAGTTCAGTGCCTAGGTGGGTGTCTCAGTTTCCTTGTAGCCTCAAGATGACAGCTGAGCACAAGTGGAATCAAATCAGCCTTTAGCTCTTCTTCTGCACCCCCAGAAGCCACAGATACAGCTTCCACACCAACTGGCAGTCAACTCACGTGTCTCACTTTCCTTACCAAATGGAGGCATGTGATGCCTTAGAAGTCTTCCTCCAGCTCTAGTATTTTACCCTTTCCATTCTATCCCATTCTGTCCCATCCCATCCCATGCCGTGCCATCCCATCCCATCCCATTCCATTCCTTAGAGATCTGACTTCCAGAGGCTATATAGGATATAAATGAAGGTTTTAAGAGTAGGTATAGCTCTGGGGCACCTGGGTGGCTCATACGATTAAGTGTCCAACTCTTGATTTTGGCTCAGGTCATGATCTCAGGGCCACGAGATTGAGCCCTGTGCCAGTCTCCATGCTCAGCACAGAGTCTGCTTGAGGTTCTCTCTCTCCCTCTGCCCCGCCCCCTGCTCACCCTCTCTCTCTCTCTCAAATAGGTATAGCTCTTCCATAGCTCACTGCTTAGGAGCATGGGCTCCTTAAATCTTTACTTACTTTGTCCAAGAGTTTCCTTGACCCACTTGATTAAAACCTTTCCTTTTCACTTTTTGATGCCTGCATATTTTACCCAATTGGATATGTACTTTTATATTCATATGTAGAAGTGGTTTCGATTTAAACTTAGAATCTGTAGCCCTCGGGTCTGCACAGAGGGGGTCTGTGGGAAGAGCCCCATCACCTTTCAGGTGTATTCGATTCCTCTTAATCTTTAGCATCCATCGGAAATACAGAGAAAACCTCATCTTCAGGAGTTTCCGTAGCTTGCAGCCACTTCTCCTTTTGAAAGGTTGCTGGACTATACACTTACTATTATTGTTAATTAAAAGGATGCCAACTCTTCTGTTTGATGCCCCACATAAGTGACAGCTTTCTTAAGCCCCCCAAAGAGCTTCCCATTAAGCACCTCCAAAGTGACCCTCTAATTCCTGGTGAAGGATCTTCCACACTGAACTTAGCAAAGACCCTTGGTTTGCTGTAGACTCTCAGGGACATTTGCTAACTGACTGAATGAATAAATTGGTGAATGAGTGAGTAGTGTCACCATGTGGTATTTGGGAAGAACTTGGAATTGGTGTGAGATAGAATTGGGTCTGAATTTTGGTCTTCTGTTTAGTGGGTGTCAAGTGGGGACATGAATGCCCTTTGAGTGTTGCTAGAAGGATTAGAAACGACCAATGTAAACTGCCTGATACAAGGGTGGTGCCATTTAAAAGAAGGCTTTTTGAACTCCCCTACCTCGTGCAGTGCCTGGCACCCAGTTAGCCTTTAGGAACTATTTGATGACTGAAGAGAGCCTAGCACCATTCATCTGAGGCCATGAGTCATTGACATACAGAAATCATACCTCCTTCATCAACTGGCCCACTATTCTCAGTTGGGCAAGTCCCCAGTCTCCTGGTTGGCACATCAGTCCAGCCAAGCAGGTGTTTATAGCTCTCTCTGTCTATTCTGAGCATGAAAAAGATTACCTGGGAATTCCCTTCTTGAAAAGACTGGAGACTCCTACTCTAGGGCAGAAAAAGCAGCTCCAGTAACAAGATGACAGAGCAGAAGGCTTTTTCCTGTTCTCAACGAGGGTTCAAGTGTGGGAAAGCAGGGTGGAGCATGAAAAGGCTGAAGCCAAGGGCTGTAGCAGGTCTTCAGGATAAGAAGACAGTAGCACGTACTGGCTAGGATCAGTTATTCTAGGGTGAACATCCAGGATGGGTATTCTTGGACCAGTAACTACAAGAGAAGGCACAGGCAGAAAATACAATGAGGCAGTGCCCAGCTCTGTCCAAGATGCCTGGGACTTATCCAAGTTGGGGAAGAACAGATGGATGTCAAAGGCCTAATCCAAGGTGGTCAAATGAAGATCACAAAGAGGAATAGCAGCAGGACATCCAAGTGTAAGTATCAGGAACCCAGGCTCCAAAATATAAGGGCTCAGTCGGAGGAAGGTAGGGTTCTTGGGTGCAAGATAGGAGAGCCAAGCTAGAAAAGATCTGAACCAACAAATAAAGGAAGTCATTTTCTGGGCTCAATAAGGAACTTACACATTAGAGGAGCATCCAGTCTCCATCCTCGATGACAGGCAGCCCCAGTCCCTTCCTTCGTGGAAAAGTCCAGAGTGC
Source organism: Leptonychotes weddellii (assembly GCF_054177405.1). NCBI lineage: Eukaryota > Metazoa > Chordata > Mammalia > Carnivora > Phocidae > Leptonychotes > Leptonychotes weddellii. Next base: position 26,186,850 of record NC_138381.1, on the reverse strand, counting down.
TGGTCCTGTTCTCTGCCAGGGAAGATGATAAGTTTCTACACCAAGCCTTAAGGGAGTTGAATTATATAGGTTGAGCCTGCAGCCATGCACTTCAGTTGGTGAGAAGTAGAGCTAATGAAACCCAAACCAGGGGTTTCATCACCTTGCGAAGCAGTTAGCTCTGCCTGCATGAAGGTGTGTTCTTAGCAGTTCATCAAATGTCACATATTTGGCCACTTTTAGAGCACACTCAGGGGTTTTGTTTTGTTCAGGTCAGTGCTTGGAGGAACCTTTTTACAGGATCCCCTGAAATAGTGTTTCGAAGCTGATACAGTTCTCTCTGTTCTATAGCTAAAGATTTATCTTCCCTAAAGCTTTATGAATTGAATTCGTACCAAAAGGAATAGGCTTCCCATTGGTGCAAAATAAAAAGTTATATAGCAGATAAAGGAGCTTTGTGCTTTTATTAAAACGGTGACAATCAGCCTGTTCATTTCCTCAGACTTAACCTTGTCTACTCAAGGCCTAATGCCCCTCTATTATGTTTATCCCTTGTGTTGACTTCTATGAGCAGTGACTGTCATTGACATGGCCACTGAAGATTAATAACATCGATGCCACTGACAGCTTTTGCCCAGGGGTTTGGAGCATAGAAACCAATGGATAGTAAATTGGAGGTCCAAGAAAAAGGTACAAAGAAAGGGGGTCTGGAAATGGTTGACAGTCAATCCTTCCTGGGAGCCAAGTCAGCTGACTGCTTTGGTTTTGAAACCTTCTCCTTGGGGACTAGAGAGGTGGCTTGATCCATGTCCCAAGTGATGCCCACTCATTCTCTCCCAAAGGTGTACGGAGTCCCAAATAACACCCCTGGCCACTCACCAGCAAGTAGAAGCTTCTCTCTCTCATACTTTCTTATTCTGGAAGAATAACAGCCAGCTGATTTCATTTACCTGTAGGTGTTAATTGACTTGAAAGTTGAATATCTTCCCTAACAAATTTTTTATTTTTTTCCCCCTATTACTGTAAAGCTGCATCCTTCCCACCTTTTTTCCCTTTAGCATTTCAAAACAGAGATAAACAATTTTGCTGACGCTTTTAGGATTTCTCTGATTCTTTCATTAATCTCCAGGGACACCAATAGGCCTCTAAAGGTTTAAAAATGTTCCATTTTCTTGCCAAACTGGGAGGAAAAGAATCAAAAGAGGAAGTTAGCTTTGTACCAAGATGTTCATTCTTCCCTTAAAAGTTTAAGGGCTGTCATTAAGAGCCTTATTTACCATCCCCACTCATGCTTGTCCTAAAAACCAATAAATAACCAAAAAATAACTTGATCAGTTAACTTAGATTGTTTTGATTCCCTGCAGAGCTCAGTTTGAGCTCAGTCATGGGTGAGTGTACATCAGAAATGCTGTCTGTCGATGCTCAAGTCATCATGTGTCCCAGAGGCCTCCGAGCATCACTAAGGGGTGGCAGGAGTGACTCCCAGATGTGAAAGCACTGACTCTTCACTCAGAGGGGCTGAACTGAGGTCCTCATTTATTACATTCTGCTGTGAGGGGCTCTGCAGATTGCTACACTAAACTGTTGAGGTAGGGCCCTGTGATATGCAATTAACCCGGGACAGAGTTCATATATATATATATGGATGTCCAGGTATACATAGAAGGGACAGATAAAGGTCCTGTTAAATTTAGATATCAGTAATTCATTCCCCTCTATGTGGAGAAGCTCTGTTCCTTGATTTTGACAAATAACTGGCCATGAGAAATTCTTCTAAAATTCCAATTTCTTTGAAAATTTTCTCCCTCTTTATTGGATAGTATAGTTTCTCCCAGCATTTAATGACGAGCTATTGTTTTATGTGTTCTTATTCCAGTAGTTTGTTTGTTTGTTTTTATGTGAAAAGCAGGATAAGAACACCTTTGTAAAACATAGAAAGGTAATTAATTCTATATATTACTAGATTCTTCTGCTGTCTGGGTTTTGCTTCATCAAAGAGGTTACCCTCTTAACTCTCTGCCTGGTGAGGAAATTTTAGCAAAATAGGGAAACGATTTTGGAGCACTCTGAGATGTTTGTGTAGATCCTATTAAAATGATATCAAGTTGTTATTAGGACAAATATGCCCATTTTTCTCTGTTCTTTAATTTAGGGGATCCCCCAAAGTAACCTAAGCCTGCAGCTAGTAGAAGAAAGGTGAAGGGGTGACCTTTAGACTATAGCTTATCCACCTTATCTTACACTTGCTAGTGCTTTATTGCTTAAAAAGCAATTTCCTAGTGATTGTTGCATTTAATTTTCACATCAAACCCGTAGCCTAGTCAGGGTAATTACTTTTATCCAAGTTTTAACACTAAGGAACTGAAAATCAGGAGATTAAAAGATTCTCCCAAGCTCCCAGTGTTAGTGACCCTACTGGCTTGGAATTTACATGGGTCTTCTGATTCCAAGTCTAGAGTTCTTGGCAGACACAAAATGCCAAAATGTTGACAAGAAGGAGAAGCACATTAATGCAAATGAAACAGGACAAAAGCACTGTATGTACTCACTCATTTGGTCGCCTATGTTTGTTCTACATTTTATCACATATATTCAGTCAGCAAATTTTATTAAGTGCCTACTGTTTGTAAAGCGTTCAAGGAAACTGGTTTGAGAAATAGGCCTTCAGTTGAATGGAGTCCTGATTTATTTGTTTCCTTCCCTAGACTTAGTGTTCAGGTAGAAATGTTCAGTTCCATTCCACTCTCTTTACAGATGTGGACACAATCTTATACTTATACGCAATGCCCCGGGGTCTGCCAGGTCACAAGGTGGGCAGAAGCAAAGCAGGATGAGTTGGATCTTGAAGATAGAGCAGGATTTTGATGGAAAAGAGTGAGCTGAGGAGGAGAGAATTTATAACAAATGCAAATTATATCTCCTCTGGTCCAGACACTGTGGTGGACTTACTATATCCCAATGCAATGCCTGGTGTCCTAGAGCAGAACAGACAGGAAACAAGTATAAATAAATAAATATAAATACAGTGTTAATTGCACTACTTCTCGCCAAGCACTTCCTGATCCTTTTGCTTGTAATCCTTTCTTTGCCACCTGTCTTCCTCCTCCCTATCCAGATAAACCTGTGAGCATCAGGCAGGAGTGGGATAGGGTCTCATTATAACATAACCCAACCTTGGCTTGAGAGGAAGTCATATAATGGGGTTTTGTTCCAGCTGCAGCTTCTAGACTTGTCATGAGTGGGTCTATTCTACCTAAGGGAGCCAAGGTTCCCATAATTGTGCAGTTAACATGGGCTGTGAATGTCCTATGCCTGAAACAAAATGTGTCTGAGGCCTCTGTGATGCCAATTGGCTGTAAATATTTATCAGATTTCCTGGGCAATTGCTTAAGCTTCTGTTTTTTCCTTTCCCTGTTTATCTGACCGATTCAGAGTCCTACTTCAGAAATGCCAGAAGATCTTGGTTCTGTATAATGGAGGCATTTTTTTCCTCTTTAGGTCACATGTCTTTTCACAGAGATTTTTGTCTTAAACATCTTGAGATGGGAACTGTAAAAGACATTATTTTTGAACGTTTGAACATTGCTTTTCACTTTCTCAAAGGAGTCTGCACATGATCGACGAAGACATATTTAATCAAACCCACCTACGAGATGAGAAACCCAGACTCAAAGCTGAGGGGAGGGGAAATCCTGGGTCCTCTAGCGTGAGAAAAAGCAGCGGAAATTAAGCTCAAATGTCTCATAAAGTGAATCCTGAATAATCCTTTTACATTCAAACGTTTTGACAGTTTTTAGGCATGAGACGGAGTGAGCAGTTTACATGGAGCCCAAATTACCTCCAAAGTGTTTGTTTGCTATTAAAGGGCTGAAACAAAACAAAACAAAACAAAACAAAACTCCCCTGGCTCTTCACTATAGACAAGAAGAAGTCCTGTTGCACAAAGACCAAGCTGTTTTGTCAATGGACAGTCATGTGGCTGCACACGTTTTTATTTCATCAGGAACTTTAGGACTGGTCATGTATGAGAATTAAGGATGGGAAGCGAAATGTCTTCTAGAGACCTAACGCAGACTCTCTGGGTGGTGCAGACAGGTAAAGCCAGCACTGAAACCATGTCACTTTGTGTATGGACATAGCTTTATGCCTTATAAAGCCCATTTATCTGTGGTATCATGTAGAATTTTAGCTCTCAAGAGGCTCTACCTGATTTGATCTTTCTACTAATTCAAGAATTCAACTGGGTGCACCTACTAGGTCATTTCCTCTCTGTTGAACTGTTTCTAGTGGTGGAGAGCTTCCTCTTGGGCCAGGCAACTTATTTTGTGGCTGGACAGCTTTTATTGTTTGGAAATTAGTCTCTATATAGAGTTCAAATCTATTTCAGTGAAACTTCTATCTACTGGTTCTTTCGTGACTCCTGCACACGAATTTGTCTTCCTCACCCACACAGTAAATTTTCAACCATCTGAAAGCAGTTATCAAGGTTCCCCTAAATCTTTCCATCTCCAAGCTAAACACCTCTTGTTTTCTCGGGCAAGCCTTAAATGATACAGTCTCCATCTCCTCCTCAGTTCTGTTCACCTTTCCCTAGAATAGACTCTTCTGGGGTGTCTCTCTGAGTCTAAACAACGTCCTCAGAATTTGGCACAGTATTTTAGATGGGCCCTGACCAGTGTGATGTGATTGTTAGCAATATCCACTGAAATTTTCTACTTAAAACTTCTGCCATCGAGGATTAGAATGACTATTTCAGAAACCATTGCTAACTCAGAAAGAGCTTGTGGTCAAATGACATCACCAGTCTTGTTCCCAGAACAACTTGGAGTCATTTCTCCCCATTCAATTCCTTCCATCTTCTGAAAAACAAATAAAAAACCGAAGTGAACAATTTGGTAGTTAGAACAGATGCTATCACTTCAATTTTTAAAATATTAGATAACATTACTGACTGCTTACGAAAGGCCCGGCATTGTCACTGTTCTAAGCACTTTTCCTATATTAACTCACCAAATCCTCAAAATAACCCTTGAGAGTAGGTGCTATGAAGGCTCCACTGGAAAGATGTAGAAACTAAAGCATGGAGAGGTTCAGTAATTTGCTCAAGTTCATACAACCTGTAACTAGGGGAGGGGAGATTCAAACAGACTGGCCCAGAGCCTTCATCCTGCTTTCTAATTGGTGCACAGCTGATAGTCAATGGGAATAGACCCTCTGTCTCCTGGCTGCTAGATCCATGTACTTTCCTCACCCCAGTGTGACCTTTCTGTAGTGGCAAAAAGTCTTGCACTTTTGTTCCTTATACTAGATTTTTTTTTTCCAAATGGAGACTCATGATCCATTAGCAGATTGTGAATTCAGTTTAGTGGGTTACTACTAGCAAATGAATGAATGAATGAGAGAAAGAAAGAAAAGAAAGAGGGAGGGAGAGAGAAGGGGGAGAGGGGATCAAAATGCATCATACTTACTAAGCAAATTTTGTTTCATAAAATTCTTATTTTATTGTACGTGAAACAGACACACAATATACACGGCTATGTGTGTACAGTTACAATAAAAAAATATAGTTTTTATTGTTCCTCATGGTCTAAGCAGTTTGAGGGTTTCTGTCTTACATGTTGGCCATGCCAGACTGTCCCTTTCTTTGCTCCAAGGTTAAACAGACTGTAGGGCACACCGAAGTTTCAGATCTGCATTCTTGATCTGCAGTCAGTGAGAACATAAGTTGCAGCTAAGCTGAAAGTTGAAGCAAAGAACCGCCGAGAGCAAAGAGGTGAGGACTGAAATATAAAATAAAGAGCTGTTCTAATGACAGTTGAGTTTCCGTTCAGCAGCTGCATAGATTCCTAACTCATCTCAAGTAAGTCACTGCTCCTCTCCGCAAGCTGTTGGCCAGAAGCGGTCAGAGAATTCAGGAAATGCTACTCTCTTTTCCTTTGTGAAGCTTGGCAAAATGACATTAATTTAGCCAGCCGTGCAGGAAGCAATTGTAAATATAAATGTGTTTTACATATTCCTCCCAGAGGAGATTTGCCTTTGCCTCCCTAGTAAACAGGGGATGCCTAGACTCGTCGTGTCCCTGGTGACCTTACTTGGATCTTTTTTTTTTTTTCTTTTTACCCCTCAGTGTAGCACTGGCCTTAATTGAGGTAGTAATACTGAGCTTGTTGGATTGTCATGAAGTTTCATTTGTATGCATAAAAGACCCCCTCGGTGCTCAGTTAGGAATCATAAGGAGGAAAAGAAAATTATTATATTGATTAATTATAGGCACATAGAATTCCTGTCAGCTATGTCCCTGTGATATGTAGATTGTAGACTTAAAAATATTAACTCTCCATGGTTATTTCCAGAGTCATCTTAGGCATTTGGAAAAACACATTCTCCCATTTCATTCAATTAAATAACATGTAGGAATGAAGCAAGTGCGGTACACAAATCTCCATGAATCAACAAAGGGCCATCAAGAGAATCTAAATGGATTTCAGCCATTGAGAACAGAAGATCATTTAGACCCAACTCACTGTTGAAAACATAAGTGAAAAATTATGATTTCACATCAGACACCATGGATAGAAGTCTTTAACCAAGTCATGGAGAATTTTGGAAAATTAGGACCAGTAGAAAGTACCATGAATTTTGAATCTATTCTGCCTCTCTGAGTTTGCTCCACAAATATAATGAGGTATTCAAGTGGTGTTCAGTCTTCTCTGTGATTATGGTTGGGGTACAAATTGTCAGTAACCTTTGACAGAGGAAGTGAAATGGCTGCCCGAGGTGCCACAGCAAGTTGTTGGAGAAGGTAGTTGGACTCATATATGAGCGCTCTTTCCACAACCCCACGCTGCCTCCAAGTGGGAAGGTGGAAGTGGTGTTAGGATGGAATCTCTCCGTAAATCACCATTTTTCTTCCAACTGGACAAGTGGCTAAGTATTTTAGGATGACTTATAAACTTAACAGTGTAGTGTTTAACATATAATTTGAAGACCAAATGACTTCTCTCCAGGGAAACTAAAATACTTAGTTTTATTTATTTCAGCCAATGAGAAAAAAACATTTGGGATGTGTTATAAGCTCTTCATTAATATCAAGTGGCAAATCCAAAGACCTTTTTAAAGAGATTTGGTATGATACTTCATATAATGGTGGGGCAAAAATCAATTCCCCATTCCTCCCTGTTCACCTCACCCTCCCTATACACATTCCCTGATAAGAACACCGTCAGTCCACCAGTGAAAGCATTGGAGAGGAACGTCCCCTCACAGCAGGGCTTTGTGGGTACTACGTTCCTGTAACATTTGATCCTCTTACCATGGCTGATTGTTACATACTTCACTGACTACTCCTGGCGGGTGGGATGAGCAGGGTGGTATGGGGGAGATGATGGGAGCAGCCTCTCAGCACATGGAATCTTTGAATCGGAGTTGAAAGGTGTCTGGGAGGTCCACTGTTCCGACTTCTCATCTCATGAAGAACTGCCTCTGACAAAAGGACATTCTGCCTCTTCTAAAATTTCCAGTAGCTTCTTCCATTTCTGTACCATTCTGATTTTCAGAAAACACCTTACGTTTAGCTGAAATCTTTCTCCTGGTACCTTTCACCCATTAGCTTATTTCTGCCCACCGGACCAAACAGTGTAAGTCCAATCCTTCTTCCACACCTTGGTCTTCGATATATTGGAAGAGAACAGTCATCCTCCATTCTCCCCACTCTCCATCCAAACTTTGATTCTCCAGGCTGAAACCTCGTACCATTTGCATCACCATCCTTATTTGTGTTCCTGCTCCTCTACTCCGGTTTGTCAGTGTCCTTACTCAGTACTCTTTGCTTACAGATATTTAAGCACCTACAGTCCACCCACCTGTACCATCATCACACACACACAAGGTTCTATCAAAACTGTGAGGCTTTATCAGAAATGTTTACCCAGCTGTCGCCCAGAGCGTGTTGACTCACTCCTGTTGGGACTCTGCTTCGCTTCTAGCTGGGCAGCTGTGCACTTCTAACTTTTGATTTCCTGCCTTTTGCAGAAGAGCACTGTGGAGGTTGAGATTGTTTGAGCTCCAGAGCTGGTGCGTTTCTCTGCTTTTAAGTTCTGCAAGGTCCACTTGGGACTCTTTAAAACCCACATTGTTGAGTTATATCCCAGTCTGTGGCCATGAAACTCACCGCGGGCTGCTTCCCTCTCCCAAACTGTAAGCCGAAGCTTCAGGGCATCACTGCATTTGAGAAAAGACAATCTGGGACTTCCTGTATATTAGAAAGGGTGAAGATCTAAAGCTTTTGTGGAGACAATATGGTGTTTCTATTGATCCATGTGAGTTGAACATATGGAGGCTCCGAGAAAAAAAGTCTGCCCTATTTAGCGACCCGGGGCTGATGAGAAGGTGTGTTACAAATCCGTATTCTGCCCAGCAAGCACTCTGGGACACATCGGCTCATTTTACTGATGAGTTCCTTGAATCAAGCAGGGGCCATCATCTCTTACCAGTTTATGGCATTAATTGAGTTGTGTGAGAAACACTGCAGGTGCGTCTGTGAGGGGGAGAAAACGCAGAAATGCTGTTCCTGCTCTCGGAGAACAGGGAAATAGAGAAGAGCGAGCAGACGGGTAACTGGCAGCAGATGAACAAGAGCAGATGTGTGGTGGTAAAACAAGGTCATCTTTGGAGATGGAGGTAATGTGGGAAGACAATCAGGTCCTGAGCGGTGAGCTTTTCCTCTGAGTTATGGAGACCATATTCACTGAATAAGAACTACAGACCCATGGCCTGAGAAAGGATTTTAATGTACTTCTGGGTGTGCTGAATTAGTATAATTTGGATATTAAAATGTTGAGATTTCTAATACATGCCTGTGTTCTATGGAGGCAGTAAGTGAGAATATTGGCTTGTAGAAAGCTGGTGGGTACAACCTAGTCATAGTGCCCAGACTTCTGAGAGGAACAGACATCCTGACTGGAAACTCAGATGAGCTACTAACTTAAGGCATCTTTGCCTGTAACCTACCATGTCTAGAAGTGTAGAGATGCCCATTTTATTATCCCTTCACATTCTTTCTGGGTCCCACAGCAATGACCCATAGTGATCAAGGGCCTTTTTACCTTACCCCATTAATTGAGTCTATATATTTATAAATCATAAGCTTTGTATTTTTTGAATTTTCTTTTTAAGTAGGCTTCATGCTCAGCATGGAACCTAACATGGGACTTGAACTCAACAACCCTGAGAACAAGACCTGAGCTGAGATCCAGAGTCAGATGCTTAACCAACGGAGCCACCCAGTCACCCCTATAAATCATGATCTTTTTTTTCCTTTTTCTTCTTCTTTTTTTTTTTAAAGATTTATTTATTTATTTATTTATTTGAGAGAGAATGAGAGACAGAGAGCATGAGAGGGAGGAGGGTCAGAGGGAGAAGCAGACTCCCTGCCGAGCAGGGAGCCCGATGCGGAACTCGATCCCGGGACTCCAGGATCATGACCTGAGCCGAAGGCAGTCGCTTAACCAACTGAGCCACCCAGGCGCCCCTAAATCATGATCTTTAAACCAGGGTATAATGTCAACCACTTGTGAGTTTCCTAGAAGTAACACAGAAATACAATGAACAGACAACGAGAATATGGATGGCTAGCCACTTGATTCTCAGTTTTGGTACACATGAGAATCACTTGGGAAAATTTAAATATAGATAGATGATAGATAGATTCCCTGTCTCCAAACTCCAATTTAGTATGGCTGGAATGAGACCCAGAACGTTAGAATTTTAATGAGCCCTCCAGGTAAATCTGCTGCAGGGATCCCAGGTCCACATCTTCAGAATATTAGCTAGAAGAGAATGTCTCTAGGGGCCCAAATTTCCCGAGTTTCTGGAAGGAAGCCTGCCTCCGGTATTCATCCTCCCTTCTCACAGTCTGTGCAAGGGCTCCAGGTTCTACTGTACAGACTCAAGCCGAGCATAGTTTGGAGCAGAGTAAATTCCTTTTAGGATTATAGGATTAGGAAGCTGAAAGGTGATTCAAATTCTTGATTAAACAGAGAGAAGGAAACAGGAGGGGATGCTCCGGAGCACGCACATCACTCCAATGTGTTTTCTCTGTAATTAGAGGAAGTGATTGCAAAATATTTGAAAGGATTAAATGTTCAGAGAATATAGTGATCAAATAACATGAGATGCTGCATTCTTTAAAATGATCACTGGCTTGGCTTTGCACATGTTGTTGAACTGCTGTCACTTACTCCTCAATACTCACAGGATGCATGCCCAGATGGAAATGCTCTCTGCCATGAGTTTGGGGAGACAGCCCCGGGTTTCACATTGGGAACACTGGGTTCTAGTTTGGGGTCCTCCACAAAATTTTGAGTGGTGGCAAATTAAGGTATAATGTCTTTATTGCTCTGCTTTTTCTCTTTGGTAGAATTACAACAGTAGCAGCGCCTGGGTGGCTCAGTCGTTAAGAGTCTGCCTTCGGCTCAGGTCATGATCCCAGGTTCCTGGGATTGAGTCCCGCATCGGGCTCCCTGCTCAGTGGGGACCCTGCTTCTCCCGCTCCCTCTGTTGCTCCCCCTGCTTGCGCGCTTTCTCTCTCTCTGTCAAATAAATAAATAAAATCTTAAAAAAAAAAAAAAAGAATTACAACAGTAATGCGTGCAATGTCTGGCTTCGCTTTGGCCTTTACTGATAGCTACTAATTCAGCAATAATTTACAGAAAAGTTATTTTAAAGCCTCTCTGGGACAAGGAGGGCAATTTTTTTAAAACATAAATAATCATGTTTATTGAGTGGCTTCCACATGCTTTTTGGGAATACGGAGATTCATTTGTCCGCCAAGAAGATAATGGGGGCTAAGGAGGGCATAGTTAAGGGTTGTTGGAAATAGACTTGGTGTGGTTTCTCAAGAAAGAAGATTCCATCTCCAAAGGAAAACTGCAGTAGTTGGCTGTGGCAGTGCATAGTGGCCACGGTTTATGAGCCTGGGGGGGTCAGCCACGCAGGAGAGAGTTCCAAACCTCAGAGCCGGCCAGGTCAGAACTGGGTGCTTGCTCATGTCATGGGAATGTGGCCTGTGAGGTCACAGAGGGCCCTGCACTGAGAAGGTGCCACACTTGGTTGGATTCTCCACTCTCATCATCTTGAAATTCTTCATAATTTTGGAACAAGAAGCCTCACCATTTCATTACGCATTAGGCTCCACCAACCACATAGCCAGTCCTGATTCAGATTCTGTGTGCCCTTGGGCAAATTACTCGACCCTGTGATCTAGAAGGGACCCAGAACCCATCTGTATGATTGTGGTGGTAAAATACAAAAATATATATTAAATGGCTTACTTATGGAAGATGTTTAATAAATGTTATGTGTAAAGGGAAGAAAGAAGACCAGAGCTGGAGATGGCCAGCTTTTCTATAACGGGCCAGATAGTAAATATTTTAGGCTTTGCAGCCTATTCTGTCTCTGTTGCAAGCACTCAACTCCACCATTGTAGTTTGAAAGCAGCCACAGACAATACATAAATGAATGGGAGCAGCTGTGTTGCAATAAGACTTTATTTAGTAAAACAGATGGTCATAATTTGCTGACCTCTGGACTAGAGGCTAGGGAAGTAGAAGACAAAGAAAGCTGAGACGAATAGACCAGTCCTTTCAGAGTATGGTCCCAGGACACGCAGCATCTCTCCCACCTGTTAGAAATGCCTGTTCTCGGGTCTTACCCCAAATGCTGTATGTGGGAATGGGGCCCAGCAATCCAGCAATCTATGTTTAACAAGCCTTGCAGATGATTTTGATGCATGGCTCATGTTTGAGAGCCACTTCTCCTAAAACAAAGAAATTCAGCAGTCCAAATGTGAAGCAAAAGCAGACGTAAGAAGATGCCAGCAACAGATTGTGCATCATTACAAAGGCACATATCTTGATGCTGCATTATGATGCTGAATGCACCTAAAATGTTCCTCCTGTTGATCCCGGCCAGCAGCCTGGGATCCATTAAAGAATAAGGTCTTACAGAAAACGATTTGGGTGACTGGTTTTTCCCCATTCTCCCCAAGACAAGACATAGCTAGTACCATTCTAGATGCATAGAAGAACAATTAATGTATTGCATACAATGAACTCCATGGGGCATTTGTTTTCAAGGAGTGGTCGCCAGACCAGCAGCAACAGCATCACCTGGGAACTTGGTAGACATGCACATCCTCAGGTTCCACTCCAGGCCCATTGTGGGAGTTGTAACTGACCCTTCAGTTGATTCTGAGCACACCCAAGTTGGAGAACTACTGGGTTAGGGCACTCAGGCGTCATTCTCAATCCTGCTTACAAAGGGCTGCCACAACCACCCAGTGCAGGAGATTGGGTGGGTATTGAAATGATTGCTCCGGGCATTTGGACAGTACCAGGAGGAGGGGTGTGGATTTGAGGCCGGGCCTCCCAATTGTGAGTCCAGGGCCCCTTGTATTCTGCCAAGTAATACTAGAAACAATCGAAATCCCTCCTCTGCCCCCATGTTTTAATTTAACATATGAATCCACTTAACTCCACAAAGGCCATAAAGTGCACATGGGTCTTAAATACATAAAACTGAGCAAAAGTGTTTAATCTGACACCCTGAAAAGATTCTCCTTCCTCACTTGAGCTAATAATGTTATTTTAGTTTAATTCTCTTTCTTTTGGGGGAATTAGCTGCCTCTCACATTGATAGGTTCCCTCCTTGCCACCTTACCCGTCCCAGCATGAGGATTCATCCCTGGGTCTGCATTAGCATGCAGCACCGACTGTCCTGTGCTCTTCTGTCTGTTCTGGGATGAGACTGGAATTTCTTGTCCTTTGTTCAGGCAGGAGTAATGACATTGAAAAGCTGAAAAAAAATAAATACATAAAGTTAGCAGGAGATAGACTTTCGAGGTTCTAGCTTTTGAGGCCAAACAGATCCATCTCATGAATCAAGTCTTTTCCTGATCCTTTGTGTTTCTAGCATCATCTTTGCTTCAGGGGAATGACTTCTGTGCCCTGGAGGGGCAGCGCTTCGGCTCATGGTTATGTGGGAGGCAGCCTTTTCCTCTTGGCTGAAGCCTTTCGGTGGAGATGGGGGTAAGGAAGGTGAAGAAGTGGGTGACGTGACCCCTTGCCTGTAGCCTTTAACCCTCTCCGTAGGCCTGGGAAGATCCTGAGGATTAATGTATCCCACCTCCTAGAATCCACCTATCCTGTCACAATAGCCCATCGTTTACTACACTTGATGCATAAATATGCTGCATGTATAAACAATATGGAGAGACTTGATACTGGGCTGATCTGCTCTGCAATAATTGTGACTTGACCAGTGTACTCAGGGACAAGCATTCCTAGTAGTATGTACCATTAAGAACCACCACTTTTCCTCTTTCATTCTTTCCCCACCAATTATGTATCTTAACATATCTTTTTAATTCTCTTAGGAAATGATCATTCTCCAGTTACCAACTCAATTATAAGACCTAGTTATTCTGACTCATGTCCCTTTCATGGGCTCATGTCCCTCTGGAGCTCCAAAGTTCACTATGGTAGCCACTAGTCACATGTGGCTATATAAGTTTGAATTAATCAAAATTAAATAAAATCTCAGTTGACCTTGAACAACAAGGGGTTAGGGGTGCTGAGTCCCCACGTGGTCAGATATCCACATATAATCTTTGACTCCCCCAAAACTTAACTACTAATAGCCTACTGTTGACCAGAAGCCTTACCGATAATATAAACAGTCTATTAACACATTTTTGTATGTTATATGTATTAAATGCTGTATTCTTGCAATAAAGTAAGCTAGAGAAAAGAAAATGTAAAGAAGATCATAAGGAAGAAAAAATAAATTTACAGTACTGCACTGTATTTATTGAAAGAAGAATGTGTGTATAAGTGGACCCATGCAGTTAAAACTTGTGTTGTTCAAGGGTCAACTGTAGTTCAGTTCTTTAGTCACACTAGACACGTTTAAAATACCCAGTAGTTAGATGTGGCTAATGGCTACCACACTGGATAGTGTAGATGCACAATACTTACATCACTGCAGAAAGTTCTGTTGAACAACCCTGCTCTGGAGCTCTGCCCTTACCTCCATCCTCCATCTCTCTCTCTCTTTCTCTCTCCCCTTCCCCTCCCCCCTCTCTCATGCAGGAGTGTCATGTAAACTCTCATGTTCTTTCCTTCCATCACCTCTAACCAGCGTGTATATTAGGCACTCATTTGTACATAATATAGTCTGACTAATTACTAACACCATTTGCTATGTGTACATTTAAATATGAATAAAACCCTTCAGCTAAATTGGGTTGGGGGCAGAGAAAGTGGAGACAGAGGTATAGTGGACTAGGGTTGGGTGGGGGTGGGTGGGGACACTTCAGTGGGCCTTTGAGTTGCCCCAAATCACACATGGTAAATAGGCATTTTCTAACCAGCGTTTTCCTATGAAAATGTTGAAAAATACAGAAAACTTGAAAGAATATGATGAACATCCATATACTGTTTACCATCAAAATTTACCAAATTTGATGACCTATTTGAAAAGCAGATGGCAGGCGGCATGACCATTTACCGCTACCTACTTCAGCATGCATCTCCAAATAACAAGGGAAGTCCTGTACATACCATGTTACCATTACCACACACATGAAATGAACAGGAATTCCAAAATCAGTTAAACATTTACTCACACCAAATATTTCCGTTGTAATCATTCTTTCCGTGTGAAAAACGAATTTTAGGTGCACGATGAGGATTTTGTTTCCTTTCTACTCTGGGCAGTGCCTTTCTGATATGTATACACCTGCTGTCTCACTCAAGGAGATCAGAGGATTCTGTCTTCCTTTGGTTGCCCCAGATGTCAAGGAGAAGGTGTATAAATACATCACTATCTGATACTGCCTACAGTGTGGATCCCCTTCACTTACCAGCCATCCTGTGAGAGAGCTTGTAAACCAAGCCACAAGGAGCCCAAGGGGACTTCAGGGAAGTGACTCAGATGATGAGAGAGAGAAACAAAAGAAATGTAAGGAGCAGCACTTGCCCTCAAAGACTTTATGAAATAGGCCAGGCTTTTGAAGTGGATAAATATCATTGTCATTATCATCATAACACCTGTCATTCACTCTCTTTTTCTCTTCAGTCAGCTTCCTGCACCATCCTTATCCCCAGTGCTTAGCACAAACTAGCCACAAAATAAATGCTTATTGAAATTAAAATCTTAAAACAACCATCAGAACAGATTTCATCTAATGTCACATGGTAGGTGCTCAGTGAATACCATATTACTTAAATTGAATTATCAGTCTTCTTTCTGAAAACTCTTTGACACTTAATACCTGTACTGCTCATTTGATGGTCTGAAGCTGTTATTGAATCCTTGACATTTCATTTATTTTGTCTTATATGTAGCTTGCCTCCACATTAAATTATAAGGTCTGTTGAGCCAGGAGCCATATCTTCTAATTCCTATTATCCTACATAAAACTTGCTACAGTGCTGAGTCTACAGCAGCCTAGCCATATATATTTGCTGAATGGATGGATGAAAAGATGAATAAATTAGCAGAATTGAATTTTACAAACAGGAAATATAATTACTTTAGAGACCAGGTTTAGTGTGGATCTGTGCTACAAAATCTATGACACTACCTCTTTTTAAAAGTTAAGGGTGAAATGAAAGGCTGCTCTGTGACTACTTTTTCGTTTAAGCATAAGATTTCTGTACTTCTGACAAAATGGGTACACAAAACACAACACAAACACAAAGCTACCTGTCGCTCCATGCCTGGGGGTCAGTGCTCACCTCTTCTTGTCTAGGCATTTGTAGCTTTTATTCATTTTGCCTTGAATACCCAGATCTTGCAGGTGTAACACTGTTGGTTTAAATGTCCTCCTTAGAGCACTTTTCTCATGTTGAAAGATGCCAAGTTGCATTATGAATGAGGCTTATATTACCAAAAAAAAAAAAAAAAAAAAATCCTCCCAAAATTTAAGGCCATTTGCACAAACTTAGCAATGCAAAATCCTATAGTTATTTGAAATTAGCTAAGCACACAGGCACAGGCTGGAGTGGGTCTGATTTGATGACAGTTAATCTGAAAGAAGACCTGGTTATTTATATTAGTTAGGGTAGGCTGGACAGACTAAACAAATATGTGACAGTTTATGGCCAAATGTTTCTGGTCAGTGATTAGTACCTCTCCATGTAGTGATTCAGGGGCCCAAACTCCTCCCATCTTGTGGCTCTGCCATCTGCTAAGGTCTTACCTCCTTGAATCAAGTAGAAAAACAAGAGAAAGGGGCATGGCAGAGGGCATCCATTTCTCCATCTACTTGTTTAAGAAATGGCACACATCTCTTCTGCTCATATGCCACTTGCTAGAATTTATTCTGGGGGCCATCTAACCAAAGGGAGTCTGGAAAGTATCATCTAACAGCATGCCCAAGAAAGAGATGAATTTTTTTATGAAGAGCTAGCAATCTTTGACACTTAGTTTTAGGTGACTTCAAAATGAAAAGGGTAAAAGGAAAATGTAAGCCCCATGAACAGAAATATCAGGGTCTGTAGTAAGAGAGGCAGTAATTTCAGGAAAGTACACGGGTCCAGCAGTGGGCAGGTACCACATTTAAAGGGAATGTTGAAAACCCAGTGCTGGAACAGAAGAGGACAAGCCAAGATGGTGGGAGTTCAAGAAGCCTGTCTACAGGAAAGAATGAGTGAAATTAGAGATCCTTGTCCTGGGCAGGAGGAGTGTAGGAACACGTTGGTGATTGCTAAAGCTCTATTAGAAGAGGAAGTTGGCATCCTTTGGGGAGTTCCAGAAGCTTGAATGTTCACTCTTACAGAATTTAGGAGGGTAAGAAATGTGTATCCCCGGGTCCTGTCACATCGCCCAAAACATCGTAGACACTCAGTAAATATGTATGGATGGAATTACTTAGTTCATTAATTACCAGGACCCAGGTTTCCGTGGCGGGTCCTGAGGGAGTTCCCTGACAAGTAAAAGGCTCTAATACCAGAGGCACGAAGACTTAGCTGGGGAACCAGGAGTGCTGCAGCCTTAGTACAGCACACATGCCTCAACGAGACACAGCATTCCCAGTGTTTGCATCCACTTTCGACGGTCCCTCCAGCTGTGATCCAAGGGCTCATCATCCCAGACCAGGCTTTTCAGAGGTGCTATGTTACCGCAGGTTCTAGAACTCTAGCCAACATCAGAAGGAGTCACACAGACATGAACTGACCTGGCGATGTGACAGAGGCGTTTCTCAGAACTGGAAAACGCTTTTGGAAAACTCTTCTCAGCCCCTTACCTCTGAGCTGGTGCTACCGTGGATTGCAGTTTAGGATTTTCTCTCTCCAGACTTTGAGCTGTGCTACCTGCCTCAGCATAGGCGCACTCCCAGCCTGTGGTCAGACTCAGCGGCCGGCCAGCCTTTCCTTTCCACGGGCCCTTGCAGCAATCCTGCAGTCCAGAAAGGTCAGGCGCTGTGTGAAGAAACCTCTGAATCCTACTTAGGAAGTATCCAGGCTTTGGGTCGATGGGGTCACTAGCACCAAGATTCCAGGAGACACTGGAAGTCTCTGCCTTTCCAGCTGAGTCTGGAGACTGCTTGTGATTCTTGGAACTTATTTAAGAGGAGCCTGAAACACCAGAACTGTACTCTTGAGAAGACTCCAGGGAAGTGGCTAAGGGCCACCTTCTCCCTCTTCTGATAATGGCCTCAGCAACAACTGAAGTGACCAGCGCCCACTCTGTCTTCTCTCAGCGTTCTTCACGCTCTTAGCAACTTTTTTACAGTTAGTTCGCCAGGTGAGAGTTGAAGGGAGAAAATACTTCCACAAAGACAAGATTTTAGACAAATTACTCTTCAGATCTCACTTTCATCAAGAGAGACTGCCAGAGCACAGAAAGAAGTGGCCTCCTTTTTTTATTTTTATTTTTTAGAAGAATGAAGAAATGCAATATAATAAGAAGTGTCCCAAGTTGTGTTAGGAACTAAAATATGGCTGGAACTAATATAAAATTAGTTTTATATGTTTATTCATAGCTCTCTTTATTCTAGACTTGATTTTAAATGGCTTCAAAGATAGACAAAACTTAACAAGATAGGAAACATGAAAAGATACAAAAGAAGAATATGAAAATGGGGATATAAATTTAAGTGACTAGACTAGTCTAATCCTGTTTGGGTTGTCAGGTCAATGATTCTGTGACCCTGGTAATTCTCTTAAGCTCTTATTTTGCTTTTAATAACAGATTTAATGAAGTATAATTACACACTATAACATTCATCCTTTTGAAGTGTACGATTCAGTGATTGTTAATATATTTGCAGATTTGTGCAGTCAACACTGCTAATTGCAGAACATCTTCATAATTTCCACTCCCCCTCCCCAAAAGATCCTCTATCCATAAGCCATTACTCTTCCTTCTCTACTCTCTCCAGTTCCTAGCAACGACTAACCTACTTTCTGTTTCTAGATTAGCCTGTTGTGGACAATTCACGTGACTGGAAGCACACAATATGTGACCTTTTGTGTCTGGTTTCTGTCACTTCACGTAATGTTTTCAAGGTTTATTTGTGCTGTAGTATGTATCAGTATTTCATTGTTTTTTATGACTAAATAATATTCCATGATAAGGATACACCACATTTTATTCATTCAACAGCTGTTGGACATTTGGGTTGTTTTCACTTTTGGCTTTCACTAAAAATGCTGCTGTGAGCAGTTATGTATAAGTCTTTATGTGAGCCTGTGTTTTCAGTCCTCTTGGATATAGACCTTGGAGTGGAATTGCTAGGTCATATGGTAACTATGTTTAGCTTTTTGAAGAAGTCCCAGATTGTTTTCTAAAGCAGGTACTGTGCTAGTAACTTCTGAGGATTTCCATATCTCCATATTCTCACCATCATTTGCTCTTGATAATCTTCTTTATTTATAGGTACCCTAATAGATAAGATGTGGCATCTCATTGTGATTTTGATGTGTTTTTTCCTAGTAGTTAATGATGTTAAGCATCTTTTTTTTTAAGATTGACTTATTTTTTGAGAGAGAAAGAGCATGCAAATAGGGGAAGGGGCAGAGAGAGAATCCTCAAGCAAACTCCCTGCTGAGCACAGAGCCCAGGAACACAGGGCTCGATCCCTGGACCCTGAGATCATGACCTGAGCCAAAGTCGGACACTTAGGTGACTGAGCCACCCAGATGCCCCATTTTTTTAAAGATTTATTTATTTGAGAGAGAGAGAGAGTTGAGCATCTTTTCATTGCTTTTGGCTACATGCATATTTTGGAGGAGGAATGCCTATTCAAATTTTTACCCATTTTTAAATTGAGTTACTTGTCTTATTATTTTGTAGGAAACGTTCTGAAATCCAAGTCCCTCATCAGATCTATGAGTTGCAAATATTTTCTCTCATTCTGTGGGTTGTCCTTTTATTTTCTTCATGGTCACCTTTGAAGCACAAAAGTTTTTAATTTTGATGAAGTCCAATTTATTTCCTTTTTTTCTTGTTGCTTATGTTTTAGTGCCATGCCTAAGACGGCTTTGCCTAACCACAGATCAGGAAAATGTACTCCTATGTTTTCAGGAGTTTTACAGTTTTGCTGTTACATGTAGGTCTATGGTCCATTTTGAGGTAACATTTGTATATGGTATGACGTAGGGATCCTACTGTAGGCGGCATGTACAGTTGTCCCAGCACCACTCACTGAAAAGAGTTTTCTTCCCCGTTGTATTACCTTAGCTCCTTTATCTAAAGTCAGTAGGCAATACATGTAACAGTTTATTTCTGGACAGTCAATTCTATTCTATTGATCTTTGTATCAGTCTTTAGATCAATACCATGCTTTCTTGGTTTCTGTAGTTTGTAGTAAATTTTGAAATCAGGAAGTATGAGACTCCCAACTTTGTTATTTTTCAAGATTGTTTTAGCTATTCTCGGTGCCTGACATTCCCACATTTTAGGATCAGCTTGTCAGTTTCTGCAAAAAATAGGGCTATCCTAGGTCTTTTAGGGCTCCATTTTCTCAGCTGTTTAAAAAGATGGATGATCTGCGCGCTGTGGAGTTCTTGTGCAGCCCTGAAGGACATGAACTTGCTTTAAATGTTAAAAATACTAAACTAATTAAAAAGAAATACTAAACTAATTTTAATCCTCATTTTCTGAAAAAATCTGCTTTTGCCCTTTTTATTATCCTCGCATTGTTAAGTCATGACTAGTATTATCATTGTCCTGTTTCTGGACTCATTGGAAATGATGATACCTTCCAGTTTACACAGGAGCCAGGATGCTGCTGGGGCCCTCTGTTAGAATTACAAAATTCTGAGTCCATACAGGGAAATGGCCTCACCTACCTGAAGGTGGGATAGGGTTACTGTCAGAAAAGAGAGAAGGGAGGAGCAATTGGAGGGAAGGAAAAGGAGAAATGGCGAGCTGGCGGCGCATAGAGAAGTAGACCACAAATGGGTCTGTGTCTTGAGAGGTTAGTATCTGGAGAGCAGGTCCAAGTGGAGAGCATTTCCCTGCTCCCCGCAGACTCCACCCCCTCTCTGGTAGGAAAGCCCATTATTAGAATAGATCAGTATCCAGGTTTCCAGTTTGTGAATGTGTGCTTGGCTGCCTTTCATTCTGATTGCAGACTCCAAATGTGACCCAGACCAGTGAGACAAGGGAGACCATCTTGGTCAAGGCCCAGGGCTGTGAGGTTTTCCATGCAGGCTGCCCTTCTGAACTTGGGACCGAGTGGCATAGCCTTCCTGCTTTGGGGCTGGACTCAGAGTGACCGGAAGCTGAGAGCAATCCGACCACAGCTCTTCCTTCTCCTTTTCTCTTCCTACTATTTAGAGTAACTAATGTTAGCACCACAGTTACATTAGCTAAATTTATGGAAGGTAGGACATTATGTTACGTGCTTTGCATGCAATATGCTTGTGTAATTATAACCACAGCCCTATAAAGTCAGCACAGTTATTATTATCCCCATCTTCCAGATGACAAAACTAAGGCATGGACAGGTTGTATCTTATGTCAAAATTACAGAGATTTAAAGGAGGCATATCCAGGATTGATCTGAAAGACACCATGTCAGAGTTTGCCAGGCATTCTTTTTCTTGTCTCTTTTGGTTCAAATGAAATTTTATCACTTTACCTATACATGGTAATCATAGACTCAGCTCAGTTCTCAGAAATTAAAAGACGCTCAAGGTCTAAATCCCGTGGCTCCAAGGAAACATGTTCCAAGTCTCCTTCGGACCACACTATGCTCTCCTTTCTCTGAATTCCTGTGGTATTTAGAAAAAGCTAGCGCTGATTTCATAACCACTGGATGAGGTGGTCTGGAGGCTGCGACGCACCTGCTTTCTGGGTGGCCGGTGTCAGGGACAATGCCCAGACGGTGCCTCGTTCTCTCCAAGAATGTTTCCTATGGGGCGCCTGGGTGGCTCAGTCGTTAAGCGTCTGCCTTCGGCTCAGGTCGTGATCCCAGGCTCCTGGGATCGAGCCCCGCATCGGGCTCCCTGCTCAGCGGGAAGCCTGCTTCTCCCTCTCCCACTCCCCCTGCTTGTGTTCCCTCTCTCGCTGTGTCTCTCTCTCAAATAAAGAAATAAAATCTTTAAAAAAAAAAAAAAAAAAAGAATGTTTCCTATGGTGAGCAGGAGCTCTCAATAAAGATGCACTGACGTCATTCTCTGACCTTCCTGGTGTAACCTGCCGTGAGCACCACCACTGTTTGATAATAACAGGACACCCTTCAGGGACTAACCACGAAGGACTGGTTCAAGAGGCAGTGGTGGGATGAAGAGAGGAAGGGAAGGCCAGGGAAGGGGAGCTGCTCTTGGGGCACTTTTCCTCCCTTTGCTGCTTCATTTGGGCCAAACCTGCTTTTCCCAAACCTTTGTGTCTTTGATGGAGTCAAGAAGATGAAAGGAGCTGTTTCATGGACGACCCAGAGCATATACCTGTTGACTGGATTTCACCCTAAGTAAACTGAACTGGATTGAAATTCTGCCCCATGTTTGTTAAAGAGCCATGCCCAGATATCCGTGAGGTAGGCAGGTGTCCTGCCAAGGTCAGTGTCAGGGGTACCTGTGACAATGAAGCCTTCCTGCCCTTCTTGGCAACCCTTCTTCTCCCAGGGCAAATGCCATCTCTTGCCCTGGCTGCCTGCAAACGGGCAGGGTTTTTGTTTGTTTGTTTTGTTCTGTAAGTACACACAAGAGCTCCTGGTTTGATTTGATGTTGTCAGCAGCTAGAAAGGGTTATTTCTCCTTTTAGATCCCATCTAGTGCCTCTGCACAGGGAATTCTAGCCAAGGACTCCTGTGCGCTTTCAGTTTACAGGCCTCAGGGTTGCCTCCCACCCCGTCCCCCCTGCTCCCACCCACTCTGCACGATTGGCATTTGCCAGTCTTTGAAGTGATGGGGAAGGTGATGGTCAGGAGCGCTGGGGGTGCTGACGTGGCCCTTGGGTTTCCCTCAGAAACCTGCGTGTGTACCCATGTTACAAAGCGGTCCAAAGGTGTGATTTCTTTTGAAAAGAGAGGAAAAGTGAGAGAGAGTTTCCATAAAACCAAAACACCATTGGGCCTGGCCCTGAATTTGAGGGGAGGGTGAGGGAAACTTTGTAACTGTGCCAAGAGGCATTTTGGTCCATTTTGGTCCACTCTGATCGCCCCTGTTGTCTGTAGCTCACTGTGGCTACAGTTACCAAAATGCCCCCAGCTCCCAAAGTGGGACCTGTCTTGGAGTGTAGAGCGGGCAGAGAATTGAGAGCTGAAGGGCCTTTAGAGAGCCATTGCGCTGCCCTCTTGCCCTGCAAATGATGTTCTCCGATGAGGAAAATTAAGTGACTTTCGAAGACTCTCCACAGATTCCAGGTTAGAACCCGGAAGCTGCTTCCGCTGCCTGCCAGCCAACTGTCTTCAGAGCACCTGTGAGTTTTGTTTTGATTCTTACAGATCAGGAGCCCTTCACTCAGGCTGACGATGGCTCCTTCCTGAAAGCTAGCTTCCCCTCAGCCCTTTTCTCTCACTAAGAGTGGGCTCAGAAACAAAGAGCTTTCTCACCCCAATGCTAAGGCAAAGCAATTGCATTGTTTCATTTGGAGAAGTTGAAAACAGCGTCTCATCAAAGGTGTAGAAATGATACCACCCACCTGGGCCTCCCACCATTAGGCGGTGATGCTTCGCCTGTCTAAATTCTCCCAGCACACCCAGACCTTACTATGAGCCTCTCTGAGCTCTCCAGTGAGATTCTTCATCATAAAGGGCCTGTTCTACACTGTTCAGCTTCTCATATCTTTTCTCTATTAGACATTGTACCAATATTCACCATTACCTAACTACATGCCGGGGACGGGGACAGACGCTACGGAGGAGGCACAGACTTACAGGCAAGTGTCAAGGCTCATGCCTTGAGCTTCTTGGGGCTCCTGCCCTCAAGGCTGCCTCGTGGTTAGATTCAAGGGTAAACTTCCTAATTCAAACATTGGCACTGTGGGTGTCCTGAGAAAAGAGAGAAGTGGATGTTGGAGTATGTAGTGTCGGCTTCATGGAAGACCAAGGATGGAGGTAGGTTAGGACTGAAGGGTGGTATGTGTGGCTGGAACACTTAGTGAAGGAAGGCCTGGAGAACAGAAAGGAATGCTCTTGGAAAGAGCTAGAGCAGGAAAGAAAGTGTTTTTTTCTGCACTCCAGAAAGGGAAGGGCTGAACCATGAGCTCACCCTGGCTGCCCCGACCTATTCAAATTAGAGCCTTGTGGTGCCACTGAAGCAGTAAGTGGAATGTGGGCCTCTGCCCTGGTCAACCCGGAACTGTATGTTGTTTCCAGTGTGTTCTCGCAGACATCTTTGAATGGCCCACGGTGACCATAGCTGGCCACGTGAAGGTCGGGGTGACACAATACTATGGCTGGACCCATTCCATTTTTAGTTACTAAGGAGGCTTGGTTTCATTGGTTTATTTTCTGTTTCCACCCTCCCCCTACTCCTTTCTCAGCGTTTTGCAATACAGAACTTGCATGCCATTCTGGTGAGCTTAACAAAACAATACAGGGCTCAGGACGGGCTCCCAGACCTGGCCTTGTGGTGTCTTTAGCTTTTGTCCTTGGTTGGGGGACAGACTCTAGGCTTGCAGGAGAGCGTCTGGAGCTGCAGAAGCTATCCTTATCTCCCCTACCCCAGCCCAAGGCATGCCTTTGTTTCATGTTCTTTGTATGTAGTTTCCTTTGGCTACTTGTAGATGCTTTGCACAGATGTCAATTCAAAGTAAACTGCAGTATCGTGAGTTACCTGGGATGAGAGTCTTTGTCATTAAAACTTGACCATCACTATTAGCTGTTGATTATGAACACACTAGCCTAGGACAGAATTTGACTAATGAAGCAAGGCCCTGCCCTCTAGGAAATATTCTCTTCTTAGGCAACACAGAGTACACTTGAGTGACTGGGGAAATCATGCATTATATTTTGTTTTGCCATTTCAACACTCAGGTTTGAAGTTTGATTTTTAGTTTGATGTACTTTGTTTTTCCTGGGCATGATCAAGGTCACAGTTTCTCTATATGGCAGGGAAAGGTTGGCAGTCAACGAATGGATTTGGCATCGTCTTTGCTCTTTGGGTGGACTTTCACCTTCTAGATTCAAATAGGAGAGACATCTTTTCCTAAAAGTCTGTGTAATGAAATGATGGTAGGAGTGATAGGGACAGATAAGCATGGAAGCCATCAGATGTTACTGAGTAGACCAGGTTTGGGACTGAAGTTTAGATCTGAGGTAGGGTTTTTTTTAATTTGTTTTGTTTTGGTTTTAGAACATTAAATCTAGAAGGAGCCTAAAATGTCATCATGACCAATCCCTTCATGTTATAGACCAAGTAATTTAGTGACAGAAACAGGACTTGAAACTGGGCTTCAATTCCCAATCTAGTGATCTTGACAATAAGCTTTCTCCGAACACTGTTATGCCAAGACTACCCAGGCACACATTCTGACAATAGATGCCTTAGCACCTGGCTCATGGAATGAGCTCTGATTGTCGAAATCAAGGCCTATTTTAATTCCTTCATGGATCATAGACAGTGAAGGAGTCCATTAAAAAAATATTAAAGTTTACTAAGTAAATGGCTCAGGTTGTGACTGATATCATTACAGTGTTGTAAATGTGTGCATTAAATTGATTTGCATATAATTGTGGAAATAATATGTTGAAGAAATATCATCTACTGTATCCCTAAGTTGGCAGCCAGAGATTCCTGATATAATGGGGCATCCTCAGAGGAGCGTGCAGGAAGCATTTGCCCACTCTTTTTTTCCTCGCTCCATTATGCGCCAGGTGACTGCTGTCCAAGCAGTTCTCTTGATTTCAGAAATATACGCAAGGACTAGTCCCCGAAGGATGTGCACGGTTTCATTTGGTGACTCAGAGAAGCATTATAAAACTACTTTTTTTTTCTAGCCAAAAGGACAGTATCAAGTGGAGGGTACAAGACATTCAACTAAGCAGTGAGTCATTTAATAAGTATACACAGGTACTTAATAGTGTGCCCAGCCCTATGCCAAACACCATGGGAATTTAAGAGTGAACATGACCCCAGACCTCAAGGGGTCAGAGCATTGTTTGGAAGAAAAGAAGATATAAATCCATAAATATAATAGTAAATTATTAAGGGTTTGTGTTAGGATTCTCCAAAGAAACAGAACCAATAGATATATGCATCGATATACAGAAGGAGTTGTATTCTGTGGAATTGTCTCAATGATTGTGGAGGCTGGGGGGAAGTTCCAATCCAAACCCAAGGCCCAAGAACCAGGGGAGCCAATGGTGTATGTTTTAAGCCCAAGTCCCAACGTGTGAGAACAAGGAGTTCCAATGTCCGGGGGCAGGAGAAAAGGGATGTTCTAGATCGAGCAGGGAGCAAATCCACCCTTCCCCTGCCTTTTTGTTCTAGTGGGGCCCTCAACAGACTGGATGAGGCCGATATCCGCATTGGTGAGGGCAAGTCTTACTCAGTCTACAGATTCAAATGCTAGTCTCATCTAGAAATATCCTCACAGACACACCCAGAAATAATGTTTCACCAACTCCCTGGGCATCCTTAGCCCAGTCATGTTGACACATAAAATTCACCATCAGAGGGCTCAAATGTTCAGTATTGACTAATTGTAGCAATCAGATGCTAGACATTCGAGATAAGATGTAGTTGAACAAGAATCCAGGGCAAGCTTCTGGCAGACACCAGAGCTGGGTTTTACTTAAGTGGAATGTGGTTAGATGAGAGGAAAGGGAGGCTTGGGAAGAGTCATGCACGTGCACCTACTCCACTTACTGAGCGCCCTGGGCAAGGCACTTCACTCCTTTCATCTCCTCTATCCTTGTGATAAGCCCACAAGGTAGCTATTGTCATCCTCATTTTTACAAATGAGGAATGGGGCAAGGAGACTAGACACTCATCCGGTATCACCCCACTAGGGCCTAGAAGTTAAGATCCCAACCTACTAGACAACTCCAAAAGTTTCTCCTCAGCCACACTCTTTCCCTTTCCAGCCATCCCATCAGTGTGCTAGTCTCAGTCCAAACAAACACCTATCCTTTTTCTGATTTCCCATTTCCAGACTGACTGAAGTTTGTGTGACCAGGAATCCTGATTCCACAATGAAACATTCCTCAGGGTTTTCTCATAGAGAAAAATCCACTGCCTACTGCCCCCAGATGTTTCTTTCCTTCCTTCCATCTCTCTCTCTTCCCCCCCATCTGTTTCTCTCTCTCTCCTTTTTTTCATTACACAAATATTTATTAAGTTCTTCTCAAACCCTCAAATTTCCTAAACATAATTTGTGTAAATATGGTTCCAGTCCAGGACACAGGGGAATCTGATACTGAGATACCACCTCATGTCTGCAGATGAAGCATGAATTGGTGTTGCCCTATTTGGGGAATGTGGGATAAAGTGTCCAAGAAACAGCCCAGCGTAGAGAGCATGTTTTCAGAGCAGGCAGTATAGTGAGGTTGAATGAGTCCTAAACTATGTCAGGAAATCTATATTTAACTCTCAACTTTGCCGTGACTCGTCTCCATCTCAGAGTTGTTTGAGCCCTTTATGCTGTACTTTCTTCAAGTATAAAATGGGACTGAGGATCCCTTCCCTTTTGAACTTTACAGGGGTATTGGAAGGCATGAGAAATAATGTATGGGTGAAAAGTGTTCCAGAAAGCGTAGACCACCCTGGGCCCAGTGACACTTACTTGCCGAATGAGCTGCTTTCCTCGTTCCCAAACCTCATCAACACATGGCTACTGGCCAACTTACCAACTCACTGACTACTCCATGCTCTATTAATTGACTCTAAGGAACCCCATCAAAGGAAGAAACTAATAGATAAAATGGCTTGGAGGCAGCCCCATTCTCCAGAGAACCTCCTGAATGTCCCTCTGGGTGGACATCAAGGGAAGGACACCCTCCTCAGGATGCTGTGTGGGGTAGAAAGTGGGCCAAGGTACTTGTAAGCCAGTTGAGCTGGCAGGGTGGTTTTGCGCCTGCCCTTTCTCTCTAGCCTTCAGTTTCCTTATTTGTAAAATGAAGGATGATTAACTGATTTGGTGGTCTTGAGTGGTGCTCTCCAGGGGGTCTGTAGGGTCCACTTCAGGGCCATTGCCTGGGGGGAGATGGTTTAGTGCAGGATAATTGGGAGCGTTTCCTGCCCTCTGATCACAGGGCGGCTCAGGCCTTATCTCCCTTTTTTGTTTATGTTCCAGCTGAGATTTCATATAAACCAAGGATTACAAAACTAAAAAAAAAAAATCTTTTTTTAAGCATGGGGTGAGATGATATTCAAATGCCTAACTCTCTGGCTCTATAATCCAGTTTATGTGCCAGTTATCTTCCATCCCCTTCCCCCAGCCATGAGTAAATCCAAGGGGTTCAATGCTCTGACTTCTCCCCAGTCACTCCCAGCAGGAGGGTTGGGGCTCTGACTTCTGGCTTCAGGGATTTCTGAGTCCCACAGCACACTCGGCACCCTCTCCTGCTCGTTCCCAGGCTGCCAGGGTCCGCCTCGGGCATGGAGGCTGGGAGGTACCCTGCTGTCCTCGCTCTCTGTGTCTGCAACTCACAGCCAGTGTACGGTAGGGCTCTGGGGGGCCGCGCTCCCAGGGGATGATTGCAACGTTCAGGGTGACTTAGGGGGCTCCCGGGAGCCAGGTGTGGAGAAGGAATGAGGAGCGGAGAGGCAGTCCTGAACATGCCGGCCCTTGCTGCTGTGGGCTTGCATCTCGCCGAGAGAGCCTCACGGTGCTCCCGTGTCCTTACATGGACTTGTTCACCGTGGCCTGCCTGGAGCACGCTGCCCTCGGCTTGTATTTTTGGCGAGCTTAGTAAAGTAGAGGAGATGTTTGAAAGCCAGAAATCCTTCCCGGTGCTGCCGAGCCGTCCATACTTTCCTCTCCATAAACAGTTGTCAGAATTTGATTAAACGAACCCCCACACACCATCTATTTCAAAATAACCCACGGGACAGCCTGTACCTCGGCATCATGTGTGTTTGTACTGGGGTCTGGTCGTGGTGCTCCAGTTGTGCTTCTTGGGGGCAGGGTTCACCAGGGTGGAGTGAGAGCCTCCGCCCGAGGAAGAGGGCCCGGGCTTCTCTGGAGTGATCTGGGGCTCAGCTTCGCTCCCGGGCCAGGGCTCCTCCGCGGAAGGCCTGACGCAGATCCTGCTGTGAGAAGGTCCCAGTGTAAAGAGCACTGGACTGGGAGTCGGGAGAAATGGAATCGATCCCACCCGACCGCTAACAAGCCACTGGGCTGCCAAGAAAGGGAAGAGATTGCTGTGAGCGCCACGGGTGCTTTGCTGTTGGCGGAGCTGAAGCACAGATGGCTGGCCGCTGCTCGGAGACACCAAGGAAAGGAACCCAGCTGGGCCACGTAGCCTCGAAAGTTCTTTGCAACTGAACATCGCCCATTCTGGCCGTTCTGCTCAACTCTACCTAAGCCACAGAGTTGTTAGAAGGAACAAAATGGTGGATCCAGAAATACCAGGCTACTAGAACGTGGCAGGGGGGTGTGAGAGTTTGTGTTTCAGCTATCAGCTTTAAACCTGAGTTGATGTCTGAGCTGCCCCCCACAGATGGCCTCATTGCTGTCTTAGTGGAAACTTCACTCTTCCTGGATCAGTTAGCTGAGGTTATGACAGCTATCAGCGGACTCTTCCCCTAGGGCTGATACCTGCTAGCCCTACTTTGGATTTTGTCAGAGATAAGCAGCAGAGGCACCATAGCTGGTCCCAGCACCCCTTATTGTGTCCATGTGTCTAATGCCACCTGTCCCTTCACTAGACCATGAGCTCCACGTGGGCAGAGGCATGCCCACTTCCTTCCCCACTGTGCACCCATCATCTAGCCCACAGAATCTCACATGGAGGGGTGCCTGGGTGGCTCGGTTGGTTAAGGTCCAACTCTTGATTTCAGCTCCAGTCATGATTTCAGGGTTGTAGGATTGAGCCCTGCATCTGGCTCCATGCTCAGCATGGAGTTTGCTTGTTCTTCTCCCTCTGCTTCTCCCCCCACCCTACCCCCCCAGCTCCCTCTCTCTCTCTCTCATAAATAAATAAATAAAGTCTTTAAAAAAAAAGACTCTCACATGGAGTTAGTGCTTGGTAAATATTTATTGAATAAAAATAAAATACACTAGGAGAATTAAGAACTAGGGATCTGACTCTCCATGTACTAGTTGTTGAGACAAGTGTTCATTTCAGTTAGGTCTCTGCTTGCGTGTCACTTCCTCAGAAAGGGCATCCCTGGCCAGCCTGTCTCAGTCAAAGCCTCCTATCTTTAAACTTTGTCTTCATATCTTGTTTTACTTTTGTCTTAATAATTAATGTCAGGGGATTAATTAATATACATATATATATACACACACACACTACATGTGCTTGTATGGAAATATACTTGTGTATTTATAAATCAGACATACGTATGTGTATGTAAGTATAACACATATATAGATGTATATATAGTTTTCTGTTTGTTCTTCTATCTCCCTTCTCCCCACTCGAGTATAAGCTTCATCCCTACATCTAGAATGAGACCTGACATCTAGTAGTTGCTCAAAAAGTGTCTCTTGGATGAATGAATGAATGAATGAATGCTTATGAGACAAGATGGACTTGGATTGAGTCTTTTAAAACTGGCTATCATTTGACTAAACCCACAGGAAAGGGAGAATCCTATAGATGAGGGGCAGCAAGATCAAAAGCAGGTTAATGAAAAGAAGCATAGCAAAAGCCCAGTGGTTTAAAAATAATATCTGTGTTGATTTATTATCATATGGGTAACTGACATTTGTCAGTGGTTGTCCAGTGTGGGTTGCAGCTCCTGCCAGGACCGGCCATGAAGGTCCCTACCAAGTGGGTTCAAGCCCTTCAAGGAGAACAGCCGGTTACTGGGAGTCGAAAAACCTCCTCCACTCAGGCTTCCCTGGAACTTCGGTCTTGAGAATATAGTAATAGATTAGCTAGACACTAGTTCCCAGCATTGAGAGAGTCACCTTAACTTTTTGCAAATGACTTGCTTGCTTACCCATTGTTCAACTTTCTCCTTTGTCCTCGTATGTACTCAAATACATCTACTAGAACATTACTAATAACAGGGATATGGTCTCCTGGAAACAGCTGAACTGACAAGTCTGCAGTGTATGTTTCAGTCCTTGCTCTATCATTAACCAGCTGGGCGACCTTTCTAGTTTTCGGTTTCCTTACTCATAAAGGGAGGTGATAGGGCTACGTCAATGTTAAGAAACTTTAATTCTCAAATTGAACCTCAAATTCTACAATAAAACCTGGACTTAGAAACGAAGATAATTTCTAAACTCTACTGTCAGGCCCGTTGTGAAGAATCTACCTAAAATGTAATAAATGATGGGTAAGTTCCCGAGCTAGTAGCAAAACTTGCACACATATTTGAAGGGGGAGGTAGTTGACTGTCCCCAGCATCATTGGTAGTGGGTGTCAAGGGCTAAATTCTTCAGGGGCTCAATTCTTTGGAGGCTAGTCTTGAGCCTTGGGCCAGGGGCTGGACATGTCTGATGGACTGGGGCGGGGGTGGGGGGGCGCTTAAGGAGGGTTTCAGAGGCAGCAGGTCTTGGAGCAGCTGTGTTAGGGTGGCTAAAGGAAGAGCAGAAGGCACACATGGAGCACTTCCAGACTAAGGTCTGTGCACTAGGGGAAGCCTGCGATCAAAAGAACAAAAACGCTTTGCTTTCAGCAGTGCTTTACAACTTCTGAAATGCCACTACAATTTTTTTTTATCATCATAGTCAGTGCAGGTGCTAAATGTTGTAAGGGATCCCCTCAAAAGATTTACAGTCCATGAGGGAGAATGGTAACAAGTAACTACACCATAAGGCTAGCCGTGCTAAGTCCTATAGGATATGCAGAATGAATATCATGGGAGCCCAGGCAGACAGAGGGATAAATGGCATTGTGAGGCTTTATGAAGGTGGTGACATTAGAGTTGACTTTTGCCAGATGGAAACCAGGCATGCAAGGGGAACAGAGAATGGCTTTCCAGGGTAGAGAGAACTATGTGGCCAGCATCACACATGGAGGGTCCTTTATGATGGGGTCTGCTATGGTGCGTGTGTTTCAGGATGTCAGTTAGCCAGGCAGAGGAATTTGAACTCTATTCAATGAGTCAAAGAGTAACCAGAAAAGATTTATAAGCATAAGTGGTTACTTTGCTATGTAAAAATAAAATAAAGAACCTTAAAGTAATCTCCATGTTTTCCAAGAGCTTATTATTTAGTATAGAAAAGAGCACGTACATATGAAGAGATGAAGAGAACATAAGCTATCTCTCCCAGGATCTCATTTGTTCCTCACTATAACCCTGTGTAAAGCATCGTCATGCCCATTTTATACTTATGGGCAAATAGAGACATAGATACTCTTGTAAGTGACTTGCCCAGAATGCCTCACATATTAATTATAGAGCCA
The DNA here is from genome assembly GCF_054177405.1 of Leptonychotes weddellii. NCBI lineage: Eukaryota > Metazoa > Chordata > Mammalia > Carnivora > Phocidae > Leptonychotes > Leptonychotes weddellii. The sequence continues at coordinate 26,154,887 of NC_138381.1, read as the reverse complement.
GAACAAGGGCTTGAACCTGGAGGGTCACAAAACTGATGGTCTTTCTAATAAAGTACCTACTAGCCATGTCCACGAACCCCCACCAAGATCCTAGGAAGAGAGATGTTCTCTGCTCTATCAAGTGTTACCGTGTGAACTACAGCTACTGTTGGAATGTAAGGTGCTGAAGTTTGCTAATTACCGTTATAATAATTATCTCTTCCTTCCCTCCCCCAAGTCACTGGGGCTAGAATCTTAGCTTTGTGTGGCCCAGTTAAAAAATCTCTTTTCCCCAGTTCTTTGAAACAGCTACTGAAAGGACAAAGGCCCTGTTTTATTTATTTATTTATTTATTTATTTATTTATTTATTTATTTATTTGAGAGGGCGAGAGCAGGAGCTGGGGGAGGAGCAGAGGGAGAGGGAAAAGCCAGACTCCCCGCTGAGCAGGGAGCCAGAGGCTGGGCTGGATCCCAGGACCTGAGATCATGACCCGAGCAGAAGGCAGACACTTAACCCAACTGAGCCACCCAGGCACCCCCAAAGGCCCTGTTTTAATGACAGTTTTCCTTGCCTAGCTGAAGTGAGCCCCCTGTGAGCAGACACACAGCATAGCTTAGCTCTTGCCCCTGGGTAAAGCGTCTCTCTTCTCTCAAGCTGAAGGGGCACAGGATCCATAAGGCAGGAAATCTAATTACATGACACATGTTCTAGCTTAAGATAAAATGTTGGAGAAGGAGAAGCATTAGGGTAGGTACTTACCAGAGACGATAGTGTCCTCCAAGTGATGGGAAGAGTATTGGGATCCCTCTGGCGGGTAATTGATCCAGGGCTCAGAGATTCCACAGGTTGATCATCAAACCATGGATTATCCCAACCTTGAAAAGAGCCACTTTTCTAATTCCCATAAGCTAGCTGCCATGTTGGTTAGTGTGTAGCAAGGAGCTATGGTGTCATGGTGCTACAGATTTCTAGGATGGCAGTTTAAGGAAGAACTTTAGAGATCATCTCGTCTGATCAAATGGTTTTACATTGGAGGAAACGTACAGGAAAATGAAGTGAGTCACTGAAGATCAAAGATTATGACACCCTGGGCACCAAGAGGACATGTAACTTCCCCTGAACCTATAGATTTCAGCTCTTACTATCTGTGTGGCATTAACTAACTCCTTTTCTCCTGTATAATATGGCAAGAACAGTATTCCTATTTAACTGGCAAACCAACTGGGCTCAGAGATATGGGTGCCCATATCACTAAGGAGTTAGCCTTGCATTCTACACCAACTGGCAAGTGTCCTGGTGCAATTGAGTCTTTACATGGCATTGACTCACAATCATTTGGCCAGTTACTTGGGATACATTTGTCCTGAGCCAACCACGCCCTTTAAATTAAGTATGCATTTGTGAGCTTACTGACGAGTCAGAGTTACTGCATTTGGAGGCAGAATTGAGTAAAGTTTACTGGTTGACACACTATTGAGCATGGAACCCTCAACATTGAATAGTAAGTAGTTATCTTCACACACTTTGCTTCTCTTCCATCTATGGACATGAGTGAATCATTAGCCTCCCCTTACCATTAGCCAGAGCTTCAAGAATTTGTCATTATTGAAGATGAGATACCAAGTAAGTTAGAACCCACAGTGCCTCTCGACCATGCCATAATGCCTCCTAGAAAAGCTAATGCAATCTAAAAGATAAAAAGAAGTATCTTTGATACTCTTAAGGAAGTAAGCCAATAACCCTTGAGGGTTAAGAAACTAAGGTACTGGGTAGTGTTTATAGAAGCTCTGTACCTGCCAAAGAGACCCCCTCTCTAGACCTTTTTTTTAATCTCCTGCCAAATTTTCTGCTTTTCGGGAAATCCCTGTAAGCCTGCTTTTTATTTGGTTGCAGATAGACACAAACAGGAAAACTTCAGGATGACCCAGTCATATATGTTGGACCCTTGAGACCGTAACCTCCTTTCTACTGTGCTAAGAGGGGACGACTGCCATCTAGTTAATAAATGACGCCAGGTTGGAGGTTAGGCACCTCTGAGCTCCCAGGTCCCCAGGCTCTTGTCATTCTGTCCTTCCCACTGATAAACAGGCTTTGGGATCAGGGAGTCAAATGTCATCCACCGCCTGGGGTTTTTTTGTAGAGTCAGCTCAGGCAAAACCTACAAGAAGTGGCTAGAGAGAGAAAATCACCTCAACTGTTTTTAGGGCTTTCAAGAATGAGGTTTCTCGGGGCGCCTGGGTGGCTCAGTTGGTTGGGTATCTGCCTTCGGCTTGGGTCATGATCCTGGGGTCCTGGGATGGAGGCCTGCGTCGGGCTCCCTGCTTGGCGGGAAGCCTGCTTCTCCCTCGCCCTCTGCCACTCCCCCTGTTTGTGCTCGCTCGTGCACTCACTCTCTCTCTGTCAAATAACTAAAATCTTTGAAAGAAAAATAAGAATGGGGTTTTTCCTACATCTTTAATCCTAAATGAAAAATAATAGTGGTTTAGAGTTTACAGTGGTGGAGCCCACACAAACCTTGAACATCTTCTATCACACTAGCCATTTTGTTTTATGGAGGGGGAAACTGAGGCCCAGAGGGGCAGTGCATGCACTAGATATCAGGATTCCTGACACTCCCCCTAATGTTTTATGCCCACTATGTCTCGAGCTCCCCTTGCCTTCCAGCAGCCAACTTGCTGGCTCAGCAAGGCATGGGTTCACTCTGAAGAAACCTGCACACACTGCGTCCCAGGGATGTCTCAGGGCCAACTCCTTTGCTCATTTGGTGAGAAACAGACTCCCAGAATGCATTGCTCATGCCTCTTGAGGAAAATTGGATCCTGTAGGTACCCATTTAGTAAGTCACCTCGTGTATGGCCTCAGATGTTCTTCCAGGTAGTTCAGAAGAGCACAGTCAGCTCTTGAGAACCATGAGAAGGGAGCGGCAGAACTTCAGAGACAGGGGGGCACAGCTTAGCTCTTTTTCCTTCTTGGGACTGTGTGAGGTTTTCTTCTTTTCTTTTCTTTTTCTATTAATTTCACCAGAATGACCTAAACTTTCCAGGGCCTATTTAATGGCTGAGAAAGTTGCTATAATCTTGCCTGGATTTTTCATTTTCAAAACCACAGTACCCAAGCTGTCTGGTACATACCCATGAGGCGGTAGCCATAAAACAGAGGGACAATTAAATCTTAGTTCCATCTCCAGAATGTATACTTTCCCCCCCTGTAAATTCACACATTATAAAATATTTAAAAATGCTTTTCATTTCCCAATACATACAGAACTTCGGGGGAGGGAGAGTAGGGGTGAGGTGAGGAGGGCAAGCCGTAGCCTGCTCCAGAACTGGGACCCACTCAACCCGCAGACTCACAGCAAAGAAACGAGGCTGGTTGGTCAGGCTCCTTTTATGATGGGCGAAACGACAGTTTTTACAGCGCACTAAATAAAACCTGCTTTGGAGCTGGAAGTTTATTGCCAGAGTGGGGAGGGCTATTGTTTTGTTTTTGGTTTCCCTCCCTTCTTCTCCCTTCCCTCCCTCCCTTTCAGCTAAGACAGGGAAAGATGGGTGGTGAGGTTTTAGGAGTCCTCAGTAAGTGCATAGGAAGAATATGATTTTTGAAGTTATATAACACTTATCCTAACTTATCCCTGCATCTCATGCTGATATTACGGGGAGTACGTTCGGCATTCTTGACTTTCCAAAATCATTAGAAGAGTTCTCAACCAAGCAATGGCAATAACTTGCATTTATGTAGTGCTTCGTGGTTTCCAAAATGTTTTCACATCCATTAGATCCCCAGGGCATCCTGGAGAGGCAAGCAGGGCTGCGATGATCATTTCTCTATAAGAGAAAGAAAGATGGATGCCCGTAAGGTTAAGTTAATTGCCTAGATCACACCACTAGTTAAGAGTGGAGCAAAAACTGCAACTCAGATTGATTAAATAAAAAGGAAGTAAATTAAGATCCTTACCTGGGAAGTGGGGAGTTGTCAGGGTCTTAGAATGAGGGCAAGGTAAGGCTAAGACATCAGTGTGAACGTAGATGTTGTTATAGAAGGTGGATTTCTGTTGACTGCAGCTGCCAGTGGGATGTACCTTTGTCTTTAAAAGCCTTGTGTCTTGGTGCATTATCAGCAAAGGCAGGGAGAAAAAGACCTAACATACCTAAGCACCCATTAGGTCACAGAAGAAAGCTTTGTGCCATAAGATTTTTACCTGATGGTTAATGCCATATCATTAGCAAGTGTCTGGACAAGGTGCTCCCCATCTCTGGGATGCAGTGTCCTCTGAATAACAACATGGTCCCTGAGGGGCTCTCCTGGCTTCCTCAGCCCCCATCTCTTCTTGGGTGCAGGGAATTGCTGAAGACCAGCCTGAAATTACCTGGCCTGAGCCATGGTTAAGCCAGTGGGCCAAGGAAGGAGGTCCTCAGGGTAACTGCTGCTAGAACAGTTATTAGCGAGGTAGGTGTCTGAGAAGGGGCCGACTTAAGGAGCAAGTGGAATGTCCAAGGCCAAGCTCTCTAACCAGAGTTGACAAGGAGCTGACAAAAAGGCAGGCACAAAGTCTGAAAGACATGGTGCAGCAACGAGGCTGGGTCTGCAGAGGCTCCAAGTTGGCCTCACATTGGAGGCAGGTTCAAGAATCCAGAGCAAAGGGGAAGGTCCAGCAGGTGCAAAAAGGCTCAGCAAAGTGCATGGGTTTGCTGGAGACCCAGAGCGTAACATTAGACCAGAGGGTTTCATGACAGTGCCTTGCACCTCGTCTGCTTACGGAGGTGGTTTCACAAGGGAGATAGAAAGAGCAGCCGGAGATCAGTCAGGAAACTGTGGAACAACCCTGGCCCTGATTATCTGTATGAGTTTAAACAACCCATCGTGTTCTAAGACTCACTGTCTTCATCTGCAAAAGGAGAAGAGGGTCTCCAACATCCCTCCAACTCTGAGATTCTGTAACTTTGTGACAGCACCATATCTCGTCTATAATTAACCAGATCCATGTTTGCTTAATGAATAGTTCTAGGATGAATCGAGTCAGATGCAATAGACCATTACCTAGTGGAGGCAAATCTAGATTTTCAGTCCACATCCAAATTTCCCTGTCACCCTTCAGTGATGCCAACTGCCCACAGACAGGCATAGACAATAGGTGGTGCCTCTTGTCCCCATGACTTTATAGCATGGCAGCACCCCCACCCCAGAGTACCCCAGTGAGGACTCCGTACAATGTCTGGCTTTCTCTGCTTCGGTGCAGGAGGAGCTGAAAACCCCTATTAAGCTAAAGCATGACAGTCAAAGACAAGTGGATGAATGTGTGTCCAATTCACCATGCCTAGACAATTAACTAACACTCTAAGATATTTGTCCTCCAGGAGGGTACCAGGTACAACTGGAGAGACCAAGGCTAAGCCATTTGGCCCAGAATGACTCTACAGAATCATGACCAGGAAGTTTGCTTGAACTGGATTCTCCTTCAACCCAGTTAGTGTCTCTGTGGTTATCCGAGACCTCCTCCCAGACCTGGAGGAGAATCACAGCCCAGGAATTTTAGCTACAACTGTTGTCAAAAAGGCTATGGGGATCACGAGGGGAAAGGGTACAATGGCCCCTAACCCTCTTACCGGGGAACTGCGTTTCTGATAGGAGTGATAGCAGTAATCAACAACAACATTGTAATGTTGGTAATAACTGGCATCTGTTGAACACTTACTGTGTGTTCTGTGATAACGTGTTTACCAACGTCTTATTTTATTCTTCAAACAATGCTATTAGGTAGGCGGTGTTAATTCCCCTATATTTCTCCATTTTAGAAGTAGAGAAGAAACAAGTCTCGGGTCACACAGGTAGTGAGAGGCAAAGCTGGGATTTGAACTTCGATCTTTCTGATTCCTGAGCCCGAGTGTGCCCTCAGGACCCTCCGCTGCATAGTGAGACTGAGATAGTCCTGACTGGGGATCAGGCACTGTTCGATATGCTCTACATAGATTGTTATCATGGCTTTGCCTACTGGCCTTATGATGTAAGTATATTATTATCCCCATTTTACACACAAGAAACTGGGGCACAGAGGTTAAGTCCCTTGCCCAAGGTTACACAGCTAGTAAGACTTGGACTCAGTTGAGATTTGAACCCAGTCATCTTAGCTCGAGTCCGTTCTCATAATCTTCACTCAAGTCCGTGCTCCTACGTGATCCACAGTTCTGCTCCACCACCTCTCTGAAAATAGAAGACAATCCACAAGATGCCACATCACCTTCAGCAGGAAACCTCTTAGAGAAAGCTCAAGAGCACAGATTGAATAGGAGATTCTGAGGGCAGTCAACACGGGTTGACATGGGGACCCATGCAACGGTTACACCAGGACCATCACTGTGCCCATTCTTGTCCACACCGGACATGAGCTTGTTCCTGCGGCACGACAGGGGCAGGAATGAATCCAAGTCAGCCCCCACTCCCGAGGCCAGCGCCCTCATCCCTGCTCTGCCTCCCTGGCCTCTGAGAGCCGGTGTCCTCTTCCCAGACTCTTGCTGAACGAATGATGTGCCGAATGCCCACAGTTTGCAGTGTTTATGGGAATCTTTAAAAGCTGGATTTTCAGGCAAATTCAGCATCTTCATGACATTTCAGACTCAATTTATAATCAACGGTTATTTTAGCTCTAATGGCAAAAAGCACCAGTTTTGCAGTAAAAAGCATTTATGAAAAGGGAAAAAGGAAACATGAGGTAAAGAGGAAAAAAATACTTCTTTTCCTCCACCCTCTCCCAAACTCCTCCCCACCCCCTAACAAGCAAAAGCTAGATAGCATCTCTGGGCTTCATCTTGGAGCCCTGTCCTGCGCTTGCTGGCATTGATGACCTCACGTTGGGCTTTCCTCTCCTCTGCTCCCCACCCTGGAACAGAGCTGAGAGATTCTAAACCCCCCTTCCTTATAGAAACCCTTAGGTCACTGTGTTTACCAAACTGGGCTAAAGTAAGGATCTCCGGGCCCCAGCCCAGAACCATGACTCTGAACTTGCAAGAGAGAGGCTTGGTGAGCTGTTATTTAACACAGTCCATTGGTGATTCTTATCCACCAGTGAGTTTGAGAAATGCTTTTTTCGGGGAGTGAGGGGACAGGTTAACTATCTATTTCCCTTATGCATTTAACTTTCTTTCACTTTCTTCCTTTGCCATTTTGGCTCTGCCTCTGGATGCACTTAAGATGCTGTAACTCTCTTATACATATGGCATTCAGACCTTAATACTTCACCCTGCTAATTCTACCGTTTAATCACATGCTACTGATTCTCAAGGAAGAGGCAAGAACATGTTCTGCTCCCTCCTCCTTTGAAGAAGTGGAATGAAGAGCAAAGCCACAGGGGAGGATAGCTAACAAATTTTTGAAACCTCACTGTTGCTCCATAACTTCTTTAGGATAAATCTGCGATTGCAGCTCAATGCCTTCACTGCAGAATGTGTCCGAGGCCAGGACTGAGCCCTGACTTCTGCTCTGTTCCCCCAGGGTGCCCAGCCCAGGGCTCCCAGGACCCAGCTGGAGGCCCAGAGAAGCAGGGACAGGGAGGGCAGAGCCTGCTGCTGAACGAAGGTGGAGCATGGAGCTGGCCGTGGGATTCTTGTTCAGCAGGTCCCTGGCACCTGAATGGCTCAATCAGGAGGCCTCCGGGTCCCCTCTGGAAGGATGCGACCACGTTGCTGCTCTCCCATTAATCCCGCCAGGCCTGCTCCACAACTACCTTGGAGGAGGCCACCCTGCAGCTCTTCACTGCTTTCTCCCTCTCTCTAAAGTTTCTAAGTCCACTTCCAACTCTCCTGCTGAGAGGCTGGTTTTTTATTTGTAGGTCACATGATTGAGAGCCCAGTTTTTGTCATTTTTTCCCCCAACAGTAGCACATTTCCAGACCCAATGAGGAAGCCCCTTAAAGTCTGGGAGTCGTGGGAAGGGGGCCTAAGAACTCCCTTCCAGGGGTGCATTCACTCGCAGTTGCAGGGACCTGGCCCTCAGATCTAGGCCAACACATGAAGCGATGCTTGTCTCCCTGGCTTGCCAGACTATCCAAGGGGGACAGACTTTGGCTCAAAATAGGAAAGCACTGTCTAGTAGAATAATGTATTTTGTGCAGAAGTGAGCTCCCTATAAGCATACTGTCAAGTAGCTCCCAGGGACGCCATGAAGAAAGACCTTGAGTTCTGAACATTGGTTTAGGTTGAGGGGTAGGGGGTGGCAACAGACTTGGCTAAGAGGGCCTCTAAAATGGGTGATTGCAAGAAAGCATCACCCGAGATTAAATGAGGCTCTCCCTGTCTCTGCCATGACCCCCATTTCAGCAGGATGTTGCTTTTCAGAAAAGCGCTTTACTGAAAAATACATTGGTATGATAGCCATATTTATATAATACTTACTGTGGGCCAGGCACCAGACTAAATATTTGACACCAACTTTTAATCCTTTCAACTCCCCTTTGAGATATGAACTAACAAACAGTCCTAAAATTTGTATGGGACCACAAAAGACACCGAATAGCCAAAGCAATCTTGAGAAAGAAGAACAAAGCTGGAGGGATCACAATGCGGATTTCAAACTATACTAGAAAACCGTAGTCATCAGAAAGTACGGCACTGGCCCAACAACAGACACGTAGATCAATGGAACAGAATAGAGCCCAGAAATAAACACATGTGTATACAGTCAATTTACAACAACGGAGCCAAGAACATACAAAAGGAAAAGGACAGTCTCTTCATGAAATGGTGCTGAGAAAACTGAACAGCCACATGCTAAAGAATGAGATTGAACCATCATCTCACACCGCACACAAAAATTAACTCAAAACAGATTGCAGGCTTGAGTGTAACACCTGAAACCATAAAACTCCTAAAGAAAATAGGCGGTAAGTTCCTTGACATAGGTCTCATTGATAGTGTTTTGAATCAACCAAAAACAACAAGAACAAAGATAAACTAAAAAGCTCCTGCACAGCAAAGGAAACCATCAAGAGAATGAAAAGACAACCTACGAAATGGGAGAAAATATTTGCAAATCATATAGCAGATAAGGTGTTATTATCCAAAATATGGAGAGAACAAAAGATATAAAAATTATATATATACACGATTTAATAGCAAAAACCCCAAATAACCCAATTTTAAAATGAGCAAAATAATTGAATAGACATTTCTCCAAAGGAAACATACAGATGGCCAATGAGTACCTGGAAGATGCTTAACATCAGGAATCATCAGGGGAGGACAAATTAAAACCACAGTGAGATATGACCTCACACCCAGATATGGAGGAAAGGGAACCCTTGGGCACTATTGGTGGGAATGTAAGTTGGTGCAGCCACTATGGAAAGCAGTATGGAGGTTAACTCAGAAAATTAAAAAATAGAACTACCATACAATCCAGCAATGTTACCTCTGGATATCTGTCCAAAGAAAAAAAAGACACTGCTTCAAAAGATATATGCACCTGCATGTTCATTGCAGCAATATTTACAAAAGCCAAGATATGGAAACAATGTAAGTGTCCACTGATGGATAAATGGATAAAAAAGATGTGTGTACACACACACACACACACACACACACAGAATATTATTTAGCCATAAAAAAGAATGAAATCTTGCCATTTATGACAACATGGATGGACCCGGAGGGCATTATGCCAAGTGAATAAGTCAGACAGAAAGACAAATACTGTATGATCTCCTAAATATGGAATCTTAAAAACAAAACAATCTCATAGATACAGAGAACACATCGGCTGTTAGATTGCAAGAAGCAGCGGGGGTAAAAATGAGTACACTGTTTTTTGTTGTTGTTTGTTTTAGGTTAAATAAATTGAGTATTTTTTTTTAAAGATTTTATTTATTTATTTGAGAGAGAGAGAATGAGAGAGCACATGAGAGGGGGGAGGGTCAGAGGACGAAGCAGACTCCCTGCCGAGCAGGGAGCCCGATACAGGACTCGATCCCGGGACTCCAGGATCACGACCTGAGCCGAAGGCAGTCGCTTAACCAACTGAGCCACCCAGGCGCCCTAAATTGAGTATTTTTTTAAGAGAGAGAAAAGTACTGCTGTTAGTTGCTAGATGAGGAAGACAAGAAACAAGAGGCCATGTGACTTGTCCTGTTAATTGTGGAGCTGCACAGAGCCCAAGCCCCCTCACTACACTATCATCTCTCAGCTGTCCCTTGGATCTCAGGAATGGTGATTCTGGTCGAGGGCTTGGGAATTGAGGGTCTAGACCACATCTCAAATGGTTGACCTTGGGCACCACCTTGGAGCTTGTTAGAAATGCAGGATTCAGCTCCACCCCTGAGCTCCTGAATCAGAATCTGCATTTTCAAGGGATACTGAAGTGGATCTTGTGCAATTGAAATTTGGCAAGTTCTGAATTCCAATGTCACTCATTTGTTTGGTCTGGTTCTTTTCATCTGTACTCTAACTGCCCTGTCCCTTAATCTCCTTCCATAGTTGAGATGGGGAGGGAGAGGGAACAATGAACAGACTCTAAATCTGAAATAATGCCCATACTCTCTTACTACTTTGACAAATTCCTCTCACCTCCAGATATTTTGGTCAATCCTCATTAAAGTCCTGATTTGTACTGATTGGGAAAGGGACCCGGGCTAGTTGGAAGGGGAGGGAGGCAGCAGAGACCAGTGGTCAGGTCCACTTGGGACCAAGTCCTGTCCTGGGTCCCTGGGTCCTGCCTGCCACCACTGCCCACTCTCCTGCCCCACCCCCAGCCCTGTAGGCGGCTCCCCGACCAGGAGAGTCCCTATGCGTCCCTGAACATGACAGTCCCTCCAGCCACAGCCGATGTTATTAATTTTTAAAACAAACTTCCTGATTGAGGTTCTGGCTGCCTCTAAATTGTCTGTACAAGGAGACTGTGTACTAATTAACCCATAGAAACAATCAATGATGTACCTTTTTCAAGTTTCAGGGTGATTAGAATATGAAAATGAAGAGCACAATGGTGCAGATGTTTTAAAATCACAGCAGACAGCAATTAGTGACACGGAAACCAGCTGCTTATCTCTCCAGATAAAGCCTCTTAATAGGGAATTACACTGGAGGAGTCATTACCCAGATGGATCTCGAATGATTTACAGAGGAGGCGGGGCAGCGCTAACTTTGATTTGTGAGCAGGTTCTTGTCAAGCTTCCTTCCTTACCTCAAACAAGGTGGATTTGTGGCTGGCGTGGAGGCAGGCTGCACCTTTCTACTTTTTGCCTGGGGCAGGGATGTTACCAAGGATAAGGAAAGGAGAGAATGGGGCCTGCAAAAGCCACAAGCACCTGCCTCCTTGATTCAGGCTCCATTGTTTTGGGATCAACTCCCTCAGCGGTCCCTGTGCAAAGCGGGGAGGGAGGACTCTAGGAAGGGGAAACAATGAGTAGCTGCGGCTTCAGGTGTTCCTTTGAGAAAAAAGTCCCTAAGTCCTACAGAGTGGCTTTGGGGGTGTGTGTGTGCATATACATGAGTGTTGGGTATAAGGAGTTCTTAATAATCAGTACTTGATGTACTCTCTCTCTTTCGTAGTTGAGGTAAAATTTACATATACTGAAATGTATACATTCAAGGGGTTTTGACAAATGTATACAGCTGTGTAATTTGCACTCCTGTCATCATTTAAAGTATGTCCATTATCCCCAGAAACTCCCATCCTGCCCCTTCACAACCACACCAGTCCCCACTCCACCTTATAGACAGTCACTGTTCTGATTTCTATCATAATAGACTAGTTTTGCCTGTTCTAGAACTTTACATAAATGGAATGGTACAATATGTACTTTTTGAGGGTCTGGCTTCTTTAGCTCAGCTTGTGTGTGTGATTTATGCATGTTGTGGATTAGCTCTACCCTTTTCTTTTTATTGATGGATTTTGTATTCTCCTGTTGATCAACACCTGGGCTGTTTGCAGGTGCTTTCTACTCAGAATTAAGTTGCTGTGAAGTTTCTATGAAAGTCTAATTGTGGATAAATATTTTCATCTCTCTTGGGTAAATTCATAGGAGTGGAATTGCTGAGTCATAGTGTATATTTAGCTTTAAAAGATGTGACCAAATCAAGTTCCAGAGTGGTTGTACCATTTTGTACCCCCTCCAGCAATGGATGAGAGTTATAGTTGCTCCTTATCTTTGTTAATACTTGTCAATCTTTTCAATATTAGCCATCCTACTGAGTATGTAGTAGTATCTTCGTGTGGTTTTAATTGGCATTTCCCTGATGACAAATGATTTTTGAGGACACTGGCATGTGCTCACTGTCCAGTCCTACTTCTTTTGTGGTTCAGAATATATTGGTGAAGGTGTTTTGCTGTTGGGTGAGGTTCAGTTGGTTGCATGTTGATCAAATCTTCCATATATTTTTTTCTGATTTCTTTGGTCATTTTGTTTTGTTACTGAGAGAGGAGTGTTAAAATCCTTTTAATTGTGGAATTGTCTCTTTCTTTCTTTAATTCTCTTACTTTTTGTCTCAAGTATTTGAAGTTTTGAGTTGCAAACAAATTTAGTAGTATTGTCTGTTCTTGATGAATTGACTTCTTTTTTTATCATTTTGAAATGCCCCTAATTACCTCCAGTAATACCTTTTGTTCTGACTATTTCACATTGTATGGAGTGTCTCCAGCATTCTTAAAATAATGTTTGTGTGCTTTATCTCATTCCATCCTTTTACTTTTAAGCTGTGTTCTTTTTTTTTTTTTTTAAGATTTTATTTATTTGCGAGAGAGAGAATGAGAGACAGAGAGCATGAGAGGGAGGAGGGTCAGAGGGAGAAGCAGACTCCCTGCTGAGCAGGGAGCCTGATGCGGGACTCGATCCCGGGACTCCGGGATCATGACCTGAGCCGAAGGCAGTCGCTTAACCAACTGAGCCACCCAGGCGCCCCTTAAGCTGTGTTCTTATATTTAAAGAGTATCTCTTGTAAACAGTCTATAGTTGGGTCTTACATTTTCGTTCAGTCTGACAACCTATCCCCTGTGTTGTTGTTGTTGTTGTTGTTGTTTTGGAGTGTTTAATATATTTTGAGTTAATAGAATTACCGGTAGTGTCGAGTTTGTCTACAATGTTACTATGTTTTCTCTTTGTCCCATCTCTCTTTGTTTCCTCCTTTTCTGCCCTTTCATGGACTAATCAAGCTCTCTTTAATATTCCATAAATTTCCTTCTATTGGCATTTTTGATATATGACTTTGTTTTATTTTTAGTGGTTGCTCTAGAGATTACAATGTGCACCAAGTATCACAGACTACTTTGAACTATTACCACATCCCTTCAAGTATAAGAACTGTAACAAGCATATATAGTTGACCCTAGAACAACAGAGGGGTTAGGAGCATTGACCGCCCCCCCTCCCTTGCAGTCGAAAATCCACATAAAACTTTTGATTCCTGTCCCAAAACTTAACTACTGGGAGCTTACTGTTAATTGGAAGTCTTCCTGATAACGTCAGCAGTTGATTAACACATATTTTGTGTGTTATAGGTACTATATACTGTATAATCACAATAAAGCAAGCTAGAGAAAAGAAAAGGTGTTAATAAAATCATAAGGCAGAGAAAATAGATTTACAGTAGTGTATGGTATTTATTGAAACAAATTTGCATATACATGGACCCACGCAGTTCACACCCACGTTGTTCAATGGTCAAGCGTACTTCCATATACCACCCTCTTGTGTTTTGTTTTATTGTTGTACACTTAATTCCTACAAATGTCATAAGCTCCATGACATATTACTATTTCTGTTTTAAGCAGCCGTTTGTCTTTTAAACTGTATATGTGCCCACATATTTTCTGCTTTCATGTTCTTCATTTGTTCATGTAGATCTGAGTTTCCACCTGGTATTATTTCCCTTTACCCTGAAGAACTTCCTTTTACATTTCTTATAATTTCCTTCTGTCGGTAGTTGATTCCCTCAGTTTCTATTTATCTGAAAATATCTTTATTTTGCCTTCATTTTTGAAGGTTATTTTCACTGGATATAGAAATGTAAGTTGACTGTTTTGTCTTTATTTTAGCACTTTGGAGATATTATTTCATTGTCTTCTGGCTTGATTTTTACTGACGAGAAGTCAGACATTATTTTTGTCATTGTTCCCCTATAATTTTGCGTCTTAATTCTCTGGCTGCTTCTAAAAGTTTTATCTGGTTTTCATCAGTTTGTTTACAGTGTGCCTAGATGTGGTTTTTATGTGTGTTTGTTCTGTTTATTGAGCTTCTTAGCTATGTTAATCTGCATGTACTATTCTCCTTCTCTACTCTGGGGTGCCAATTATATATTTTAGACTTCTTGATACTATTCCACAGGATACTGAAGCCTTGTTTTTTTGTTTGTTTCTTTGTTTTTTACATCTTTCTCCCTTCTTTCAGTTTGGATCATTTCTACCCTCTCCCCATCATGTTCACTGAACTTCTCTTCTGCATTGTCCTATAAGCTGTTAAGTTCAGCCAGTGAATTTTTAATTTCAGATATTGTATTTTCCCAATTCAGAATTTTCATTTGGTTATTTTGGTATAGTTGCCATCTCTATGCTGAGATTCCCCATATGTTCATCAATTATGTTCATCTTTTCCTTTCAATACTTGAATATTTTCATAATGGCTGTTTCGGGGGCCTTGGATCTATCTTGGCTCTCCTGGTTGTGGGTCACGTTTGCCTATTTCTTTGCTTGTCTAGTGCATTTTTTATTGTGTCCTGGATATTGTAGTTACTATATTGTAGAGATTCTGCCTTTTGTTGTTTTCCTTTAAAGAGTTTGACTTTTGTTCTGATAGGTAGTTAATTTACTGGCAAGCTAGCTTTATCCTATTGAGGATTCTTTTCAGACTTTGTTAGGGAGGGACTAACATAGTTTCTATTCTGGGGCTAGAGTAATCCTACTCTTAAAGAGTACCATTTCTGGGATATCAGCTGAGTTCTGGAATATTCATTAAAGTTGCCCCACTCTGGCTAAGCAGAAATCCAACACTGCCCAATACTGGTGATGTCAGGACTCTATGTTCAGCTTGTGACCCCCTAGTAGCTGAACTCTGCTGGGCTTCATGGAGTCTTGCCCTCAAGTGCAGATTAAAAATTGGCCAAAGACATAAGAATGTCCCTATAAATGTTTCTAGGGTTTCTTTTCTACATGGCTCCCTCTTCTTAGGTACCCTGTCTCTCAAATCCCAGTTCCTCCAGCCCCAAACTCTGATCTCTGTTTTTTCCACATAGTGAGATCACAGATCTCTGGCTTCTACTTTCCTGTGCTCAGCCTCAGAAAGTGCTCCCAGGCGAAGAAAACTAGGGATACGGGGGCCTCATGAGTTTCCTTCTCTCTAGAATCACAGCACACATTATCTATAGTCCAGTGCCTGAAAACAGTTGCTTCATATAGTTTGCTCAGTATTATATTTGTTTCTGTGGAAAGGGTAAGTCTAATACCTATAATAACATTGTGGCTGGAATGAAGTCAATGATCATTTTAAATTATGCAGAATTACCATGTATTCAAGGAAACATATGTTAGGGGCCTCTGTCTTTGCACCAGCTGTTATCACCCCCAGGAAAAGGAGTGCGTTAGTATCGCTCAAAACAGCCCCCAAATAGTAAATCAGGAATGGTTCCTATGGGAACTAAGTCAAGGTGACTTCCCAGGGTAATTCATGTGACAGGAAATGAGGACACATTCACTTTATATATGTCATTGGAAACTTTATGTCTGTTTAGGAGCTGGGTAGTGCTTCTGTTCAGGCTGCTATAACAAAATACCATGAGTGGGTGGCTTATAAATGACAGAAATTTATTGATCATAGTTCTGGTGGCTAGAAAGTCCAAGATCAAGGTTGGCAGATGCAGCATCTGGTGAGAGCCTGCTTCCTGGCTCATAGATGGCCTTCTTCTCTCTGTGTGCTCACGTAATGAAGGACAAAAGAGCTCTTTAGGGTGTCTTTTAATGTAAGAGCATTAATCCCATTCATGAAAGCTCTACCCTCATTACCTAATCACATTGTGTTCCCAGAGGCCCCACTTCCTAATACCATCACTTTGGGGTTTAGGGTTTTCAACATATGAATTTTGGAGGGACATAGACATTCAGTCCATAACGCCCACGGAACCAAAGGATCATAAGGCCCTGGTTGAAATAAGGTACTTAGTGGCATTCTTCTATACCTACCATTAGCAAATGCAGGAATGAACTGGGCTGAGGAGAGATCTTCTGGGGTCAAGTTCAATGGAAGCTGGTATATGCATTCTTCCTGTTCATGAGCCTAAAGGGTCATTTTCAAAGTCTTTAAGTGACAGAACCATCTCTCCCCACCCCCACTCTCTTAAATGAAATCCTTTGCAAGGCTGTTCTGTTTATTTGGGGGTTAAAAGAATGATGTGAAGCATCTCTCTTGCCCCATCCACTGGCTATAGTTCAGAAAAGTCTTTACAAAATCCAGGACTCTGTGGAGTCCTAGTCCATTTGAAAACCACTGAACTGGAACATCTGGTAATATCAGAACCTCTCTAGTCCCTAACCCAGACCCTCTGTCTTTGATATAATCCAGTGGTTCTCAACTTTGTCTGCTCATTGGGATAGCCAAGAGCTTTGAAAAAAGTACTACTGTTCAGACCCCACTTCTAGAATCCTGATTTAATTGGTCTGGGTCAGATCCCAGGCATGGTGTTCTTTATGAAGCTTCCTGTATAAGTTTAACGTACAGCCAGGATTGGGGACCTTTCATCAGACAGTTTCTGGTTACATTCTTTGTCTCCCACACTCAGTTCTTGCTCAGGCTTGAGCACTTGCTTCAAGCCTCAGAGATAAATGCCAGGATACCCCAGGGCTCTGGGGATTGGCCTGCATTGAGTTGGGGAAATAGAAATCCCAGAGTGGGAGGTCATGAACACCTGCATTCCAGATTCTTTCTGGGAGGACAGTACTCTTATCCACCCATACGGATGACTTTTCTGCCCACCTCACCTTGCAGTGGACTTGGAATACCTGAAGAGGGTACCGAGTTAGAGTTTCTTACTATGTAAATTACAAAGAGTTCAGAGAGCAAAACAAGAATGCTCAATGGTGCCAAATTGCATATCCTAACAGGTCTATGGTGGTTTGTTCTACATATTTACCACCAAAAAGTGCTGCAAATGTCATAGCAACCACAGAAGAGCCCCACCCCAGAGGAATTTTGATATTCAAACATTAGATCAGTGCTCTTAAAACTTCATTGTGCATCGGAATTATCTGGAGAGCATGTTTAAAATGCACATTCCTTGATCCCCCCCATAAAAGATTGCAATTAGTAGATCTGCAATGGGGCCCAGGAGTCTGTATTAATGACCAGTACCTTAGGTGGTTCTGATACAGTGATCCAGGATCACATCTTGAGAAGCACCAGTTGCCAAATTAAGAGCGAAAGCTCCCCTCGTTACTTCATACCCAGGCATATTTTCCTACTCTTGTAAAGCAAAATATCTCACGAACAGTAAATTTAAATTATCAGTGTCAGCAGAAAGTAGCACAAACACAGCTAACCCAAAAGAGTAGTTTATCTCTCACAAAGTCATGCTTGATTTTTGATGAGTTATATGATTTTTCTCAGACCCAAATAGCCCTCTTCTCTCATTGCGACAACCCTTACTTCAGAGAAGCCATAGATAAGGCTGGGTGACTCATTTTCTTCCCATTTTTACGGATTTTTCAAGTTTTTATGCAGCGATCTAATGCTTGCTTTCAAAAGTAGACAAAAATCAAGTGCTTTTTCAAAAGAAATCTAACTTGTACAAAATTTAAATGTATATGATACATTGGTTGTAGGGGAGGGGATAGTTACCTACTTTACAAAATAATTCTTCACATTCCAGAAGAACTTGCTTCCATAAACACATCTTTTAAGAAGAAAATCTGTCTAGTTTTCAAAATGGTGGTTCACTGATGAACATTTGGCATCTAGGCTCAATGGGCATGGAAAGTATTGTTCTTATAAAAGTAAGCCACACCTTCAAAATGACTGTGTGGGGGCGCCTGAGTGTCTCAGTCGGTTACACGTCTGCCTTCAGCTCAGGTCATGATCCCAGCGTCCTGGGATCCAGCTCTGCATCAGGCTCCCTGCTCAGCAGGGAGTCTGCTTCTCCCTCTCCCGTTGCCCCTCCCCCCCCACCTGCTTATGCACGTGCGTGCGCACTCTCTCTCTCACTCTTGCTCTTTCTATCTCAAATAAATGAATAAAATCTTTTAAAAGAAATGACTGTATGTTTCACAAACAATTCATGGGGGTGGGGGAACAGCCAAGAGATAACACTGGGCTTAGTTGGTACTAAAAGTTTTCCACAAAAATAATCGGCCCAATGTAGAATATCATCAGGCCTTCCCTTATTTGGTAACCATCTTAGGCAACACCCTTGCTGTGGACAGAGGGTAGTATGGAGGCCTTAAAAGATTAAGGTCTTACTCCCAGAAAAATGCAGAATCTAAGGGGAAAATGGAAATGGGTGCTAAATGGGTCAATAAAGCCCCCAGTCAGTGACCCCCCATGGGAGCCCAGGACCAGAGCACTGGCAGGGTGGGAGGGGAGCCTGTATGCCCCCTACCCCTCCCCTGCCGCTACCAGCATCCAGCTAGGGGCCCGTTTTGCCATGTCCATCTCTGTCTCAGTGGAGTAAGTACTCAATTCTCAGTGAAGGACATATTGGAACTGACAGCTTCACCATTGTGTATATAATATGTCATGGCTGACAGATGAAGAAATGGGATTCTGTGAAATGCAGCAGGATGTAGCCATCAGCCAAGTCTGGAGAAAAGCCGTGTTCTCCTGGACCCCTTAGAGAGTGCTCCTTCTTAGTCCCCCTTGCCCCTTCTCCGAAGCCCTTCTCAGTGCGGGGCTTAAAGCACCATTTCCCCCTATTAGTCCTGATCCTTTGTTGTGCTTCCCTTTTGTCCACGCTGCCCTTTGATTGCGGAGCTCTCCCAGCAGGGCAAATTGCAGCTGAAATGGTAGAAACAATGAGATCAGGCAGTGTCCAGATGGAGGCACCGGGAACCAGGCACACTTAACTGCATGACTTTGAGCTGGGCTGCCCTGGGTGTAAGTGAGCAGGCCCCACCTTTCAACTATCACAGTGAAATCCACCCCCCTGACAGTCACGTGGCCTTTCCCAAAGGCAGAGTTAATTGGAAAGTGAAAGAATTAATAGGAGATGAGGGAGAACTAACAATAAAAATTGCATTGAAGAGGAGTTACCTTGCAAGTGCCTTCAGTCCTTCAGTATTGGGGAAGGATTTTTTTTGTTCATTACCTAATGCATTTGAGTGCTCCAATTTCCTTATGAGCCATTATCAAACGAATGATTGGCAGCTTGTTATCTTCTGTGTGCAGCCACGTATTTTGTCATGGTAATAGGCTTCTCAAACATGATTTTGTTTATTCACTCAGCAAACATTTATTGGGAACTTTCTGGGTGGTTTGCTTTGTCGTGGGCACAGGGGATAAGAAGATAAATGAGTCTGTGACCTCAAAGTACTTACAGTCTAGGAGAGGGAGATAGAAAAGTACACAAATAAATGGCATAGAGCATTAGGAGGATTTGATGGATGTCTTTATGAGAGACAATGGTACATGCAGAAGGAATGACATAAGAAAATAGGCTGGAGGATGTTGTAATGTACAGGTCATTAATCTCACTATTGACCAAATGAAATACCCATCACAAAATGTGTGTTCCTTAATTCATTCAATAAACATCTGTTGAGGGCCTACTATTTGCCAGGCACTGTGCTTGGTACTTCTGTGATGGTGTGTACAGGCTAGAAAGGGAAACCGGCATTAATTCAATTAATGCACAAATCAAATATAAAATTAAAACTAAGATAAAAGTCCAACAAAGACGACCTACAGGGTTTCATGAAAACTTCTAATAGGAGTATTTCTGTAAGGCAGGGGGCCTCCCTACAATCGAGCTGAGAGTTGAACATAGAGAGTTAATTAAGGATTCTGCTAGGCACCAAGAACAAGAAGATGGAGCAATAGAAACAAACAAACAAACAAAAAACTGGTGAGAATCAGGGACCAAGAATTCCAGGTTCACTATGAAGCCCCTGTGTGGACTTCTGTGACCAGATCTAGAAAAGGGGGGGAGGTGGAAGGAGTAGGGGAGACAGGGTAACTATAAGTCCTGCTTTGCTGGGGTCCAAAAGAGTAACTCAGATTTTTTTGTCCCATGGCAATGTTTAATAAGTGCCACCACTGACTCTCAAAAATGTTCTAGTATGAGCTATCAATTATACTGTTGCCCTAAAGAGTAGGACATTTTGTTTCTAAGCCCTTTTGTAGACTTGTCATCCTGTGAGTATATACCCAGTGCCAACTAAAATCTAAAGCACAAATGACAAATCGGCAAAGTCCTGATTCATAAAAGGTAACTGGCATTTAATAGTTTATGCCATGGATAAGATTTCTGTTTTTAGTTTTTTGTTTTTTGTTTTTGAAAGTGGGACAGCAGCCTATGTGCCCAGCAGTTATTCCTAGCAAAGTCAAGTGACAGGATTAGTTCTCTAGATGTTAATGATGGTGGTGTCCACTAACCATTGCAAGAGGAAGAAAAAAGGAAATACATTTTTTGTCTTAATTTTCTCCTGGGCTTAGCTTGGGGGAGATTCTCTCAAGATACTTAACAAACAGAATCCAATACCAGAAGTATAAACAAGATTTCTCAAAATCAGAGAAGCAGAAAATAAACCTAGGGATTCCAGAAATTAGCGTGAAGGAAACCCTACTTGCTTTACTACATTGAATTTTACCCATAATGCTTTCTGACATCTATGTTTTGATTCTTAACAGGGACTATGAAAAATGTTTTCTAATGAAGTATAAATGCTAGAGCATCAATGGCAAACAGATGGGTAGAGATAGATGATAGATACATGGATAGATACATAGATAAAGACAGATACATGTTACAGGCTAAAACTTCCTAAATCCACTAAGCCAATCATCATTTACTTCTCAGTGGAGATATTACCCAAAACTTTCTTCAGTTTACTAGTATTTTCCCTTCTTTAACAAATCTTAGGATAATGCATCCTGTACATTTACTACTTGTGTGTATAAGACAGGACTTACCATAAACTTTGAGGAATGCTTCTCAGTACTGGTAGCGTGGCTTAAAATCTATTGGAAATAACGTTAGCATTTTTACATTAAAAAGTTTTATGTCTCGGGGCACCTGGGTGGCTCAGTCGATTAAGGGTCTGACTCTTGGTCATGGTGTCAGAGTTATGGGATTTGAGCCCTATATCTGGTCCGTGCTCAGCACAGAGTCTACTTGAGTTTCTCTCTCCATCTCCCTCATGCTCTCTCTCTTTCTCTAAAACGAATAAATAAATCTTTAAAAAAAAAGCTTTGATGTCTCAAAATGATGTGTTCACTATCTACCACCTTAGTGATTTTGTAGATACTAGTTATGCTGGGCCTCTAGCACAGTTTCTGCTTTTCCCAACTGTGGAGTCGGTCCTAAGGAAGGTGCCAGAGTCTGGAGACTTTCCTT
The DNA here is from genome assembly GCF_054177405.1 of Leptonychotes weddellii. Taxonomy (NCBI): domain Eukaryota; kingdom Metazoa; phylum Chordata; class Mammalia; order Carnivora; family Phocidae; genus Leptonychotes; species Leptonychotes weddellii. Next base: position 26,133,394 of record NC_138381.1, on the reverse strand, counting down.
TAGAAGTCATGTAGGGAAAGCACAGCTGACGAAGTTCGAAGGAGTGATCTTGAATGACCGTGCTTTTTTTTTTTTTTTTTTTGGCACATTCGTCCAGGAGACTCAAAGTTCCTTTTGAGACTGTCCAAGAGTTTCCTCAAGATTGCTGTCAGCGCCCAACCCGGGCTTCAGGATGCCCCAGAGGGTTACCTCCCAAACACTGCACCACTCCTAGGGTCAGAAGGATTGAAGGTCTTTTGTGCTTCTTCCCTGCTTCATTTCTTCTTCTCTGTGTCCTTAACCAGCCCCCTTGGCCCCACACATTCTTCAGACTTCCCCCCCAATCCTTCAGCTCGTGCTGTTTTCCCTTGTAGCAGTGGTTCTCAGGGAGCTACTTGTTGGAGCACAAGAGATGCTGAACTCCAGGGTAAAGTGCAAACAGAAATGAACTTGCATAGGAGGAAGCAAGGGAAGTACGTGAGTTGGATGGGAAGTGGGGATGGAAATCAGAGGCAGCTTGAGTCAGGCAAAGGGGCCAGGGAGTTGGGAAGTTCACAGTCTCTCCTGGACTCTGCCACCATGGGCAGGACTCTCCATTATACAGATTTCAGCTCTTCCATGTGAACGGTCTGGCACTGGCCTAAGTGACGTGCGGGGCCTGTTCTCTCACTAAACAGTTCTTATTCCGAGATTGCATTCAACCAAGATGGGTAAAAGTTCCTGTTGTTGGGGGGCAAGGAGGAGTGAAGACAGCAACTAAAGCATCCTTATTAATGTTCCAAATCATTGCACCGTATTTTTACTTCTGCAAATGAGAGAACCTCCAAAAGCATTCTGGAATTAAAGGTAGCTGTTCCCAACTTTCAAATAAGTAAGGCTTTTGACATTGAATTTTAAGTAGCTCTAACATGTTCATCTTTGTTTCTCTCTCTCTCCTTCTCCACCCCTCTACCTTAGGCTTACGAGCGGCCACAGAAACACTCAAATCTCCACTATGACCCAGGCCTCCCACAGGACGTCACCAGTGACACCTTAAAACCAAAGCACCAGCAAAAAAGCAGCAGCCAGAACCACATGGACTGGTCCACCAACTCTGACAGTGGACCTGCCACTCAGAATTGCTTCATCAGTCCAGAGTCTGGCAGAGAAACTGCAAGCACCAGCAAGATCCCCGCTCTTGAGCCCGTGGCTTCCTTTGCAAAGGCCCAGGGTAAGAAAGGCAGTGCAGGGAGCACGTGGAGTCAGCTGTCCAACAGCAAAGATCTGCTCTTGGGAGGTGTGGTCCCATCCCCAGGCAGCCACAGCTCCCCAGCCCCACCCAGCAGCTCTGTCGAGTGCAACGGACTTCAGCCCTTGGTAGATCAAGATGGAGGAGTTGCAAAGGAGCCCCCAGAACCACCTACCATAGGCAGCAAGAAAAAGTCCAGTAAAAAAGATGTGATAAGTCAAACCATAGCAAACCCAGACCTGGACTGGGTCAAGAATGCCCAGAAAGCATTTGACAATACAGAAGGGAAAAGGGAAGGCTACCCTGCAGATAATGCCCAAGAGGCATCACCAGCCAGGCAGAATTCGAGTTCTGTCAGTAATCCTGAAAATGACTCAAGTCATGTCCGGATTACTATCCCTATCAAGGCACCCTGTCTAGATCCAACCAGCCATAAGAGGAAAAAGAGACAGTCCATCAAAGCAGTGGTAGAAAAGATCATGCCAGAGAAAGCCCTGGCTTCTGGAATCACTATGAGCAGTGAAGTGGTTAACAGGATACTTTCCAACACTGAGGGAAATAAGAAAGATCCCCGGGTCCCTAAGTTGAGTAAAATGATAGAGAACGAGTCCCCCTCGGTTGGCCTTGAAACAGGTGGGAATGCCGAGAAAGTCGTGCCAGGAGGCGTGTCTAAGCAGCGGAAGCCACCCATGATCATGACGCCTCCAACATGCACGGACCACTCTCCATCGAGGAAGTTGCCAGAAATCCAGCATCCCAAATTTGCTGCGAAACGGAGGTGGACGTGCAGCAAACCAAAGCCCACCAGTATGCTCCGGGAGGCAGTCCTGGCCACCTCCGATAAACTGATGGTGGAACCGCCGTCTGCCTACCCCATCACCCCATCCAGCCCTCTGTACACCAACACAGACAGTCTTACTGTGATTACGCCCGTCAAGAAGAAGCGGGGGCGGCCGAAGAAGCAGCCTTTGCTCACGGTGGAGACGATTCACGAGGGGACTTCCACCAGCCCGGTCAGTCCCATCAGCCGGGAGTTCCCTGGCACGAAGAAAAGAAAGAGACGACGCAGTTTAGCTAAGTTGGCCCAGCTGGTGCCAGGACAGGACAAGCCCATGAGCGAGATGAAGTTTCACAAAAAAGTTGGAAAGCTTGGGGTGTTGGATAAGAAGACCATCAAAACCATCAATAAGATGAAAACACTCAAGAGGAAAAATATCTTGAACCAGATCTTGTCCTGCTCCAGCAACATTGCTCTGAAGGCGAAAGCTCCCCCGGAGACCAGCCCCGGGGCAGCGGCAATTGAGAGCAAATTGGGCAAGCAGATCAACGTCAGCAAGAGGGGAACCATCTACATCGGCAAGAAGAGGGGCAGGAAGCCAAGAGCGGAGCTGCCACCCCCATCCGAGGAACCCAAAACAGCCATCAAGCACCCAAGGCCTGCTTCTAGCCAGCCGGACGTTCCAGCCGTGCCTTCCAACTTTCAGTCCCTTGTGGCATCTTCACCAGCAGCTATGCACCCACTTTCAGCGCCGCTAGGTGGGTCAAATGGCAACCTGAGCCCTGCCAGCACTGAAACCAATTTTTCAGAGTCGAAAACTATGCCAAATCTCCAGCCCATCAGTGCTCTTCCAACCAAAACCCAGAAGGGAATCCACAGTGGAGCCTGGAAGCTGTCCCCACCCAGGCTGATGGCCAACTCGCCTTCCCACCTTTGCGAGATCGGGTCACTCAAGGAAATCACGCTGTCCCCTGTGAGTGAGTCGCACAGCGAGGAGACGATCCCAAGCGACAGTGGCATTGGGACGGACAACAACAGCACGTCTGACCAAGCGGAGAAGGGTTCAGAATCCCGACGGAGGTACTCTTTCGATTTCTGCTCCCTGGACAACCCGGAGACCATTCCGTCCGACACCAGCACAAAGACCCGGCATGGCCACCGGCAGAAGCATCTCATGGTGGACAACTTTCTGGCCCACGAAAGCCTCAAGAAGCCAAAGCACAAGAGGAAACGGAAAAGCCTGCAGAATCGTGATGACCTTCAGTTTCTGGCAGACCTGGAAGAGCTCATCACCAAGTTCCAGGTGTTCAGGATCTCCCACCGGAGTTACACCTTCTACCACGAGAATCCGTATCCCAGCATCTTTCGGATTAATTTTGATCACTACTACCCGGTGCCATATATCCAGTATGACCCGTTGCTCTATCTTCGCAGGACTTCAGACCTGAAGTCAAAGAAGAAGCGTGGTAGGCCTGCAAAAACCAATGACACCATGACAAAGGTGCCTTTTTTACAAGGGTTCAGCTACCCTATTCCCAGTGGAAGTTACTATGCACCCTATGGAATGCCTTACACATCAATGCCTATGATGAACCTTGGTTATTACAGTCAGTACCCAGCTCCCTTGTACCTATCACACACGCTCGGAGCCGCTTCCCCGTTCATGAGGCCGACAGTGCCACCTCCTCAGTTCCACACGAGCTCCCACGTGAAGATGTCGGGGACAGCGAAGCATAAAGCAAAGCATGGAGTCCACCTGCAGGGACCTGTCGGCATGGGCCTCGGTGACATGCAGCCGGCCCTGAATCCTCCCAAGGCGGGTGGCGCCGGTCTGGCCAGCGGTCGGCTCCACAAGAGAAAACACAAACACAAGCATAAGCACAAGGAAGACCGGATCCTGGGGACCCATGACAACCTGAGTGGCCTCTTCGCGGGCAAAGCCACGGGCTTCTCCAGCCACATCCTGAGCGAGCGGCTGGGTGGTGCAGACAAGGAGCTCCCGTTAGTGAGTGAGAAGAATAAGCATAAAGAGAAGCAGAAGCACCAGCACAGTGAAGCCGGCCACAAAGCTTCCAAGAACAACTTTGAGGTGGACACCCTGTCTACACTGTCACTTTCTGATGCCCAGCATTGGACCCAGGCCAAGGACAAAGGTGACTTGAGCGGCGAGCCTGCGGACACGTGCCCGAAAAGGTATTCCGGCAGCAGCAGCGAGAGTGGCAACACCAGACCCGAGAGCCTGGACGTGTTCAGTGACATGAACCCTTCGAATGACAAGTGGGACAGTGACATGAGCGGGAGCAAAAGGAGGAGCTACGAAGGCTTTGGGACATACAGGGAAAAGGACATCCAAGCCTTCAAGATGAATCGCAAGGAGAGAAGCTCCTACGACTCCTCCCTGTCTCCAGGTAAGGCCGCGTTGCTCTTCAGACGGGCTGCCTTATTATTTAATTGCTGGCCTTTGCTCTTAAGGAGGCTGCCCTCCTCGGCACATTGCGTTCACCGGTTTGCAGAGAGGTAGGAACTAAATGAAAACGGACGTTCTTGCACATTTGCTCCATTTTTCTTGTTTGGCATTTGCTGTCTTTCCTCTCTCAGAGTCATGCCTGGGAACCGCGGGCCCAGAGACACCCCCAGTAGCTACCTAGGGTCCAACCACACCCATTGCATTTATGCTTTTTATTCAAGATGCTATTCTTAGGTCCTCATCCGATCTGATGGCGCAGCTTGCTATTTGGATGAAACCTCTGAAACTCACTAAAAAAATGCCAAGATCCCAAGGATGTCAAAGCTGAATGGGAGTGATATCTCATTTATCTGGCAGGTCGCCGCTAGAAGTCACACATTCTAGGTGAGAAGTCTACGGCAGAGCCACTGGAAGCTCCTGACCAATGAATCCTCCAGTGTAGCTAATGAGGGAGCCATCGCCCCAGGCTCTGTTGTCCTCTCTTTGTCCATGGACATTTGCGTGGACCCCCAAAGTGAAGCCCTAGCTCATCATTTCCCTGCAGGAAGGGGAGGGAGCCTGGCCGAAGGGTGTTGCAAGCCTCCTGCCCCCACGGGACCTTACTGCTGTGTCTCTTGGCGTGTCCGCAGGGAATGAGATTTTTCCCACTAATCTCTAGACTTGAAGTACTGGTTGCTACCAGAAAGAGCTCACCCCTTGTCAGCTGCTGGCAGAATTTCCTTCCTAACTTTCCCACCCACACAGGCCTTCCTTGCCACTGAAGCTTGACACTTCTGCCTAAGTATCCCTTTGTCCCTGTCCACACATCGAATAAGTGTTAAGAATCTTAGAGAACAGAACAGTTGTTCATGAGGGAAAGAGTAGAAGCTCCTTTCCTAGGAGCTGCAGAAGCTAAAAGGATTCTCGTGGTCCCCCTACCCACGGATAATACAAAGCACTCTGGCCATAGCCTGGTTTCAAAAGATGAGTCGTCCCTGGTTCAGGCTTGGGTGTAGTATCTCTCCTCTGTTTATGATGTGTACCTCTTGCTCGCTGTCTTCCTTCCCGGGGAGTCCATCATTAGTGAGGGTGAGGGCAGTCTATTCAAGAGGAATTAGAGTCATTTTTCTAGGTCGGCGGACTTCAGAAGAAATATGATTATGAGTTAGAAAGCACTTAAGGATTGCCCCCAAATTGCCACTAGCTTGTGAGTTGCTATAGTGGTAGATGCTCTCCTTGGTTAATGAAGAGACCAGTTAGCAGTCATGTTTCCTGCTGAAGGTGATAAATGTCCCACACTTCATGTTTGCCCAAAGAGGGTGTTCTCATCTGGGTTTCCCTGTTTCTCATCATCAGACTTTGTGGAAGGGGACTTGTTTTTTATGCAAAGCCCAAATTAAGCCCACCTGGGCAGGAATGGCTAGATTAAACTTTTTCGTGAAAAAAACTATTGCTTTCTCGTCCTGTGTAGTGAAATTGAACCACAGGTCCAAAACCAGCCATAGACAGAGGGTCTTCTTAATTTTTGTATTTTCTTGGCACTCTTTAGCAAAAAAGTAATGGTGGCGTGTTACTGCTAAGAACCTACAAGCAAGGATCCTAACTTAATAGACCTGAGACGTAAGATCTCAGAAGCTGAAACCTCTATCCATTGTTGCTCAGTAGGTTTCTCAGCAGTCTTACCAAGATTTTCTGTGGTTGGACTGGATTGCTGGGTGCTGGTCAACTCCACGAGAGTTCCCAGCTAGAGATCCTTCTCTGATTCCTGTGCGTGTCTCTAAAGGTGCCCACCTCTAGCGTACAGCTCTCTCGGGGTTGGCACTCAATGTAGTGGCCATTGCTTTCTTCAAAATTCCCCTTCTTCTTCCCATCTTCTCATCCGTTCTTCATCTGGCCACATCAGATGGAAAGAAACAGGCATCGTGACAGTGTCCTAAAAGAAAGCTGGATTCAACCTAAAAATTGGGTACGAGGCCCAACTCTGTTATGTGGGCCCTAAGGCATGGCATTCTGTTTTTTGGGGGTACTGTCTACCAGCTGTAACTGACAGGATTGGGCCAGACCTCTTTCATATAGTATGTTTCAGTTCTTAAAACCATTTCACATACATTTCTTCATAACACTCACCCTACAATCTTAGAAGAGAGGTATTTTCATTCCTATTTTACAAATCAGGATACTGAGGCTCAGAGATCAAGTGACCTGCCCAGGTTTAGAATCATGGTTAGAATTATGATTGTAATAAGCCCAGGGCTTTGGCCACAGCACTGCAGTTGACCGCATGCTACCCAAGAGCTAAGCCAAATCTAGAACACACAACTCCTGGTCCTCAGCTCAGTGCTCGTGTATTCCACCGTAGCCCTTCCTCTCAGATACCCAACCATTCTTCAGTTACATGCCTTTCCCTAAGGCATCGGCACAGTGATGATGTGATGATTGCAGAGAGAGTAATTAAGGAAAGATGACATCCCTTTATTCAATTCCCAAACAGTGTAAAAGGACCCCTTAGGGCCCAACCTTTTCTAGGCATCCCCTTGGAAGCATCGACATGGACAGGCTTCCCTCTGTGTTCTTACTGCAATGCACTTCTTGGAGTTATTTTCACCACTGCTTTGTGCCTATCTCTGTGTTATAGGAGTTTATTTTTTCTTCAACATTTTAGTGAATCATAATCGGTGGTGGTTTCTATGTCTATATGACTTACGTCAGTTGTCCCTGCACATCTTGTTGAATATCTTACTGGAGCAGATCAGATTCTCGATCATTCTCCTCCCTTCCAAGCTTTGGCCTCTCCTCACCTCTATTCTAAATGTTCCCTCTATTTCTGAACCCCCAAAGCATCAGGGAAAAAACATGTCTTTAGCAACACTTAGGATTCAATGTCAGAGTTTGTCAAGTCTCCCTGAAGAGAGCTCACCTTAATGTGATACACTCCAAAGGGTAGCAAATCCCATTCAAAGGTGGGAGGCAGGTGGAGTGAAGCTGAGGTTATGAGAAATCTTCCAGAGACATTACCTGAGTCGAGGTGTCTCTTCCATGAATGATACTGAGGGTTCTGCTTGAAAACAAAGGCATCAGTATTTCTCACAGCTTCTCTCCCTCCACCTCTTCCTTCTCCACTCTGGATTCACTCCCTTAGCATCCCAATGTCCTATTTCACATGAGCTAGTCTTCTCCGAAATAGAGCATATATAGTGATGTCATCCTTTAGCCCATTGAGGACCAGATTTAGGAGCTAAGTCAAGGGAGGACTCTGAGCATTCCCGGAGATCAGAGCTGACGGAAGACACTCTGTCAATGGAAGTCATTACCATTGTGGAGACAGAAATTAGAGACTTCACTTAGCTGCACACTCCATTTCCTCTTTCCTGCTTGGAAAAGCATCCATTCTCCAACCCCCAGCCCCTCAGATGGATGCACTGACTTGTTAGTCCCCTTACAACACACCTAGAGCTCAGAAGTCACAAAGACTCTACCATTTTTCTGCGTTTTACTCCTTCTGCTTTGTTTCAGAAGGCAGTGGCTCTTCTGACCCGTTTTCTAAATGGATACCATCTGCTAAATCTCCATTTATAAAAATGCTTGCCTGGGACCAAATAATGGATAAGTAGTGGGAAGGTACCATCCACAGACTCCCAACGTTGGAAGAAGCCAAATGGGCCCTCATGTGTGCCTCTCTCCCACAAGGCATCACCATCTCTCATAGACTGACATGCTGCAGATTTCCCAAAGAGCAAACCTGTCCAAGTTTGACAACACATAGTCAGAGTGATGCCACGTGCTCTCAAAGCCAACTTCTTCTTAGCTGGTGGAAGGGGTCTCTAGTGTGAGTGATGTTCTTCCTGTTCAGACCACAGAATAATTTTTGCATACTTTGATCTAATATTTAGACATCTTAACCACTGCTGTCCAGGCTCCCATCAGATGTTGGAGAAACAGTGAAAAGCATCAATTTACCTATGTTACCTCTCAGTCCAATGCCATTATTAGTCAAGGTAGCCATCCTGAGTCCCCAGATGTCAAGTACTTTCCTCATGATGAATGGATGCTGAGAATGAATCCTTAGCTCACCTCTCAGATATCAGAATCCTGCCATGTAGGTAGCTGGAGTCCCTTGAGCCTGGAAGACTCCACCTCTCCTTGTGGCTTCTGTCTTGCCCTTTGCCAGCTCCTCTTATCAGCACCATGGGGCATTTTGGGAGGCAGTCTCTGTTGTCACTCATAGGCAGGAAATGGATCCCCACGCCAAAAATAATACAAAACCCTCCTCCAAGCAGGCATCCAGTTGAGGGAATTAACCACATAGATGAGATGACATGAAAACTATACAAAAGAACCATATGTGGGGAACATTTTCTACAAATGGAATAGAAGGAAGAAGAAGACTCATGGGAGGAGAAAGTTAAGGCCAGGAAAAAAGAAAGAGTGAAAAATAAAAAGCTGATGAAGTGGAGTCTGTTTAATCTTAATCCAAGTTGAATTCCGGGTCATCCTGTGGGAGGAAATGAAAGATAAATTAGCTAATGGCTGCTGTGTGGTTTAACAGGATTATGAGCACCTGGCCCAGTCTTGTCTCCTACGCTAACCAGCTGAAAGACCTCTTCATCTTTTTCACTCTCTGTTTTCCCAGGTGAGCCTATGGTAAGAAGAGCTCTGACCAGAGCTGACAGTCTCAGATTCTAAAAGTCTCAAATTTATACGATGCCATTTTTAAATGCAAACACATTCGTCCATGCGCGTGCACACATGTACATGCTCACGTGCATGCACATACGCACACACACACAGAGATTGGACAGTTAGGAAGAAAATGCTCAAGTTATTGGCCAGGTTGGCCAATTAATTAACTGTGCAATGAAATTTAAAAATAGATCCCTCTGGTCCACGTATTAAATTATATGACTCACCCCATTCATCTTTGGCTCCAGCCACTTCATCCAGCCATTTGATCTCACCTTTCACAAAAGGTGGAACTCTCCATACCTGACCCCCACCAGCAAGTTAGCTCACTCTTTGTGTATGCTGCAGCCCCAGTCATCACCCTAGAAAAAAGGTTAGAGCACTTGTGCGACCAATTGCATGGGAACAGACAGAGCAGGCTTGCATTTATATTTAGACTCCAAAGTAAAAGAATCTTAACAATGTAATATAAACACCTCATTTTGCTGATGAGCATGCTGAGGCTTAAGAAGGTCAAGTGACTCATCCAATGATACGTATCTAATTGGTAGAAGAGCTTAGACCTGGAAGCGTAACATCAGGGAGAGGGGAAGGCAGAGAGAGAGAGAGAATAAAAGAAAAAGAACTAGAAAGGTGAGTTGTGGGAGAGATGTTAAGCTATATGTTTTCTTTTGCTGTGAGCCATTGTAAAAGGTAAGCATCTATTTGACAATAATTTGGTTTCCAGGCTGTCTCTGGGGACCCATGTTTGGGACTGGAAACAATCTTTGTGGGCTCTGATGGAAGTCATTTTTTTTCCTTTCCTGTCTTAACAATTGCACATACTTATTTTATCGGGCCTCCCAAGGTTCCTCCTAAGGTTTTCTCTTGGAAACTGGGAATTAATCAAATTAAATGTTGTGACCCATAACTTTCTGGCAATGAAAGAAAAAAATCTTAGACTCCCAGCATCTCTTTTTCCACATTAAAATCAGAAATCAAGCCATTCTGCCTTTGGAGCAAGAAGTCCCCAGGCCATTTATCTTCCCACAGTTGGCAAACGTCCCGCTGTCCTGTTGGAAGTTTTTATTTATACCTTTGTGGCTTTGGGGAATTATGCAGATTCAGGTGTGGGTGCAGAGAACTTACAGTTTCGACAGACTTGGCTTTGATACAGCGTGGAGCCTTTCTTGGCTAGAGAAATCAATAAAGCTCGCTTTCCAAAGACTGGCATGTCAGTAGGCAGAGATGAGGATGGTGCCTCTGGAAGGACCCTCCAGAAACCCATCTCTTTCAGTCTATAAATGAACAAGGGATGAGACTGAATACTTGCTAGGATTGTAGCACAGGCTCGTGCCAATATAACACTTAGTGCAGATTAGCTGAAGTCAAGGGGAGGGGGTGATAAAGACAAGGGAAAATGTAAAATGGGTTTCTTTGGTGGCTGATACACACACACACACACACACACACACACACACACACACGGCTTGGTGCAGTCCTGGGGGAGAAATTCAAGGATTCGTAACTGGATACGTTTGCCCTCAAAGAGATTATAATCCAGAAGTCTCTCCTGTTAATGCAGAGGAGGAAACCAGATGGAACTAATCTTATAAGGCAGACTATAAGGGCCATCAGAAAGCCTTAGCAGAAGCGCTGGGGCTGCCCGGATGACGGTGAGCCACCTCTATGTTTTCAGTGAGAGTAGAGAGGTGGAATCAGGAGATGCTTCTTTGCAGTAGCTGCCATTCAAGATGGGTCCTGAAGGATAGAAGAGGCTTTTGGAGAGTGGAGATGGTAGGGGGTGGAGGGGAGGCACAGTGTAGAAAGGAAACCGTGTAAACAAAGGTATTTAGGTAGAAGTACCCAAGAACTATTCGAGAAATGGGGTTTATTCCAATCTTTTTGAGGTTAGGATCTGTAGTTGGGGATCATGACAGATAAGGTCAGAAGACAATGTTGTCCTCATGAGTTAAAGTGTTTTTCCCCCATTCCATGAGGCTTCTGCTTATGGTATGGGACTTGTGCTTCATCAAGGCAGTGGGAAGTCATTTTTTAAATAGGCAAAAGTCATGAAATGACCAGATTATACTTTGTCTTTCTTTCCTGGCCACTGTCTCCCCGCTAGTCTGGGTTGGGCGAACTTTGCACTCTCCATATGATATTGTAATTATCCATTTCTTGTTTGGGTTGTACCCACCACCCTGCCTTTCCTTCCCCACTGTAGCACCCACATTATAAGTACCTAAAGACATCATTACTCAGGTGCTCAAGCGAAAAATAATAATGAGTCATTCTTGATTCATCTCTTTCCCTCTCTAGCTAAAGTCAAAGATGATTCCAATATGTTAGCTCCAGATAACTGTAGCATATGAACAGAATTACAGAAATCAGAGAAAGAGTCTGGTGTGCAAGGAAATGAATTGTGAAGGCAGCAGTTGACAGTGCTGTACAGAGCAAGAGAGAGAATTATAGGGAATAAAGTAAAGAGGGTGGAAGGCAGGGGACCCTGTGGCCCACCTAAAGAGAGAAGCAGAATAAGAGCGAATCGGGAAAGACGCAGAGTGGAAATGCTGGAAATGTTGGAGGAAAACCAAGGGGTCAAGGAAGAATGAATTTAAGAAGAATGGGGTGGCCCTCGGGACCAGAAGCTACAGAGAGTTCATGGGAGATGAGAATATGTATGAACATATTAGTGGCCCTGAACCAACAGAAAAACTAAATATTATGTGTTTAGTGCTTTGTATGGTTAAGGCTTGGTGGGCTGTGTGCCAAATCCAGATGAGAAGGAGTTAACAAGTGGGTGATGAGAAAATGGGGCTCCAGGTGCAGAAAGTGAAACTTTGCTGTGGCTCTAGCCATGCTGCAGCCTCTAAGGACACTTTATGTCTTAAGTCAGCCCTTGGTGGGAGGTGGTGCAGCCAATCTTAGTACATCTTAAGTCTAACGTCCCCCAATTCTGGGAGCATGAAAACAATGCCTGAACCTTTTATTCTGTCATTCTGCCTTCCTGTGAAGTCCGTGTATAGAAAAAATAAAGGCTATCGTATTTGAAAAGAGGTAAGAGGGTCTAGGCCAGCTCCCCCTTCTCTGCCCCACAGACACACAGGCACTTAATTTCTGATCATGGTAACATCTATTTGAAAACTTCTGAAAACTCCTCCCTGTGGTACTGTGGGGTGCTTGTTGTCTGCACTCCTGAGAATGTGTGGAAGAAAAGTCCTGGTTCTCCCAAGTTCTGATAAATGCATCTTTTATTGAACATTTACTGTGTGCAAAGTATTATAGACTAGAGCCCAACTGTTGGTCTTCCAGAGGTCTTCACTACTTGGAATGAAATGTATATGCTGGTTCATAAAGAGCCTATATTCTCAAAAGTGATTGTGAGCTCTTTAGTTACTTAATATATATCACAGTGCCAGGGATAGTCAGGGAGACCAGAAGAAAAGAAAAAAGCAAGGAAGGGCTCCTACCTCAAGTTCCTTATACTGAAAAGAGGCTAATTCAGCATACATAAAACAACCAGGGAGTACATGCAGACCAAACTTAATCCATGCTAACTCAGTGGCCAACAGTGGGGGCTATAGGGATCCAGGATCAGGAAAGATAATAGTGTTCAAAAGACAAAATCTTGGAGCTGGACCTTGGAGAGTGGGAGCGTAGTGGATGAGTGTGGCTGCAGGTGGATGAAGATGCGCAGTTGGGCACGTGTGGGCGGTACACGAAAGGCTCCTGGCTAGATTGAAGTTAGCAGTTGGGTGGGGCAGGAATTTTAAGAGGCACAGCTGCCATGCAGAGGATGTGGAACCGCGTCATGGAGGTGGAGGAGGGGGGGGCACACTGACGTGAAAGGGGGCTGGGCGTGAAGGGCGTTGAGCTTGGTGCTAGGTGCCGGGTGAAATGATGAAGTACCAGGAAACATGACTATCCCCAGAGATCTTGCCAAGCTCTCAGGAGACAAGAGATGGATATATACACATCTGCAAAGCAATTAGAGAGAATAGTGAGAGTCCATGCATTTCATCACTAGAAATAAAAACCCATTCTACGGGAAGAAAAGATCCATAAAATAACTTTCAGAGTAATAAGTTGCAGGTTGTAAAAGCAAGTTGGTTTTGGTGTTTGCCCCATTACATAAGGATTCAGAGCAAGTCGGAGGCATTAAGAGGGGATCGGTCAGGTAGAGCGAGCACGTCCCTCAGGCGGCCACTGCTGTGGTTTCGCACTCTTCTGTGAAGGGGCTGCAGAGACTGGGAAGGTGGGCAGTGAGTCCGTGCAGAGATGGGGCTCCCCTCGGGTCTCCCCTCGTTGATGGAGGATCTAAGGACACAGAGATGAAAAGCTTTCCCTGAGGCTGCATCTCCATCATCCTTACATCTGAACAGGGTGCTATGCTCTTCAAAGTGCATTTCCTTACTTTTATTTGATCTTCCGAATCCACTGAGGTTTGCAGATAGATGTTGGTCTCCCCCTTGACAGGCAAGGAAATCAAAACCCAGAGGGTTAAAGTCTTTGTCCAAAGTCATTGAGCGAGTTTTGCACAGAAAAAGTGCTGGGTCCTTAGTTTCCTGATTTTTCTCATCAACTCTCTTTTTCCACTAGATTTTCTATGTCTCTGACAAGGTCAATAATATGACTCAGCTTCTAAGTTATCCTTAAAGCACCCTTGCCCATGGATTAAATGAGAGAGCCCAGAATAACGCACTAGCAATTCGGTGTTGGCTGAAATTAGTTTCTTAATAGGAGGAGCTCTTTGGAGCCAGGATCAGCCAAGCCCAGGATGTGAGGCTGATTCTATGTGCAGAGCCTGGGCAATAGATACCCCAGATGGAGCATGGATACCTCCGAAAATCACAAAGGACACACAAAGGAGGAACAAGAATGTTCTTCTTCACTAAATCACAAAGCTCTAACATTCTGTTGTTTTAAAGAAAAGTTTTACACCGTTTGAGGGACTTTACACATCTCCTCGTAAACATATAGAAACTTTCATCTTGAGAATGATATATGCTAAAAATGAAAACAGAGTGGAACAAGTCATTAAGGAAACCATGGGTTTGGGGCTGTATCTCAAAAGTCTGAGAAATTGATAGACAGGAGACCTCATCCCCTTTCGAATGTCCATGAGAACTTGGGATGTGGGCTGGAAGAACCGTTTTCCTAAACCAGTTTATCATGTCTTATATTTCAACACCAGGAGGCCAGAAGGGTTCTCTTATAGAATATACCTTTTGTACTGTTAGTTATATTTTTGCTTCATTTATTTACTCTAATTACACACTTAAAAAAATATCAAGTGGCTAAAATGTATAAGACATAGTACTAGGCGATGTTATGACTGTACGTCCTTCAGTGGAGATGTCATAGTCCTAGAAGTCTTTGTCAGTATGTCTTCTATGAAATAATGAACCCCTTTCATACTAGACACTCTTTTTCTCTTTGAGGTCCCAACAACAACAATAAAAATGGATTCCCCACACATAGCATAAAGCAAATGAGCATTTGGGAAAACACTTACTATTTCTATTACTAATTAAAACCAGATAGCTGTTAGTGTAGAACACTTGGAAAATTTAGGAAAACATGTATAAGAAAAAATAAAAATCACCTATAATCCAATTAAATAACCATTATGCTAATGTAGATGCACAGGTCCCCAGCTAATGGTCATTGTTCCCCTTGCTTCCTTTCCTTTCTGCCCCCCTCCCCAGAAGAAGCTAGAGAAAGCCAACCCGTGCGCCCCTCCCCTATTTTCTCTCCTCTTTCTCCACTCTCCCCACCACCACTTTGGTTGCCTGATCTTTTCAACTTCCTCTCAAGTACCTTCCCAGAACTGACCATGATAACTTTTCCTTCTACATTCTATGTCATTGCCCTAAGAGGGGATTATATTTTTTTAAATAAATGCAGCAGCAAGTGGGCATGAAAACCATCCAGATTTCCTCACTGTCCTATTTAAGATCTCCACAAGAATCCAAGTGCCAGGACAACAACCGGGAAGGGGACAGATTAGTCACGGCTGAAGATGGTTGCCAAAATGTTTTCCCAAGGATCGCTGAGTGTTGAGTGTTTCTTCTCAGATCAGAATCTGACAAGGGGGTGGGGGTGGGATGCAGTAAGTTTTCCAGAGCTTGAGACCCACAGCTCCACACCACAATGGGGAATGCCACTAGTCAGTGTGGCTTAACGAATACCACGCCGACTTTCCAAGTAGATGCACACAGAATAAGCCCAGTTGTAGCTGCTCTAATTGGCCAGTGTTGCTGTCACTCATACTGAGAGTATTTAAAGGGAAGGAGCCAGCTATTAATTATAGGTTTAGGACACAAAGGATTACCTCGTACTTGCTTATTTTCCTTCCTGGAATACCTATGGATCTTCCTAAGGTGAGATTTGCTATAAAGCCAATACTTGCCATTGTGAAAAGCAGCTCTCCTCTTTGTTTTTTCTTCAATTCCTCCTCAACCAGGAAGTCAGCATCTCCCTATGCTATGAGCTGGGCATCAGGCAAAAGAGAAGACAAAATCTTCCAGATTTCTTAAGTCTTCATGGATACTGCAAATAAAATTTTATTTTATCAAATAAAATAGCTGAAAAAGCTTTTCTCATGGACTTTTCCTCCATTATTTTTCTAGTTCCAGTCGATATTAATTATAATAGAAGAAAATCTGTCCCAGTGGTCTTAGAGAGGAGAATCTTCTTTCTGGGTTTCTCTTCCTGTTACCGGTGAGGACTCTGAGTAATGCCTCCTTCCAGGAAGTCCGCCAGCACAACACCTCAGTGCCACCTGCATGGAGAAGTTACTCAGACCCCAGGAATTCATGTGGGCTGACTTTCCACGAGGCCAGAGCTGCGCCATCTTGACCCCTAGTGCTACTCCTCTACTTCATTTTTCATTTTGTCGATCCTTTTGGCAATAATCAACTCAGAGCAAAAACCTAATTGCATCTATCTTCCCCTTATGGCTCTAACTAAATAAATATATTAATTATTGAAATAGAAAAAGAAGAATGGAGTCGTTTTCCATGAAATGTCTAGGAAGGCAGCCATAGGTAAATGAATAATTGATGCCAGATATAGAAATAAAAATTCCTATTGCACGAAATCCAAAATTCCTTATCTGGCGTCAAAGAGCCTACATTACTTACCGTCACTGCCTCACCTTGTCTCCTGATCATTTTCAGCTTATTCCCTTGCTAAATCTCCTCCTTATTCTACAGAAAATACCATAATTAGCCCTTCATCTGAGTCTCCAACCACCACATTACCTCCTTCTCACAGAACATCCTTTTCTTTTCCATCTGGCTTCCGATCTTACCTAGTCATTTTCTTAGCCCTTCTGGCATCTTTCTAATATAACCCTTAAGTCTTCACTTTATTTCACTCATCTGTATATGGCCTTGAATAATTTACCTTTATTTTAGGTAAGGATGTCTTGACTCACTCAGATAAAATCTGAGTTGTGGGGGGATCAGGATCATGCCATCCTCTGTCTGTAGCTTACATGACATTAAGAGGATACTGAGCATAGATCTTACTAAGGGACCAATTGCCAGATTGATCTTGCAGACCACCACAGGTTCCTGGCACACACTGAGAAACAGGAGCTTAAGAATAAGTTCAGCAGCTTCTAGGGCGGCCTAGGAGAGCCAAAAAAACAAAAACCAAAAAACTCTCAGGAGTTAACGACTCTCAGATGGAGATTTGGATGCTAAATCCCCCAATTACTGGTAGTGTGACTTTGGACAACTTAGCCTTTTTGATCCTCCTTTTCTTCATCTAAAAAATGAGGCTATTAATATCTACCTGGCAGAGTTTTACGAAAGTCAAATAAAAGCAGAATATACACAGGAGCATCCAACACACTGCTTACTACACGATTGTTAATAATGTTCATTTCCTTTCACTTCCACTTTGGATAATATATTCAAGCACAGAAAATACAAACTAGCAGATTGCTATAGAAGTCTTCTTTAAACAGCAGGCTTTCCCTCCCAATTATGCTCTTACTGGGATCAGTTAAATCCCTTTCTGAACACACACACACACACACACACAGAGGGGCAGACATCAGCTGGACCACAGTTGTATTTGATGACAAAGATAAGGTGTCAGGATTATACAGTTATGGTGAATAAGTAACAAAACACACATCTCACCCAAAGTTCCCTTGAAAGGGGTGGCAATTTCAATCCTCTGGCATTTGGTCCTGTCACAGCAAGAGTTCGTTAGCACTATTCAGTAGCACCTGTTTTGTAGACCAATTTATCTACTAACCCCAGACATAAAAATGCAATAAGAGAGAGCATGAGATTTGTATTTGTCTTCTATTGTTGCTGTAACAATTTATCACAAATGTAGCAGGTTGAAACAACACAGATGTATTATCTCACAGTTTCTGTAGGCCGTTGGTCCAGGGGGCTCAGCTGCTTAGAGTCTCATGGGGCTGAAATTAAGATGTGTTCCTTTCTGAAGGTTCTAGGGTAGGATCCGCTTCCATCTCATTCAGGTTGCTGATCCATTCAGTTTCTTGTGCTTTTAGGACTGTGGCCCCTGCTGGCTGTTTCAGGGGCTGGTCTTTGCTCCTAGAAGCTACCCACATCCCTTATGCTTTCTCTGTGGCCTGTCCATCAGCAGAGGGTCCAATCTCTCTGACTTTCCCTTCTCTCTCATCTCTCTGAGCCCCAGACATGCCTCTCCCCACCATGCGCCATGCATGGGGCATCCTGCCGTTCCCTGAACACAGGCTCCAAATACCTTCTGACTTCACACATGCTCTTCTTTCTCCCAGCACACCTTTCAGAGGGGAAGATGCTCACATTTGCTTTGTGACCGATTACCTGTGTTGTTTGTAGATTTCTCCTTGAGATCTGGTAGATGAAGGTCTACCTCGTGGGTAATTTTGGAAACGCAGTTTTTAAAAAGTCAGTTATCAAACCTCACACTGCTAAACTGAATGGCAAAGAAGTCAGAAGGGAGACCATTCACTTTAGACTGGAGTAGCTCATGCAATGCTTCACGAAGGTGTTGCCATATACCGGGACCTGGAAGAATTGGTTGGATTTAGACAGATGGGGAGCAGAGAGGAACAACTTGGGGGGAAATATGAATATATATGTAGCATTCTTTAAAAAAATATTGCCTTCAGCCATTACATACATATTTTAAAACTTTTGGGAATATAAAAATGAACAAGATAAGGCGCCTGTATTCGTAAAGTTTATAGTCTTCTAGTTGATGCAGAAGAGGGAAAAAAAAAAGGCAAATAAAATAATCAAATCACAAAATGTGGTAAGTTTAGAGAAAACTGGCAAAACCAGCAGGGCCTGGTCGGCTTGACTTGATGGACTCGCTGTGTGGAGGGCTAGGGAGGAGGCCTGCTTGGGTAGGTGTGGCCTAATCAGAGAGCTTCTTGCCTCATGCTAGGTTTCAATTAGGTGCCACCAGCAAGAGGGGACATCCAGGATCAAAGAAATGGCATGGTGATCACGGTGCCTTCTGCAGATTAGTCTGGCCATGATATGGCTGACCTCGATCATTTAAGTAGGTCCAGGCCATCTTGCAATTCTGTGATATGTCTGAATAGCTTAACAAACCCTTTCACATAAGCAGGCGACGGTGGCCGCTAATCCCTGCCTGATTGAGTTATAATGACTTGCTCTTTGCTCTTGCCCCTGGTGGGCTAACCGGCAGCCAGAACCTCAGTGTGAAATCCAGGCGTAGCTCGCCCACTCGGAGGAGGTGGCTCAGAATGTGTATTAAATCAAACTATTTCTCACTCTTAATTTCTTTTCACAGTTCAGAATCTGTGTTATATTCCATGTGAAAAGGAAAATAACTCTCTCGCTTGGATTTCTTGCTGACATTTCTCTTTGGCGGAGGTCAGGAGTGTGTGTGTGTTTGGTGGGGGGGGGGGGTTGTTCTGAATGCTTACTATGCCTCATAGTACAGATCTGTGGCATTTTCATAAAATACCAACCACCAAAATTCTAGTAATCACAAAAATGTGTGCTTTCTCCTTATATCCACTAAAATTCTTTCTCTCATTAAAAAAAAAGAAAGTTCAGAAATTAAATTAGAACGCTAAACTTGATATCTTTAAATTCTTTTGGTTTCAAGAAGAAAAAAAAAAAGCTACAGTTTTTCTGATTTCCCTTCAGCTGAATGTTACTCCTGAATGGGGAAAATTCTACAAAAAGTCTGAAGAATTGCGACTCTGACATGAGGAGAGGATTTGTATTTCCTTGCTATTAAATGAGAAGAAGAAGCCCGCAGTTACGTCTAATCTTTAGGAACGCAGTGCCCTGTCCAACCCACAAACTGTTGGCAGTATCAGAATGCTACACAAAATGTTCTTTTAAGCTTTCCCCCCCCTCCCAAACCTTTCCTGTGAAGTTATAAATCTCAGCATTTAAAGACTCTTTTATTCAAATAAAGTATGGACTTTAGGTTGGGCCCCTTGGCGTCCTTTCTGCTGGCTGTCTGCTGGAGAGATGGTCCCAAGCAAAGCAGGCGTACTTAGCTGGCTGGGGCCTGGATTTGACTTTACTTGTGAAATCCCATTTGTCTGTCCTGTACCCGGGCCCTACTCTGTGAAGCTGTGATTTAATAGCTCTGTGCCCAGAGGAAGTCTTGCCCAACCCCTCATAACATCCTCTTGATTGTTTAGAAAATGAAATTGCTCTGAAGGTAACCACCACCCACCCCCCGCCGCCCACCGCCTGCGTTCCTCATCTTCTGGTTATAGCTGGCCTCCTGATTCTGTCTACACCTCACTCCCTTCAGCATCACTGCAGCGAGCAGACCTCTGTGGCCTCAGGTGTAGCTGTTCCTGGAGGAATCCCAGACAACGCCCATTAAGGTTCAAATAGGCAAGCAGATGCCCTGAATCTGCCGCTGCCTTGAGTCAGAGAATCCGAGTTCTCCACATCTGGTTATTTTGCACTTTGGGATAGTAACTTAGAGTTTGCAAAGTATGTTTATGCCCTTTCTGTCCTTGATCATCACAGCCTCATTTGCTGAGAACTCATATTATGTCCTCAAGGAACGGGCCCAGTGGATTTGCTTAGGAACCTTCTGATTGGGAGGGGTGAGCTATCACTGGAAGGAACTGGGAAAAGAAAGAGGCTGGCCAAAGAGATAACTCCGCCTCTGATTTTGCAAGTTCAAACGGGTAATAATAGATCCAAAGCATAGCATATATCTGCTTATAAGGTTGTAACATAGTGTCTGACTCATAGAAATAATGCAATAAATATTGGTGGTTGTCATTATTGTTATTAAGCACGTATTATGCACTTATGGTATGCCATATTTTGTATACAGTGATTCCAGTTGGCTTTCAATCACAGAATATATCACTGTTGGTATAATTTCAAATAATGTGATTGTTTTTAAACAAATATTTTTAAGCATCTGCCTACTTTGTGTCAGAGACTCTTAATACCCAAAGGCCCATATGACCCAGTCGCTGCTCTTCAGGGGTCTCCATTCCGAGAGAGAGATGCACATGGAGACAGAGAAGGAAATTGGGATATTTTTGGTGCTGATATGATGTGTGCCTAGGGTTCAGCGGGGGCAAATGAAGATAGTTGTCAGTACTCCCTGGAGGGCAGAACAGGTGGCATTTAAATGAAGTTTTGAGGGTCAGGTGGCTGGAAAGAGAGGAAGAGCCCATCCAAGCATCGGCAGCAGTGTGAATAAAGACTGGAGTCGTGACGCAGCCTGCCTTGTTGGGGATGGGAGGATGCTGGGGTGGCCGCCCATGGATTGAGAGGTGAGGGGAAAGCCAGGGGCCATCTAGAACGGCAGGCAAAGAGGAGGGGCTGCTCCGCCAAGCAGAGGGCTTTGGACTGTTGACCGTGTACTTTGGGATACCATCAAAGATTTTAAGTTGGCAGGGGGTGGAGGGTGGGGTGATTGATATTCCCAGAGTTATACTTTAGAGCAGGCTTTTCAAACTATCTGTGCTCAAGGACTACAGGACTCCGGAAGCATAGGGAGAGACGGTGGAAGAGGGAAGTGTCTAGATTTCTTCACCTTGTATACCATGATGCTTTCACTACATAAAAGGCTTTGAGGTTTTAAACTAAGGTCCAGAGAGGTTCTCCGCTGATTCAGATCTGGTAGACTGCTCTGAGTGACTGATGTGGCCTCATGAGCCCCGCCCAGGTGTGGTGATTAGATCTACCGGAGCCTGGTTAGACAAAACCCAACTGAACAACAAATACATAGAAGAGGAGAAGGGTAGAACCTGGTCTTCTTAAAATAAAATAAAATTTATTTTTTTAAAGATTTTATTTATTTATTTGACACAGAGAGACACAGCAAGAGAGGGAACACAAGCAGGGGGAGTGGGAGAGGGAGAAGCAGGAGCAGGGAGCCTGATGCGGGGCTCGATCCCAGGACCCCGGGATTATGACCTGAGCCGAAGGCAGACGCTTAATGACTGAGCCACCCAGGCGCCCCTTTTAAATAAATAAAATTTAAAATAAAAGCCATCACAAGCAAGAACAAGATGAGTCAAGAGTAGATTAGCTTCATCTAAATAACACAGACCTTTTATAAATTTCATTTTCCATTCAAATCTAAAATATGCTACATGGAGAAAACGAAAAGCAGTAAGACAAAGGTACCTAAGTAAAAATACTAAATTACCTGCGAGGGGCTCTCCTTAAAAATTGGATTACTATCTTTTTGCCCCTCACGAAGGCACTTGTTGAAACCTGATTTGACCAAGACGCGTTTAGTAACTTCCATGTGTGTAGCCCTGTTATCAGTGTCACAAGGTGTATTAAATTCAATAAGGGGCACAAAGATAGGATTGGAAGTCTTCAGATCCAAAGAGAGAAACTCTCTTCCACTCAAATACTTGAATTTCTCTGAGCTTAAGAGCCCTTCTGTACTAAAGAAGAAATCCATCATTAAGAACCTGTCAACACTTCACCTGTGGGGACCATTCATTTACCATTTACCATAGAGATGGATTTTAGACTCAGTTCTACTATCTTATCAATTGATTGCCTTCCATGAAAATAAAGTCACTTTTAAATACCATTTACAGTTTTTCCTCATGTTAGCTCTCCAATCATTTAACAAATGCATTATAAGTTACTAAACTTTGCGTGTGGAAGATGTGCTTGAGACTGCATGATATCCTAAAACTAATCCTTGGCATTGACCAGCAGCCCAAGAAATGGTCACAAGTGTTCTGTGGAAAAATAGTTTGATTATCAAATAAGTTTATTAAATATCAAAATAGACAAAAATATATAATTATCTACAACACAACATCTCATAACTGTTAACATAATTATGGGCAATGTGAATCCATCCATAGAGGAAAAGTCACTTTTTCCCAATGTATCTGACTGTACAACTCTTATTTTTCCATATCTACCCATTCATATATCAAGGAATACTGACATTCTGCAGAAATAGTTTGGAAAACGCTAATCTAGTTTAATCACCTAAAATTAAAAATGGCAGAATCAAGGCTCAGAGGGTCAAGGATCCTGGCTGAGATCAAGCAGTAGTAGCCAAGCTAGGACTAGAACACAGGCGTACTGATGCCAAGCCTGAGCCCCTTCCACCTTGTAATCCCTCTGCCTTGAGGAATTACTCCCCCAAGCCCCTATTGCCACCTTCCATAGACTGGGCGTGGTTATCAGTCCACAGTGAGACCAGCTTTGGGAGAGGAGCGTGTGTATGTATATATATTTACACATACATATACACCAGAACTCCTCAGGGCTCCTTTCACACAGCCCCAGGAAGTTCACTGAGTAGGAAGCAGGTGCAGGGAACAGCAGACCACAGCCACAGTGGGTTTGGAGGGCCCTTGTTTGCGGTCCGCATTAACCTTGGGTTGTTGCAAAGGCCAAAGCTTGGCTCACATTTGAGATCTGAAGCTCTGACATTCAGGAAGCTCCAAGGCAAATGAACCTGAGTGAGTAAATAATTAAACCACACACACACAAAAGCCAGTATTGAAAAAAAATGTTAGTGATCTGGTGTAAACTCCAGAAAGCCAGGCTGCAGGGAAGTAATCTGGCCTTTACCTGCCCCTCTGTGCCTAGTCTGGGCACCAGAATGCAACCAGAAGGACACTGGTGAGCCATCCCGTGTGTGTGGGCTAAGAATAGTGAGACAGGGCCACGTCCTCAGGGCTAAGGTATACTGTTCGGGACAAGTAGGGAAATAACCTATCGTCATTATGATGAGTAGATGTTAGGGGCCCCAGCTCTGTCCCTCACCAGCGGAGTGGTCCAAGCGCATTGGGCCCTCCTCTGTAGTTCATGTACTGTCGCTTAGGTATGCAATGCATGCGTGATGATACACTGCATCAGAGATGTGCTATGGTCAAAGCAGTGGCTTCATGTAAGATGCTGAAAACAGAGCCTACCATAGACCAAGTGCTCAAAAAGTACTTCCGTATTTGTTGTTGTTGTTGTTGTTGTTGCTGTTTTATTCTGGGGCCTGTGGACCGTGACGTTAAAATAGAAAATACTGCCTTTGGAATCATACCTGCAACCTCAACTTACAGAATTGACTCCCAACTCTGTAACTTACTACCTCTGAGACCATAGCATAAAACTTAACCTCTCTGTGCCTCAGTGTTCTTATCTGTAAGATGGGGGGAAATGGTGTCTACACTGGCTACAAAGAGCTGATGTGTATGAAGAATGAATGAGAGTTTCTTATCTGTAGTAAATCATCACTACAGGCAGCTCTTCTTATCTCGGAGATTTGTCCTATCTCAAACCCTGAAATGATCCCTTAACCTTCACTGTGGGGCCGACTCAGGGCATTGAAAGGCTCCTGTGACCATAAAATTGTTCTCTCAGGCAGGTACTAGAAAAGAAAAGAAGGTGTCCTGTCGGATGTTCTTTTTGATCCCAGGTAGAAAGAGCCCACAGAAATATCTTTTGGACACATTCTGGTCTATTTTGGTTGGATATAGAAAAAGAAATAGAGGAAGTGTGTGTACACGACTGGTATTCTGGGGAAAGAAAAATGGGGGGGAAAGGAGCAAAGAAGGGAAGGACAGCAGATAAGTTTAATCTAAGTTTGGTTAGACACTCTGGCCAATGTTCAATCAAGAATGAGCACCAGCCAGAAAAACTCGCTGCAGCTGGCTAATGTCCCAAATTGTTCTGTAGGAGGAGGAGGGCCCACGGGTGGGGAAATGCTGCTTGATAGATGGATTGGATTGTGAATAAAATGCTGCCTTCCAGGCATGAGCCTTTGACTTACCCTGATATGTTGATTTAATTCAGATCCTTGATGTTTCCTGAACATTGACTTTTTAACTTTAATTGTCTTCTGATTTATTAGTAGTTAGCTGTGCTTTTTATGTTTCCCTCGTAGACATTTAAACCTGGCTTCCCAGGAAGATCCTAGAACCTGGGGTAGAGCTTAGGGCAGCCGAGCTCCATTCACAGGGGCCAGTCGGGCCTGCACAGGCTAGTGTCCCTGACGCTTTAGCCCATTGCCTGTGTGAGAGAACCACTTACTGCCACTGCCAACAAGAAGTGCTGGTGACCTGGAAGAATCTTCCCCAGGTTCCAGAGGACAGTCTGCAAACACCAAAAAGCTCAGTAGCGTGGTGCACCTTTCCACATAAGGGCCATATGCTCTCCCTATTCTTGAGTCTACGTACACAGCATCAAAAAACCTTCCACATCCCTAAAATAGATCCCCCCTCCCACCACAGCCGGGGCCAACACTAGGTTGGAAAGAGCCAGGGACAAAATAGCTCCATTACTCCTGCCCTTGCAAAGGAAACTGACAGTCACAGTTGATGACATAAAACACTGAGACAGGCTCATATTTTAAGAGTGTCGATACAAACTTCACCCTCAGAGGTCCTGATTTCAAGAGGCACCGGATCAACGTTTATTGCAAACCGGCTTCTGTTCTGTTCCCACTGCAGGAAGGGGCAGGAGAGAAGCCGGAAGCTGGGCTTTGTAACAAGGGGTCTGTCTCTGCAGAGGAAACAATGTCACTTGATCTCACATCTTGTAGTGAAAA
>NC_138381.1:26093045-26108172 GCF_054177405.1 Leptonychotes weddellii | reverse complement strand
ATTCTCTCTCCCTCAAATAAATAAATAAAATCTTAAAAAAAATAATAATAAAATTAAAAAATTTAAAAAAGCTGAATGGGGCGCCTGGGTGGCTCAGTCGGTTAAGCAACTGCCTTCGGCTCAGGTCATGATCCCGGAGTCCCGGGATCGAGTCCCGCATCGGGCTCCCTGCTCAGCGGGGAGTCTGCTTCTCCCTCTGACCCTCCTCCCTCTCATGCTCTCTGTCTCTCATTCTCTCTCTCTCAAATAAATAAATAAAATCTTTAAAAAAAAAAAAAAAGGAATCTAATCCTATTAGCGTACTACCACTCCGTATTTACAGGGCTCACAGTGCCTTTCACCTCCTTTATCTGCCATGATCTTTACGATGTCCCCCTGAGATGGGTGGGGCCAAACATGATCAGCCCCACTGAACAGATGAGGAGACAGAATTTCACAGGAGGACCATTCTTGAAGGTCAAAAGAGAAAGCTGTCTTGATGTCCTTCTGAACAAAGTGGACAACATGGAGCATCGTGAATCTTTGTAGGTTCATGTGGCGATGCATGTTTACCAAGCCCTGTTGGGTCCCGTGTGCCCGCCCCTGATGGCACTCAGTGAATTAGAGCTGGTGGCTGACATTTGTTTAAAGCTCTAGGATGCGGTGCCATTTGACATTTTTCATAAAATATCCCTTCCTTATCCCACATCTCCTGATAATAGGCACTATGAGCCCAATATTTTCCGGTTTTATTGACATACAACTTTGTATTAGTTTAAGGTGTACAACATAATGATTTGATAAATGTACTACGTATTGCAAAATGATTCCCACAATAAGATTAATTATCTTCCATCATCTCACATAGCTACAGATTTTTTTTTTCTTATGCTGAGAAGTTTTAAAATCTACTCTCTTAGCAACTTTCAAATATACAATACAGGGTTGTTAACTATAGTCACTGTGTTGTATGTTACATCACCTGGAACTATCCCAATTTTATAGATGAGGATAATGAGCTCCGAGAAATGAATAATTTGTCTAAGGTCAGGTATATAATAAGTAGCTGAACCCAAATCTGTCTGACTTCAGAGTTAGTGCTTTTCTTTGCCTGCCAAGGTGCTGATTTGAACAACTCATTTGTTCCACAATTTTTGATGGAGTTGCCTCTGAGGCCCCCCCAAGATGGGCTTTTCCTCTCACCTCTGGTCTCCTGGTCTAGCAGTTGAGCACAGAGCAGGGCTGGGCTCCCATCTGGTGAACATGACCTCAACAACTCCATGAAACACTGGGCATTCTGGCCTTACAGACCCAACCCAAATCTGCATTTGCCTCCCATTGCAATCCAAGAAGTCAACTCCACTCTGCTCAGGATTTCTCTGTTTGGAACTGTATTCCTGGAAACTGCCAGTTTTTAACTTTATCCCTCTGCCTTTCATATTTGTTTGGCCCTTTGTTCTAGGATGACTTCAAAGGAGTTGCCTTACTTTCATCAAATACAGCATACTATTGGCAGTGACCATTAGAAGTCTGACTCAGCCTGAGCCTCAGTGCACAATCTTGAAACAAAATGGTAGTCAGTGAAAATTTCTGAATACCATTATCTTTATAATTTCAAAGACAATTTGGTGTAAAGCTTGGTCCATAGAGATGATCACAAGGCCACATGATTCCACTATATATAGTGGGGTGATTTTTTTGTACATGTGTTGAACAAATCTGAAATTTTGAGCCATATTGACAGAGCTGGTGGTTTTGCAGAAAGAATTTGGGAAGAGGGGCGCCTGGGTGGCTCAGTCGTTAAGCGTCTGCCTTCAGCTCAGGTCATGATCCCAGGGTCCTGGGATCGAGCCCTGCATTGGGCTCCCTGCTCCGCAGGAAGCCTGCTTCTCCCTCTCCCACTCTCCCTGCTTGTGTTCCTCTCTCGCTGTCTCTCTCTCTGTCAAATAAATAAAATAAAATCTTAAAAAAAAAAATTAAAAAATTGGGGAAGAAAGTGTTCCAGACCTGAGGGCTAGCAAATAATCTACACTAATATAAAAATCATAAATGGCTCTTATATTTAAAGGCTCTGAGAGAAACAAAACATGGTCTAGGTTCAAGAAAACTCAGTTGATACAATTTAATATTCCTTATTTTTCTTAACACCACCTACTATGTATACATATATTGACTGGCAGGCAGGAAATAGGAGACCATCTTGATTCTCCATTCATGATCTTTATTTAATAAATTTATAAATATAAGAGTTCCTTCCTGGTGACTAAATTCATACTTCTGAAAACCTCTGTAGATGCTAATTTGGAAGTAAGGAACCTTCAGACTTCATTCACTGGTCCGGCGTCACTGTGGGCACGGACTATGTGAGCACTGTGTTTAAGAGCAGTGGACAAGAGACATAACATTTTATTCTCACAGAGCTTGTATTCTGGTCTCCATGGGCCCAGCCAGTAAGCAAGGCATTAAGTCGGTAATATAATCTCAGATATGGAGAAATGCTGAGGAGAAAATTAAGTAGGTTCAGAGGATGTAAGATGACCGGGTGTGTTCTGATACAAGGGTCAGGACACGTATTTTATAAATTGCCAAAATAAGACTCAGGAAATAGCAGTTTGCACAGGCAACTGTGTTCGGAGCTCAGCATTATTTCATTACAACTTGCATCTCATTACAAACTCTGGTTTAGTAAGGTAGGAGTGAAGAAATTTTACTACGATAAGTATTCAGAGAGCCAATTTCATAGATCATAGAATCTCAAAGTTAGAAGGTAACTTAGAAGCCAACCCCAAATAGTTTTTCTGATTCACAAATACCTTCTGCCATATTCCTCTGCTAAGGAAAAAATTCTAGCCTCTGAAAACTCATTACGGTGTCAGACAGCCAAGCCCATTTCTGAAGAGCCCCAAGCCTCCCTGGCTTCTCTTCTCTGACAAGCAGTATAGAGTGGCATTTCCAAAGGCCTTTTCCTTTTTCTCAAGCATGGAGGGGCTGTTACCTTGAATGAATGCATGGACATTTCCAGCAGGAAGACAAGCACTCCACTCCTGCCTCCAGCTTCAGGAACTCCGTCCTCATCTCTAGATCAAGGTTAGCTTCTGTGTAGCAGGTGGAAAGGCTGCAGAGCATGGTTTAGGGAAATGGCAAGGGCCCTAAGTATGAAAGCAGGTTCTCTAGGCCTGTGTGGGTGCAGCTCCTACAGTCATTACTTCGCTCTGGGCCTTGGTGTATTCACCCGTAAAGTGAGAGCATTGTGTGAGGCCAGGTCTCCCTTGAGAACTTGTTTGAAATGCATCTTCTCACGCCTCATCCCCAGCTGGCTGAATTAGAACCTTCCATGCTGAGCACGAGAGACCTGTGACTTCACAAGCCCCCCAGATGCTAACAGCCACTCAAGTTTGAGAACCACTGTCCTGGCTAATCTTTAAGCCCCTGGATTCGAGCTGCAGCACGCTGTGACTCCCCAAGGCCAAGCGATGAAAGCTGGCCAGCCCACTTGCCCAGTCCCACCATAATCTGTCCCATTCCAGTGGCTTTGCGCTCTCTCTCCTTGGATCTGTGAGCCAGTCTGCAAAGCCATCAGCTTCAGGAGGTGAATCTAACTCTCAGGACATGCACCTCCCTTAAAAAAATCTATATCCGGTCTTACATGGAATCAATGCTTACAGTCACCTTGTATCTAAGCAAATTGAATAAAGCTGAGAGCTCGAGCAAACCTGCTTATTTATCTCATGACAAGGGAAACAACTTTCAGTTCTGCAGGACTTGACACCTTTGTCAATAAAATCTGCAGATTGCACAGTATAGAGTTGTTTTAGAATTCATCTTTCTGACAATAGCAGGCCTTCCTAAGAGCAGAACAGCTCGGGGTTATGGTGGCAGCCCTATCTTGGCCCGAGCACCACGGACTGCCTTGTCCAGATTTCAGGTCTTACATAGGAATCATTCCATGAATTTGCATCAGCCCAGAGAAGAATAAGAAGAGAATTTGAAAGCGCGGGCCCCCTTTGAGTTGCTTTTTTCCCTTTTCATTCCTCTTAAAGGTGGCGACCAGATTTGATTTTTGTTTTTTAAGGAAGCGCTTTGTTTTAATAGCTGATTAGCCTGCAATGAGGTCGAACTTGTGTTTTGTTTCTAATTAGCAATAAAAACAACAGGGTATTACGTTTGCGGTTGCTTCGCTGTAGCATCTTTCCAAGATTTTCTATTCATGCTGTTCGAAAGTACCATACGCATCGGAAATGTGCATTTGTATTCAGAGCGGGCTTACTGTAGGAAGCACAAAAAAAAAGCTCCCCATAAAGAGGAAGTTTGAGAAAGGTGGGGTGGAGTTAAAGGTAGTAAAAGCCCCTCAATTGCTTGATCCTGTGAATTGAAGCTCCTGGTGGAGTGAATCACCATTTGTGGCTTCACGGCTCCAGAATAAATGACTCTTCCAATAACATTCTCCTTTACAGGTGTAAAGTATACAAACTGGGAGGAAAATGGTAGCATCATTGAAAAGCAGAAAGCCTGGGAAGCAAACATATGGCAGGGAGCCGACCTGGGGACGCAGGGGACCCCGGCTGGAGGATCCACACACCTTGGCTTTCTAGAGCAGTCGCCTCAGGGGGCCAGAGTCCAAGCTCCATCCCTCCACATCTAATTTGGATGATTCTGTGATTATTATATCATTTAGATAGGTATTCCCCGCCCAGAGTCTTTTTTTTTTCCTTCATTCACAGCTCTGGTTTGCCTTGCTTCCCGCCCACCCCCACCAACTCTTCTGAGTTTGCATGAGTTGTTGAAAAGCCTATTAAACCAAGGAACAATGCAACTTTTAGGTTGTATCCATACGGTAAAGTAACAGATTTGCTGAGCAGTAAGATAGATCGTTCTCTGGGTAGGTAATTATGGAGACGGAAAGCCCTATGTGTTATGTATGTCCCCTCCAGCTGAATATTTGACTCTTGCTCTTATTTTATTCCTGCTCCCAGTATGTCATAGAATTCCCTGCGGGCTTATGAAGGCTACTTTTAAAGACTTTTGTGACCTCCACTTGTAAAGGCTTTGGAAGTGAGTATGACATCGTTGGTGGAGGGGCATCCAAGCTTCACTGAGGAAGCAGGAGCTCCACTCGCAACATCCTCTGCAAACCCAGTCCATGGCCTGAGGACACCTTTTTTGTTTCCACACCTGATTTTATAGATGGCAACACCAAATTCTAGAGCAATTAAGGGACTTGTGCAAGGTCACAGGATAGCCTAACTTCAGTCACAACTATATTTGCAATGACCATAAGTGTACTCTAAGGAATTACTGGAAACCCCTGTCTGAAATTTCCTGTGGACCTGCAGCCTCCAGACTCCCAAGCCTTGTAGGGAACTTATTAGGTGGGAGTCAGGCTAGCGAATAAACCCCAATTAGGAACACAGTAAAATGAGGAGAGGGAGAAAGTGAAGAAAGACATTTTAGTTTATAGAATAGTAGGATTGGATGCTTTCGTACATATCAAAACAAGATGAGAGAACTGAAAAGGCATGAAATAATTTTTTAAATAGTAAGTCGGGGCTTACCAAGTGTTAGGTGCTATTCTAAAGTGTTTTATGGGTATGATCTCATTTTCCTCTGAGTAGCCCTAAGAAATAGATATTACTGTTATCCCCATGACACAGATCAGGGAATGAGGCCCAGAGAGGTGAGGTCAACTTCCAGCGACAAAGAGCTCACAGGGGGTAGAACAAAGATTCGTCCTAAGCCAGCCTGACTCCAGAGTCCATGCTCTTCACCTCCGTACCATGGCCCTTCCAGCAGGAGCAGGTTTGCAGGTGTAATTTCAGTCCCTCCAGCTGCCACAGCAGCCCTTGTCCCTCTTGCCCAGGAGCACCAGAAACGGCCATCAGCCCAGGCCGTGGCCTCTTCTGGGCTTAGTGACAGCTAAGCCATCAGCCTGGTTAAGTAACCCCCTACTTTTTACCCTTTGCCAATGGATTGTGATGGTAGGAAACTTTGGGAAGAAGCCCAGCAGATAATTCCTGTTCGCTGCCCATCTTTGCATGGGGGGACCCATCTTTTCTGATTTTAGGTTTTGTCATTTATCAAAAGATGATTGTTTCCTGCCCTGCCTGTCTTATAAAAGGTGCAGAAACACAAGACCATATATGATAGAACTAGAAAACGGTGTACAGTAATAAGGTGGTGCTATGGTCATGGTTATGATTGTGATTATACACCGTAAGGGTGTGGAGTGGATTAAAGGGGGTCCTACATCTAAAGTACTTTGCTCTAACAGTGCCTGACACATACTGGGCACAGGTTGGTGATTATGTTACTAATTGTTGTCATTACTAATGTAGCCTGCCGCGGTTTGAAGTTTACGGTATGAGGCTCAGTCCGTGCTCCATTTGCAGAGAATGTTCCCTTGACTCTGAGATAAGCAGCAGGTACAGTTGTGTTCATTCTCAGATAACTTGTAACTTTATTAGAGTCTCACGTTGTCCAGATTTTGCTTCTCTAGACCTGTGCTTGCTATTCCTCTTTCAAGTGGCCCAGATAACCCTGCACGTAACGATATAATAATAATAATTAATAATAATAATAATTCTGGCTTAATGTATTAATGTTGATTATTTTAAGACATGGAATCCATCAAGGAGCACAGTCATATTTTTATTTCGTATGAACCGCACCCAAGGCCACAGTGACTTGTGTGATGATTCTTCCTCCTCTTCTCTGAACGGTCTTAATTTAAATCTACAGTACAACTGTTCGGGTTTCCACTGTCTAGGTGCCAGCCTGTCCGTTGTTCAGTAATCGCTGAGTGCTCCACCATTTAGTATCCACAGGGTTACTTTTAATCAGATTTTAGGACTCTTGTTCATTTTCAGTGTTCAACCTTTAACCAGCTACATTGTCATAAGTACCACGATTCCCTCCCAGATATACAATGATGGCCAGAGAGATCCTGCAGCAGAAGTTACATAAGACTTTCTGTTTTAAAAACAATATTTGGAGAAGAGAACTAGAGTCTGTAATACCCCATTAGAGTCTTGCTGCCAGAGGAAAAGAGCAGGCAATTCTAGGCTTTTGGTTTTAACGCGAGGAAGAAAAACACACACTATGGCACAGTGTATCCTAGGAACAATTGTCAGGGATGTTGCTTCTACTAGTGTGCGTAACCAAACCTCTCCATCCCAGTGGCACTGCCCCTCGAGATGTCACTGTGTCATCTTATCCCAGAGATGTATTCGCAAACTAACATATTTAAAGGTCCTTCTGCAGAACAGCCTTCCGAGTTCCTTTGGTGCCCACTCTCCAGTCATATATGATATTGAGATATACAGGCATAAGGTGACATAAAACATGGAGACTCATGAAACCAGTGGCACCCAAACCCTTGAACGAGGGTTGTTGCCTGCCCAGCAGTGACTAGATAATAGAGCTTCTTGACCAGCTGCCTCTGCTCAGAATGTTTTGGAGCTCTCTTCGAAATTCTTTCAAAGCCCCGCCACATTCTTTTGAATATCTGAAATACCTTCGTCTTTGGGAGGGAGATGTGATTTATGGAAACAGCCGAATCACTTGGAGCCAAGCCTGGCGGGGAGGTCAAGATGGGTGTTAGTTTAGAATTACCCATTTTAGTTAGGAGTGCTGTCTGGCTTTTTTTCTCAGCAATGACTGGTTTGGTTCTCTCAGTGAAGATCAAGCAGCTTATTAACCTTAAACTTGTGGTAGAAAAATAGACATCATTAAAGCAAATTTATTATCAGGAACTCAATTCTTTATTCCCATTTACTGTTGCATTTTAACAGAGTAGCACGTAGAAGCATATATAGAGTGTGGGCATGTGTGTATGTTGATTCTGTGTAAATAGGCAAATCAATCTCTAGTTAGGCAAACAAACATGTATAGATGGACAAAGCTATATATGCTGTTTCTCATGGGACATTTTTTATTCCCTTTTCCCAGACACAGTTTCCAGAGTTCTCCTATAAATGTGAACCTTTTTCATTGTTGATATTCCTCTAAGATAAGCAATTCTTAACCTTTTTTTTTAAGGTTACATACTTATTTTAGGTTCTGCTAAAAGTTATAGACCCTTTTGTAGAAAAAACAGAAATGTATCCACATTTAGGAGATTTGGAAAGGAGGAGATGTGGATGTCACTTTCCAGAGTTTTGTTTTAGGACTTAGAAAGAAAAGTGGCTTAAAATTCCGCAGCATAAGATATATTTATAGAAACATGTCAAACATTACTTTTCAAGAAGAAGCTGCAAATTATTTATTGTATAGCATCTTAAGTAACTAAATTTCAGATTGTCTGAATAAGGCTAAGAAAAAATAAGTGATGATAATAAAGTAGGAGAGAAGTTAGTGGATTAATTTGTATTAACATTTAAAATTAAAATAAAAAAATTTTTCTGTTTTCAAGAGATAGACAAGGTATGCTTTAAAAATATTAACTAGGCTAATATTAAATATTAAAATATTTAGCTAAGAAGCTAAAATTGATTAGAAAACACTAAGGCAAAGAGGTAAGTAGTCTTAAATTTGATGGATTTTCTGGGGACATCAGGCTTTCCCTGGATGTCCAGACTTTTTGGTTTATTGGGCTGCATGTAGGGAATAGAAGACAAATGTAGTGCCCATACAGTGCAGGAAGTATGATCCAAAATCTCTTCACAAAGGCTAGATTTTACCATGCAAAGCTCTCAGTGAAACAATAACTAAATTATAACCCACCACCTCACAAAGAGAGAAAGGAATCTTCCCTTTCTCTGCTCTGGTTGGAGGGACCAGGCATCTCTGAGAAATCTTAACCACAACACATTTCTCACATGAACGAGAGCCAAAATAGATAGCGTTTCTGTGTGTGATCTGAAAATGACCATGCCAGAATTTTCGTTTAAAATGCTCCTGGGTTGGTCGAATTGATAGGTAAGCACCTATCAGGTGTAAGTGTGAGTTGTCTCTGGAAAAATACATTTATAAACTATGACTCAAAGAATTCTCACACATAAGATGCTAAAAACATGAATCATAATAAAATATGATCCAAAATGAATGAAGGAGCGAGCTTTTGTAAGAATCAGCAGAAATAAGAAAGAGTACAATTAGACCCACTGGGTCTGCAAAAATATGAATTGTTCTCAAATATAAACTAAGCAAGCTTAATATGTTTGAAAACATAAAGTAGGGTATCAAAAGAAGAATAGGTACAATAGACTATGAAGTAAGACAAAGTAGATTTAAAAACTACCCAAATATAAATTCTAAAAATGAAATATGTAATCATTTAAATTAGACATTCAGTGGCAGAAGATAAATTAAATTAATCATAAGTGAAGAGAGAATTATTAAACTGGAAGATAGATCCAAAGAAATTTTATATAATGTAGATAGAAAATAGTGGAAAATAATGAGCAAAGAGTTAGAGAATCATAGGCTAAAGAGTGCATTTTTCACATATTTTATTGAAGGTCCAAAAAAGACATAGTAGAAAGAATAGGGAAAAGAATCATCCTTAAGAATGTCCAGGACTTGGGGTGCCTGGGTGGCTCGGTCGTTAAGCGTCTGCCTTCGACTCAGGTCATGATCCCAGGGTCCTGGGATTGAGCCCCGCATAGGGCTCCCTGCTCTGCGGGAAGTCTGCTTCTCCCTCTCCCACTCCGCCTGCTTGTGTTCCCTCTCTCGCTGTGTCTCTCTCTGTCAAATAAATAAATAAAATCTTAAAAAAAAAAAAAAAAGAATGTCCAGGACTTATGAAAGACATGGACCCCCAAAATTAGAAAGCCCAAGAAATTCCAACAGGATATGTGTAAAAAAAAAGGTCTCCAAGTAGACCCACTGTAATCAAACAGCAGCCGGGAAGAAAAGATAAATGACCTTCAGAAAAACCACCATTAGGCTTTTAGCTGACTTCTCCAGGAATAATGAAATCCAGTAGACAGTTGCAACCTACTTTTCAAGTGCAGAGAGAAAAATAAATTGTCAGACTGGAAGAATATTAACAGCAATACAATCTTTCAAAAACAAAAAATAAGGATATTTTAAGTCTGATAAAACTGAGAATGTTTACTACAGATAGACTCTCCCTAAAGAGATTTCCAGAGTATGTACTAGGAAGGAAGGAAGGAAGGAAGGAAGAAAGAAAAAAAGAGATAATATATTCCCACAAAGAAGGTCTGAGATGTGAGAAAATATAGTGAACAAAGACAATGGGGAAAAAGTGTGGATAAATTTAAAAATACAAATATTGTCTATACAAAACAATAAAAATAATGTCTAGTGTTAAGAAAAAGATAGAAGTGAAAATACTAAATAATTATAGTATAAGTGCTTAGGAGTAATAAGGTTAAAATACTCAACGTTTATTGCTTTGGAAAAGGCTAACAATAATTAACTTTCAACATTATTACATTAAATATGGGTTTCAGAATGTCTAGAATAGCCATAAGCAGGTAGATTTAAAGGTGTAACTTACAAGCTGGTAAGGAAGGGGAGGAGGAGAGGGAAGGAAAGACCAAAAAAATAAATTAATTAAGAAAGGAAGAAACATAAGAAACTGAAAATTGTATAATATAAAGCACAAATAAATCCAAATACATCAGTAATCACAGCAAACATAAAAATTTTTAAACGATCAGATTGGATCCTCAAATTCATAATCTGGAAGTATAGTGGTTATAAGACATATACCTGAAATATATGAAAACATATGACTGAAAATAAAGGTATGGGAAAATTATACCGGCTAAATAGTAATAGAAAGCTGATGTACTGACATACTAATATCAGCCAAAATAGCCTTTAATGACTTTTGCCTTAAAAAAAGTTATTGGTGGTCAAAAGGTCTTAACACCACCTTAATGATACACTGTTCAGTTAAAACCAAGAATATTTAAAAACTCTAACTTGTATGTTCTTAGTAACATAGGTAAAGACTATATATAAGTAAAAATGACAGAATGAAATTGACACCCGATCTCAGAATGGAACATTTCAACCAATTATTCTCAGTAATAGATCAAGCAAACAAAAACGCATTGAGAAAGGATATAAGATATTGGAGAAAACGACTTGCAAGTCTCATTTTAATAAATATACACAAATGCCACATCCAGCTACTAGAAAATACAACAGAGCACACATAGAACAATAGTGAAAACTGATGACATGCTAGGCCATAGAGCACAGCTAACAAATTTCAAAGAGTCATGCCATGTTCATATTGTCTAATGAAAGGCAATTAGATTAAAACCCAATAATGAAAAGGAAATTTTAGAAACCTCAAATAGCTGGAAATTAGAAAATACACTTCCTAATTAACTCCTGGGTCAAAATATTTAGAATTAAATATTAGTGGAAATACAGCATATTAAAACTTGTAGGGTGCAGCTACGTTGGTTTTTAGAAATTTCAAGGTTTAAAGATTTATTTTAGAAAATAAAAAAGGCTCAATAAGAGACTAAAACAAGAAAAGCTTACCATGCAACTTGAGAAATTAGAAATTATTTTTAAATGAATATACTCAAAGAAAGTAGAAGAGAAATCATAAAGATAAAAGCAGAAATCGATAAAATACAAAACACAGAGTCAGCAAAGCCAGACGTTTTTTTAAAAAGACTGATAAAACTAATGAATGTATAATAAGAAAATTGAGGGAGGAAGGAAAGGACAGAAGGCAAAGAAAGATAATAGAGAAGGAAGGAAAGACGAAAACCAGTGTTCTGGAGGTATGCAGCTGCAAAAGCATTTAAGATGAGAAGACTAGGGCGCTTGGGTGGCTCAGTCAGTTAAGCATCTGCCTTCAGCTCAGGTCATGATCCCAGGGTCCTGGGATCGAGCCACACATTGGGCTCCCTGCTCAGCGAGGGAGTCTGCTTCTCCCCCTTTCTCCCCCTCTGCCCCTGCTCATGTACTCTCTCTCTCTCTCGATCACTCTCTCAAATAAATAAATAAAATCTTTAAAAAAAAGAAAGAAAAGACTAATATATTCTGAACAACTAGAGCCAACATATTTGAGAACCTAGATGAAACAGGCAGTTTTAGAAGGCAATGTAACTTACCAAAATTGATTCAAGAAGAAATAAAAAAACCAAATCTTCCTTTAATCAGTAAAGAAATTAAATCAATAGTTTTAAATCTTCTCAATAAAACCCAGTACAAAAGAATTGTAGTTTTACCAAGAATTACATGCTTTCTTTTTTTTTTTAGAGAGTGAGAGTGTGCAAGCAGGGCAGGAGTGGGCAGAGGGAGAGGGAGAGAGTCCCAAGCAGGCTCCATACCTAGTGTGGAGCCCGATGCGGGGCTCAATCGCATGACCCTGAGATCATGACCTGAGCCAAAATCAAGAGTCTGATGCCCAACCGACTGAGCCCCCAAGAATTCCATTCTTGCACAAACTTGCTCATAGCACAGAAGAGGGAACTCTCCCCAGGATGCAGCCTAGATCACTATCAGACAAATACAGAATGAGAAAAACAAATAAGTAAATTGTCAATCCTCCATATAAACATAGATACAAACATCCCAACAAAATAATAGCAAACCTAATGTAGCCACAAATTTAAAAGGATACATTCAGACCAAGTTTGATTTAAAGTCAGGAATACAATTTTGATTTGACATTAGAAAATATATTAATGTGATGCCCCATATTAACAGAACAAAGGGAAAAAGCCAGATTATCTCAATTGATACAGAAGTCATCAGATAAAAGTCAACATTCATTTGTGACAAAAGCTTTCTGCAATCTGAGAAAGAAACTTCCTTATCCTGATAAAGGATATCAAGAGGAAAGCCTCCAATAGGCATCATATCTAACAGTGAAACATTAGAAGCCTTCCCTTTAATATCAGAACAAGGCAAGGTTGCTCACAGTAACCACTTCTATTCAAAGTTGCACTAAAGGTCTCAGCCAGCAAGATAAGGAAAGTCAAAGAAATAAATGGTATAAGGTTTGAAAAAGTAGAAGTAAAACAGCTTATATATGATTACATTTAAATCCAGAAACAATACAGGTACAAGTTATCAAAATTAATAAAAGCATAGTTAAGATATAGTTACTAAATGAAATGGAAAAGCCTTTTTGATATATATTTCTATTTGTTGCTGGTACATAGAAATGCAGATTTCGGGGCCCCTGGGTGGTTCAGTCCATTAAGTGGCTGCCTTTGGCTCAGGTCATGATCTCAGGCTCCTGGGATCGAGCCTCATGTCAGGCTCCGTGCTCATCAGGGAGTCTGCTTCTCCCTCTCCCTCTGTGCTCTCTCTCCCTCTCTCTCTGTCAAATAAATAAATAAAATCTTAAAAAATAAATAAATAAATAAGAAGAAATGCAGATTTCTAATAACAAAAATAATATGGTCCCTAGAAATAAATCCAAAAGAATATGTTCATGATTTCATTTTTAAAACTGAGACTTACTGAAGTACATTAAAAATGAAACTGGGAGGGCGCCTGGGTGGCTCAGTTGGTTAAGCGACTGCTTTCGGCTCAGGTCATGATCCTGGAGTCCCGGGATCGAGTCCCACATCGGGCTCCCTGCTCGGCGGGGAGTCTGCTTCTCCCTCTGACCCTCCTCCCTCTCATGCTCTCTGTATCTCATTCTCTCTGTCTCAAATAAATAAATAAAATCTTAAAAAAAAAAAAAAATGAAACTGGGAAGCTATTTATTGATGGATAGACTCATTATCATAAAGGTATCCATTCTCTCCAAACTGATCTATAGGTTTAGTGGAATTCCAATCATCAGCAAGAAGATTTTTTTTTTTTACTTTATAAGATAAATCTAAAACTCATATGAAGAGCCTTTATGTCAGATACTGGAATAGCTGAAGTCCTCCTAAAGAAGAAAAGATGGAGAGACTTACCCCACCATGTATTAAAATACAAAATACAAAACACTATGTATTAAAATATACTTCCAGATGGATTGCATAATTAAATGTGGTAGATGAAACTTTAAAATTTTAGAAAACACTTTATGACCTCAGGATGGGAAAGTATTTCTTAAGGCAAAAAAAAAGGTGAAAGCCATAAAGAATTGATAAATCTCTCTTAATAAAAATGTTTATCAAAAGACATTGTAAAGAATGATAACCTACCAAATGGGAAAATATTTGCATTGCATATAACCAACAAAGGAGGAGGATTCTGAATATTTACAGAATTCCTACAGTTTAATAAGAAAAAGACAAGCAACCTGATTAAAAAAAAAACAACCCGGATGAAAGACAAAAAGACATTTCATATAAGGGGACACCAGAAAAATTGTCAACCTCATTTGTAATCAGGAAAATGTAAATTAAAGCCCCATCCACCAGATTGGCAACAATTAAAATCTGATAAGACCAAGGGTTAGAGAAGTTTTACAGCAATGAGAATTCTTTATACCCAGCCAGTGGGAGTATCTGTTGGTACAATCATTTTGGAAAACAATTTGGCATCATTAAGTAAAATCAAAGTTCCTCTAGAGGAACTTGTCGTGCACACATGTATGGGAGAAAAAATGCCAGAGCACTCGGGGGGCACCTTTTTTGAAAAAAAATAACAAAACAAACAAAACACTGTGCACAACTTGGGTGTCCATTGACAGGTGAATGGATCAATAAAGTGTAGGTTATTTATACAAAGGAATGCTATTAGCAAAGAAAATTAGTAACCCAGCCACAGCTATATATATGAGCCTGGATGAATGTTAGAATGTTGACCACAAAAAACGTATGACTTTTTCTGTAAAGCTCAAAAGTATGAAAAAAGAAGCAATATAGTGTTTATGGATCCATAAGTCTATGTATATATGATAGATCCGCAAGGAAGGGGAGGTTGGGCAGGGTTGCCTGTGGATTTTTGTACATCACACAAAGATATCCAGCCAGAGGGGGACTGAAGCTAAAATCTAGACCTTTGAAAGCTACTCCCAAGCCTCTTACCCTAGTGTGAGCAATAGATCTCAATTCAGAGGAAGGGGGGCATTTTTCAAGTTTACTCAAAGGCACCGTGTCGGGAGTGGAGGTAACGTACATGGGAATGTCACAGGTTTGGCAGTATTCTGGGTCTAAAGCCAGGTGGTGGTAAATACATAACTGGCTATGTTATTTTTATTTTGTAAGTGAACGTATGAAGAACACATTTTTTTTTTTTTAAGATTTTATTTATTTATTTATTT
>NC_138381.1:26064443-26092545 GCF_054177405.1 Leptonychotes weddellii | reverse complement strand
AGGAGGGTTCCCCTTTCTCCGCATCCCCGCCAACATCTGTCGTTTCCTGACTTGTAAATTCTAGCCATTCTGATTGGTGTGAGGTGGTATCTCATTGAGGTTTTGATTTGGATTTCCCTGATGCTGAGCGATATTGAGCACTTTTTCATGTGTCTGTTGGCCATTTGGATGTCTTCTTTGGAAAAATGTCTGTTCATGTTGAAGAACACATTTTTAAAATGTACATAGACATACATATATACAGCATACATGGATAATCACACATATAATGTGTCCAGTTCAAATTTGCATACTGTATAGAATATATGCATTACTGTATGTGTGTATGCTTTATATCTATGAGGTGTGACGTATCTTACAGTTTTAAAAATTTGTATAAAGTGTGTGACATTAAGTTTTCTTAACATGGTTATTTCATTAACTACTTAAAAAAGGAGTGAGGAATGAATTTCCTATGACCACGACTGTTCGTCTTGGGGAAATAGTGTATATTTTATATTACATACTTCTATCACACATGTAACTTTGCCAAATGGTTTGACTTGATCTTTGTCAGGAAAATGTCTTTTCCCAACTTTAAGAAATCAAAACTCAACCGGCCCATAGGGAACTTCGAATGAGGTTATCCCAAAATCCCAATACAGAAGTTAGGTTCTGTTAAACATCAAGTAGCTACCAGTTAGTCCTTGTTAGTCTCCCCCCCGCCCAAATATAAAATACTCACAAGGCTGCAGAGAATGGCATCTTTAAATAAAGCCTAATGGCCAAGAACGATGTTTACCTGGAAGATGAAAAGCCTTCTCAAAACAACCTCTCAGAGAATTCCCGAAACTAGAATCTGCTCCCACTGGCCCAGATTGTCAGTAAAACAGGGCCCTCGGTATACAACATGCTCAGAACTTGTGGAGAACAGGAACTGCCTGTATGGAGTGCAGGGGCCTTCACTTCCCTCCGGGGCTTCATTCGGCGCTCTGGTCACCTCTGGGAAGTGTCTCTGGGCCATGTCAGCGCCAAAGTGAAAAAGAGAAGCACCACTGCCTGCCTCTACCTTCACTGCACCGGGCCCTGATAGGTCTACCCGTGAGGACCTGTCACAAGGGCTTTCACATACGTCTTCCCATTCGAGCTTCTCAGCACTGCTGTGCGGAAGGGCTTGAACAGCGGAGGTCAGCATTTCTGCTGCCTACAGCGGAGCACCTCAAGTCCTGAGATGTGAAGTGACTCTTGTAAGGTCAAGTAGGGCAGGTCTTCTGGCCCCTCCTTCAATAGTCTTCCTTTTCTGGGTGCCTGGGTGGCTCAGTCGGTTAAGCACGTGACTCTTGGTTTCAGCTCAGGTCATGATCTCAGGGTCGTGAGATGGAGCCCCGCGTTGGCCAAGCTCCATGCTTGGTGGGCAGTCTGCTTGAGATTCTCTCCCTCTGTCCCTCCCCCCTCCTCTCTTTCTCTGTCAAATAAATAAATAAATAAATCTTTTAAAAAATATATTCCTTTTCATTCCAAGGAGGACTGGTTAAGGCAGAAGCAAAGGAGGAGAGGGAAAGGGGGAAAAGATTAGGGGCTGGTGGAAGAAAGGGGCAGAGGGGAATGGCAAAGTAGGTAGAAACTCCCAGGCAGATGCAGCGACAGGAAGCAGGGGTGGGTCTCAGCCAAAGGCTGAACCCCAGCATGTTTCCTTCCAGCCTGGCACTCTCCAGCGGGGAGCAGATTATAATGAGGGTCAGCATTTGTCCTAAGAAAAGTGGTGTCTTCGAGGATGAGCAGGCCCGCTGGAGTGTGTTTGGGACTGAGAGTTGAAATTTAGGTCTCTGTATTCCAAGGCCTTATCTTTGTTCTCAGCAAGCCCCATCAGGCCAGCAGCATCTGCCACTGGGATACAGGCTGATCATCCAGCTCCCCAGAATAGGCATCCCTAGTACCCCATGGGTGTCACTCACAGTCAGTCACCAGGACATTATGATGGGCTTAGGTGTTCCCAGAAGCCTACCATCTCAGGACCCCACTCTCCAACAAGCACACACACCTTCCACTTGCAATAAACAGAGGCCTTATGCTTGGTCTCTTTGCCAGTTGGCTCCCAGCTCTAATCCTTAAGCACTGCAACCCATTGCCAATGTGATGCTGAGTATTCCAGTGTAACTTTTTTGCAAAGTTCTAGCCAAACCCTGGCAAGATGCAGTTGAAGAGAAGAAAAAACAGTCTCCTCTCAGGTGGAGGTCACTATGCAATGGTACAATTCTTGGAATCAGAAGATTGAGTTTTTTAAACTAACGATTTGATCTCTGTTGCCTTCGTGTAAATTGGAAATGGATACCATATCTTTAATGCTAATTAGGCATTGCATTACTTAGTCTTCCAGGCCTCATGTAAATAACAATTAGCAATAATGTAGCAGTTGTGCATGCTGGCATCTTCTAATCCATACCATTGTATACCATTCCAAATTCCTTTGCATTAATTAGGATCATAAGCCAATCAGTACTAATTAGGAAGAAAATAAGTATAATAATAAATGCAACGAAATTAGTGATTTGTATCTGGTCGGTACTTCCTTCCCTCTGCAGTTCATCAAATAGTCTTAATGCGTAGGAACTTCTTGTAATTGAAACTAATTATGAGGTTTCCCCTGCTACTTTGAGCCTCATGTTCAAATCCCACAAAGCTCATTAAATAAGTAACAAAACTGGAATCTTTAACACATATTGTAACTTGGATCGTGTTAATTAGCACCGCACGCAAAAGGCAACGAGAGGCCGTTTAGCAGCCCCTGCTCTCGTTGAAGGGAAGGGAGATTGGGATCTTTACAGTTCTGCAGGGCTTTGAAGAAGCCCAGCCGGTGGTAGGTGGGCACTGTGGTGAGGGAGTTTGTGTGGTATTTCAGGGGCAGAGAGGGGACATGGAATCCGAGGCTACGCTCTGCCTTCACTGGGGGCATTTCCAGCAGCACCAGCGTCCAAGGAAAATACATGAGTGGGGTTGGTGGCCCAGTTACAGGGGAGTCTAATTACTCCAGCAGCTTGCCTCAGTCTTGACTACCCTGTGGCTACCTCTCCCTCACTTTGGGCCAGTTATAGAGCTTTTCCCTTCAAGGTTGAGTGGTGAACATGAAGGACCCCAGAGAATTCACTTGCCCTGCACAGACTGAAATTGTATACACATAAACCCATGTGTCTGTTTCTAGTCAAACATATGTACCATTCAGTAGACATATTGACTGTATTCACAGCTTCCAGCGCTGATCTAAGCGACTGCCGTTCCTTTTCCATATACAGCTAGATCTGTAGATAGCTCTCTAGGCCTCACTGGAAAGATGCTTAGACATACACTCACCCCCCAGGGTATCTCTCGCCCTCTCCTCCATGCTGTGAGCAATCTGCAGTCAAGCACCAGGGACAATGCTGTGAGGGTTGGACACAGGGACGTCGGTTATGATGTACCCACCTGCAGTACTAAATGCCATCACAGTATTACTTATTGCTGTT
The DNA here is from genome assembly GCF_054177405.1 of Leptonychotes weddellii. Taxonomy (NCBI): domain Eukaryota; kingdom Metazoa; phylum Chordata; class Mammalia; order Carnivora; family Phocidae; genus Leptonychotes; species Leptonychotes weddellii. The sequence continues at coordinate 26,089,066 of NC_138381.1, read as the reverse complement.
TTACGAGAAGGAGTTCCAAAATAATCCTAAAAGAAAACACTTATTACTCTACAACTGGGATTTCTCAAGCTTGATGGCTTGATGAGAAAAAAGACAGGACAGATTTCCAGGTACCCAGTGGAAACAGGGCTAATGATGTCTTAAGCTGTTAACGTTTACGTTATTTATTTAGGGATAGAATCTTCTGGTCCTTATGTAATAAACAGTTAATAATCCTGAGCATCCATCTAGCCTCAACTAGAGTGTTACTCCTAAATAAAGCTGCTCCTACTATTTATTCTAGCTCATAAAAAGCATTCCTTTAAAAAAAAAACAATTTATTTAGCTGTCATTAACAATAAGACCTACTTATGCATGGTTCCAAGTTGTTTGATGAGAATCTTACAGGCAAGTTTGGTCTCCCTAACCGGACTAGTAATTATTCAAAAGTAGGAGTCTTCAGGTGTCATCCTGCTTTTGGGACCCGTAGTGACTAACCCAGGCTGAGAACCAAAAGTTTGCAGTTAGTTCTGATTCATTGATTAAGTGAGCATTATTTAAAAGAGCATTCAGAATACAGCATAAGAATGACACTTTGAAAGTACAAAAATATCATTTTAATTATTATTATATTCTCAGGATTTTAAGTGTTTTGTATTATGAGTGGGTGGGAATGTGAGAAGTCTGCAGCCTTGATATTATCTACTAAATGATAGCTGGAAAGAACTCTGGGACATGTGCTGTGTATATCTAAATGACTTGAATTTTATCTGACATTAATGGGTTATGAATGTAAGGCTTTGTCTATACTTAAGCACAATGGGGTAGAAAGTTAGAACGCCCTAACTCCTGACGAACCTCCTACCAATGCTCCAAAGCAAAGGGGAAAATAATAGTTACGAGTTTGCCTGCCCTGCTAAAATTAGCTGACCTGGTTAATCCGTTTCAGTGTTTGATTCAAATGGTCTGTGTATGCACAGCCCCCAACATGACACACAAGTATTTTTGAGGACATAATTCTACAGCATGAAATGCTGAATAACTGACAATGGAACTAATAAGGGAATAGTTAGACCCTGCCACTAGAAGCTTACAGTCTACAAGTTTTCTTATCAAGAGTTTGTGACTGATCACAGTGAAATTAAATATAGCTGAGTTACAGTGTTTAACCAAGAGAGAAAAAAAGCAAAACACAAAAGGCTTGTTAGTCTTTCTTTACTTAACCAGAAATTACAGTTGCCAATATTCTCTTGTCCATAGTCCAATGTTACATTGTATCACAGTGCTGTGTTGGCGTGCCTGCCTCCCCTACCAGCATTGGATTCTGACTTCCTTGCTGACGCAAAGGCCAACAATGGGTCTCAGATGGTGTTTACACAACAGGGATCCGATTTGGTATAAGGATGCCTAGACTGGCTTCTGAGACAAAACTGCCGTCCCCGGTCGAGGATGAAACAGGAGGCTGGTCTTGGTTATTAGGGAACCAGTGCAGACATTGGACTCGGACAGAGAAGTGCACACTTGGGTCAGTAGAATCAAGTCAGCAGGCAGAGGAAAAGGCACAAGGGAAAAGCAGGAGGCAGGGATGAGAACCGGGCCCAGGGGCAAAGCAGGGGCTGCAGTAAGCAGCCAAGATGCCGATGCCGGGCACCCCGTGTGTCACCCAGAGGTTTTCCGGGTGCTCCTAACCGAAACCAGAGCAAGGATTGGAGGAGGTGGGGAAAGGGGGAATGGGATAGATTGGAGACTAGGTAGAGCCCCGTGGATCATTACAAAGCTCCCCCCCAAATCATGTTTAAAATGTATCTGTCTAAATCTTACTAAATACAATTTTAAAATTAATACACCTGTACGCCTTAGGCTTTGTAAGAACATCGCTCAGAGTTCTACAACAAAAATCATCTTACGATTTTTCTCATTGAAAAAAAAAAAAAGAAAAGAAAAGGCAGAGGAGTTGTCTAGGAATATAATAAAGACCTAAAGCAGTCACTAAGATGCTGCTAAAAATCTATATAACTAGACCCAGGGTGCACCACTGAAACTGCCCGAAACAGACATGCGCACACACACCCCTCAGATACTTTACACTGGACAGAGTGCAGACTTTACATTTTTATCCGCTTAAAGGTGGTGCTAAGTTCCAAAGACAGCGTGAGCAACAGAGGTGAGGTCAGGAGGTACTGAAGGACCCAACAGAGCGCAGCTGCAACAGCACAGATTGTGAGTCCTTTGCAATAACAGGCTGCTTCTTTAGTATGAGTTCATTTGTTCCTTCATTCCCTCATTCCACATCTGCTGAGCCCTTCCTCTGAATCCAACATGACACTAAATACTCGAGCTGCAGAGGCAGCAGTGTAGTGTAGGGAATCACTGCATGAATTTGGGATCAGACTGACTTGGGTTCGAGTCATAGCTCTTCAACTTACTGTGTAAGACGTTTCTGGCAAGTTGCATAACCCCCAAACCCTGGTTTCCTCATCTGCAAAATGAGGATTATATTAATATAATTTCTGCTTCACTGGGCCTTGGGAGGATTAAATCCAATGATGCCTGAAAGACTGGGTAGGCCAGTGCATGATATGAAGGAGGTGCACAGGAACTGTTGGTTGTTTTTGTTGTTGCTTTTAAAAACTCTCTACTCTGACTAGAAAGCGGAGAGAGGCAAATGCTCGCTCACAGGAAGAGTTCTCCAGCAGTCGGAGCTGGCCACACAGGATGGACCACTTGATTAGGTGGGGGGGCCTCTCATTTAATCCCTGCCTGCGTTCAAGCAGAGCTTGGATTTCCCATCTGTTGGGGATGTGGTAGAAGGGACCCCTGTCTGAGGAGGAGGCTGGGACAGATATGCTTTACAGGCTTTTCCAACTCTGCCCTCCCCATCCCGTCATTCTCCAAGGGAACCGCACTGGGAGAGGAAGCAACATTTCTGATTGCACCCTGTATGCTGGCCCACCGCTGGTTACTTTAGAGTTGTGTTCTGATTTGAGCCTTGCAAAACGCCTGCAATGAAGATCTTGCTACTCTTCTTTTGCCTTAGGGAAACTGAGGCTCAGGAGAGCCTGGTAACATGCCCAAGATGGTGCAACCAGGGCAAGGTAGAAAAGACATTAGATCCCAGATCCATGCTCTTTCACTGCACTACACTCACTCTGAGTTAACTTGTTCGGAGAATACTCAGGAAAGTTGTAAAAGACAGTGAATTCAGAGTGGGATTTTATCCCCACAGAGTTAGAGGGTGAGGCTCCTCCTTGCATCTCTAGATCCTGTGCATCATCCAAAGCCCCTGAATCAAAAAAAAAACAAAAAAAAACACAACTTGCCTAAAAATACTTCAAATCCAACAAGTCTGAAAAACTCCCTTAGAAAATCCTCACTTCCGCACATTGATCTCTTTTTGAAAAAACAAAGCCACTCCATCATCTACCTACACTGATGAAAGACAGTCCAAAACCGAGCATTCCAGAAATTCACTCTAGAATCCCATCTGTCAGATCTGGGATCAGAACATGGCAAGAGGTGGAAAGGGTGGTGGAGGCTGAGGGTTGGGGAGATTTTTTTTTTTTTTTCTTTTTGTCAAGAGAAACAGATTACATTCTTGAATCCTTTGCCATGTTATAAACAAGACTAAGCACACAGCATTCCTTCCGAAGCACATGGCCCTGTTTTTAAAACACCGGTCTGGTCTCCCCTGGAATTTAGTGTTTGTCTCAATACTGTTCTTCCTATCCCTTGGGATTTATTATAATTCGGTTCTATTAATGGCAGCCAGGAATGGAACAGCTCTTTTATTCATCCCCTCTTCCCTCATCTCTCTTTCCACACCCTCTATCTTTTATAATTGTGTTTGTAAGCCTATAAACGTTTCCAAGAGCACTGCCAAATTTTAAGTGCTGCTTGTTATTACGTTGTGTGGGTGGTTTTACCCTCGTACCTGGATCCTCCGGGTTTTGCTGGCATGTTGTGGCTCCTTCTCCAAAGCACTCAGACCTCAGCGAGGACCTCACCCGAGCAGATACTACTGATCTTTTCTTTTCCTTCTTTTCACCTTTTCAGGCCAGTTGTCAGGGATCGGTTGGAAATGTGATCCTCAAACTTGGCCCAAGACCAGAACAGCGGGGTCCTTAATTCTCACTACTTCTTTGGAGACTGGAAGTTCAGGACTTGGGTTGTTGGGGTGCGTGGGATGAGTACTTTAGTATATGTGAAGTATTAGTATTAAGTAATTAGATTAATCCATTTTAAGAAATATACTGATATATATGGAGCCAATTGACGAGCTCTTTGTCTCAAGAGAATACATCCCTTTCCACAAAGCTGCCATTGGTCAAAGAATTTTTGGAATACTTCTGGAATTCCTTTGCATTTTCTTTTACATGTTCTCAGTCAGGGAAAACCTTTATCCTCTGTGCACAGCACTAGTGAATCAGTGTATTTTTTAATTCCCAATTTGTGATTATTACAGGATCCTGAGACTGACTTTGTTGGTTGGCTCACAGTCTGGTTCGAATGGTTCCAAACTTGGAGCAACAAGTGAACAATGACAGTATCATTGGGGTGCATTATTTGCTTTCCATGATGACTCCCTTTCATTACAACTCATCTATGTTCAAGGAGCATGGCAGTCTTTGCAACCCAGCACCATCATGAGCCCACTACATGGGCAGTGTCTGCCCTGGGCACAGCTTCAGAACAGCTGCTTCCCCCTGTAAACACGTGAGGAAGACCACCTACATCCTCACGTGAATCCACCAAAGACCCTGCTTGCCCTTCCACATCAGATGCCTGAGGAATAGCAATGTCATGAAAAATAGAACAGTAATAATCTGAAAGTCACAGCGTGTTTTTTTTTTAATCTTTTTAAAAGATTTAGTTGCACAAGGACTCAAAATGTCTGTTGACAGTGAGAGTTTCGTGTAATGGCTCTCTTTTAAAATTCAGGAGAGGTGACCTTTCTTAAAGTTAATGCTCTATGATTTGGGTTTGGAGAGTCTTTGGGAAAGAGTATATCCCACTAGAACAATGGTTCTCCCCTTGGGATGATTTTGTCCCCCAGAAGACATTTGGCAATGTCTGGAAACTTTTTTTTTTTTTTTTTTTTTATTGTTACACGGTGGGTAGGGTTTCAACTGACATCTACTGATTAGAGCCCAGGGACACTGCTCAATACCCTGTAAGACACAGGACTACCTATCTCCCTTCACAAAAAAGGGGGGAATAAAAGAATTATTTGACTCAAATATCAAGAGTGCTGAAGTTGAGAAACCTACACTAGAACAAGTTTCACCTGGTGGATCAAAGAAGCATATGGCATAAGTGTGAAGATAGTCCTGGCAAAATACCATGAACACCCTCTCCTTCTTTGAGCAAGATTTAGCACAGGGGCCAATTACTGTGGCTCTCTTCCATTCATACAATGAAAATCAGGATGTTCCAAGTAGATGTTGCCCTCGGCGTTCTGAATTCATCTTCTCTGCCCCTGTGTTTGGTGTGGACATCACCCTCGTTTAAACGTGGGCATGGCACATCCTATTCCGTGCACTGTGCGGAAGACACAGGACATCTCTGCTACCCGTGCTTTTGTAATCTCCACCTTCGATCGTGTAACCAGGAGCCTGTTACAGAATCAAAGAATATTTGAGCTGAAAAATATCTTCTGGTTTTCTTACCTGTGAGAAAACAGAAATCTCGAGAATTCAGCCAACTCTTGGGGTAGATAGAAACTGAGCCAAGATGAGAATCAGGTCTCCTGAGGTCCAACCTGGGGCTTATCTCACCACCTTATTTTTTTACCACACTCCCTTTTTGTAGGCATAAGGAGCAGCAGCCCCAGGTCAGTTGTACCCAGCTTGTAACAGATTTCTTTACATGCCCAGGCGGTGAAATCATGGGCTCCACTCAAGGGTGAGAACATATTTCTCTCTGCTGCTGGACCCTGCCGAGTCTCTGGACTGTAAAGCTCAATTCCCTGACTTTTCTGCCGAGATTTAGAGAATGGTTTTCTTTCTTCAGCTCGCTCCTCGTGTCATTTTTAAAACATCATTAATTGATAGCAGGATGATCCTGATAAGCTTCTCCATCATTATAGCCAGGGAACATATCAGGAATATAACTGATGTAGGACTAAGGAATTTGATGGATTGTGATTGCTATTTTAAAGGTAAATGAGTAGAAGCCTGGTGATCTGCAAAGTATTGTAAGGGTTTTGCCACAACATCTCAGTAAAGGAATGAAACCTAATGTTGTGACAAGACAGACACCAACCACCATCACTACACAATGAAAAATTTTATAATAAGGGCGTACAACCTCAGGATACTAACTACATTTTTTTCTTTGAAATTCACCAAAACTAAAGTCTTGATGGTCAACCCTTTTAAAATCCCCCAAATTGAGGTGCTTGTCAAAACATTCTCAGGTTTACCTTCAAGTAAGTGAAAGGAAGCATAGTAGTGGTATTTCTGATGGGAACACTGAGCAGAAGAACCTTCAGCCCACCCGCCAAAGGATGAGTCTGGTTTAAGAGGAGGCCTCTAATAGAGTTCCGGTTTATAGGGTCAATAGACTCTTAAAATTGAGAAAGAACTCCTAGGCCACCCAGACCAGCTCCCAGAAAATGCACACTGGATCTGGGCTAAGGACTTTATATAAAAGAGGAGTCTGAAATAAAATTCAGGGAAAGGGATGCAAATACCCTAAACATGGTTGGAGGGGACAGAATGCCAAACCCCTTGTAGACTCACCAACAGGGAATACGCTTAAAAATCTATTCAGAGCCTGACTCAAGCTCTCCCTCCCCTGTGAAGTTTTAAAAACTCTCCTAACCAGAATATCCCCCCTTCTGCTCAGCACCCCTAATTAATATATATCTGTTCCTACTGCCTTGCCCTTCAGTTGTTCTTTGTCGTTGTGTTGAGTCTCTGCCGCTACATTAGTTCGCCCACACTGTCATAACAGGGCACCACAACCCGGTGGCTTAAACAAGAGGAATGTCCTGTCTCATGGTTCTGGAAGATACACATCCAAGACCAAGGTGTTGGCAGGATTGGTGCCTTCTGAGGGCAAAAAGGGAGAATCTGTTCCATGGCTCTCCTTGCTTCTGGTGGCTTCCTGGCAAACTCTTACACTCCTTTCACCCCAGGATCTGCCTTCATGTTCATACGGCATTCTCCCCGTGTGTATCTGTGTCCAAGTTTCTCCTTTTCATATGGACTTCAGTCATACCAGATTTAGAGTCCACCCTAATGGCCTTATTTTAACTTAGTCACCTCTGTGTAGACTCTGTCTTCAAGTAAGGTCACATTCTGAGGCACTGGGGTTAGTTAGGACTTCAGCATGTCTTTTGCTGAGAGGAACACAATTCAATCCATAATAGGTCTTGAGGACAGGAATTATCTTGTATTCGTGTGGCTCTGTTACACCAGACTAACCGTGCAGCACATAGCAAATTTGTTGGTTAATCAGAGATGCAGTGTGAGTCATGAATACATGGTCTGTCCAAAGGATGAGCAGAGGGGTGCTTTGTGGAAGAAAATAATTTTAAAACTTTCACGACAATATGCCCTACTTCCACCAGTTATATACCGCCTCACTTATAAAGTGCAAAGTTGAGAAAACTCTGTGACTTAACTGTGCCATTAGTAGAAGAGCTAGCATTCCATCCTCAGCCACCTCATTCCTGAGTCTACACCTGTCTTGCTCCACATTATCTTTTCTGGAATCTATTTCTAGTTCCAGCTGACCCCGGTCAATGGATCACATTTGTGTTGTGCAGTTGTTGTTATCTCTGTAATTTGTCCTATATAGTACATACTACATTAGGTGAGTTTTCTTTTCCATTTGTCTTCTTCTGCCTTCCTCTAAATATGCTTACTCAAAAACAATACTCATTTTAAAGGCTGATTGATGAGATGAGAAAAAAAAAGATGTCCAATAATGCTTAAAATTCCACTTTGATTATTCTTCTCCTGTTTAAGAACTTAAATCGACTCCAGAGAGTCTAACAGACAAAGTCTACATTCCTTAGCTTGAACATCAAGAGGATGTTTCTGTGCTCCTTTCCAGCCATCTTCCCTTATGTCCTTATAAAAATCCTTTGCATCAGGACATGGTGTCCTGATCTTTCCCATCTAGTCTTTCCCACCTCACAGGTATGAATTTTTTCAATTTTCCATGTTTCCATTATTATTTATTCAGATATTTAACTTGGAGATATGATCATTAAAGACACTCAAAAATGAGGAATTTTGTCTTCTAAGTTAAGTTGGTTGGCCATGAAGTCTTTATTAAGGCCAAACCACTGCTTGAATCCAACATGACCCAGTAGACTTTGAAGCTATTTTGAGGATTCGAAAGGCATCCAGGGTGAACCGTGGCTGGACCTCCTAAAATCAGAGCAAATTGTCAACTCAGGGCTCAAAAATCCTGAAAGGCAAGTATTTGCCCAGATTCTCTCTAGGAAGGATCCAAAAATCTGTCCAAAGTTTCCTGAGAGCATTTCAGGGGCTCCTTCAGAGCTCCTAAGTTACCAGAACTCCACATTGTCCCAACTGGTCCTTGAAACTCCTCACGAATTCATGAGAAACCCACCGTTCTTCATTTGTGTAAGCAAGAAGGCTCAGGAAATGCTCAGGGTAGCTCTCTGGGCATCAGTATTTGATTGTGTTATATTTTTTCCCCCTTTTTCTTGTGGTTTGAGCAACATAAACCAAATTCTATCTCGTCCCTAGTTTTCTTCATTAACCTCCTGGGTGTTGAGTAGGTTAAAAGTTAAACTGAGGCTTACTAATTTTTCAAGAGTTTATTTGAGCAAAAATCAATTCAAATTGAGCAGTACCAAACCAGAGGTGGTTAGGAGCACTCCACCAATAGGATCTTGGGAAAGACTTTTATACAGAAGAAACAGAAGCAAAGAAAGGAAATTATTTGATTGGCTCTAGCTTAAGGGGTTACCTTATTTGGGAAAGCCTAGTTGGCTGTTTGTGATTGGTTGTCCTTAGGTTTTGGTTTCTTCTTCACCTTGAGGCATTTTAGGGTTAGGTTTTGGTTTGCTTACATAGGCTACTAAGGCATTAAAGCCACCTCAGTCTAGTGGCCTCATTGTTTAATTACTTTAATAATTACATAGGTGTAAAGTCTCAGTGATAACTCACAGAGATCCTGATGAGTCTAGCCTGAAGCCAGTCCTAAAATGATGTGTATGTAGCCTTGATCAGGGACCAGGGATGTTCATCAGGGGTCTGAGGGAAATTTTTCCTCAAGTGTTTGCTTCCCCCCCCCCGCCCCCCCCCATCCACCTATCAGGATTAAATCCAGATGTACTTCCCGGAAGGGCAGCCCAGAATCTGCTGTCAGGAAGGGTGATGATGCTGAAGATCAATCACACCCTGTTTCTCTCCCAAAGACCACCTTGAGGAGGTTCAAAGAGCACAGACTTTGGAGTTTGACTGACCAGACTTGGGCTCCAAATGTTGACTAGCTCTGACCTCAGGCAGAATATTTGAAATAGCTAAGCCTCCATGTCCTCCTCAGAAAATCGAGGAAGATAATGCACACCTCAAGATATGAAAGGGGGAGCAAACATAAATCCCCCAACTCCCGGTTCTCTGTCTTCCAGCAAGGGCAAGGTTCTGACTGCCCTATAAGCCAGAAACAGCAGCCCCCGATCCTTGAGTGGGTCAGCCAGGTGTGGAGGAGGAGGGCAGGCCCGCCTCCCCTCTTCACTGTCCACGTCGGGCTTGGGGCTCGTCCACGGCCACGGCAGCTCCGATCGCAGAGGGGGAAAGGCGAGAGGCCGCACGACCGCCAGCGGCCCCTCGGCTGTGGGGCGGGAGGTGCCGCCTGCCTCCAGAGCCCGCGCCCGCCGATGAGAAACGGGGAGCGTTTGCCACCTTGCACCGTGGTGGCAGCGCTCCTTTTAATGAGGGCTCCTCAGAAGTCGTGTTCTCAGGAGGGAGGACGCGGGCAGAGCTGTGTTTCCTCGCAGCCGCCAGCCATACCTACAGGGCGCCAGGAGGAGTTTCGCTCTCCACACTGGGCCCCGCAGCCAACCTCACAAAATGCTTTTTGGTGTTTGCCAGCGGGGAGGCTCGGTGTGCAGCTGCAGCAGCAGGTGCTCGCTGCCGGGATCCCCGTGGCAACCCAGGTGTGTGCCAGGTTAGCGGTTCTGCCTCGGAGAAACGGCCTCCGTCTCCGAGGCGTGTGGCCCGCAGCACGGACTGGAGTTGTGTCCCCCCACGGTGGGAAGACAATGATTGTGCTGGCTTTTATGGGGCATAATGTAACCTCAGTGGATGGCTCAGTGGTAGCGGTGGTTTTTAGAGGGTATGGAAGATTGCAACACGCTTGTTGCTGTCTCTTGTTTGAGGGATTTGGGGTTTCTGTTGCCATGATTTCGTGCCATTCATTATTATTCACGGGTCTGCTCAGGCCCTTGGCTAATATGTTTATGACTCCAGGAGGGCTTTGCTTCCAGCCACGTGCTAATTCAAGTTTCTGTTTATAGGTTTTGCAGAAATGTTCACATCCGGGATCTTATGTGGGGCTCTCTAGGAAATCATGAGCGAGATGGATTAGGGATGGCTAACCTGGTCTGTCTGATGTGGAAACTGAGGCCCAGAGAGTCACTCGCCCGGTTGTATGCCCCGTGTGACGGAGCCGGGACCCCCACTCAGGTCTTCTGAGGCTCCGTGCTGCATCCTTTCCAGCCGGCCTGCTGCTCTGGCCTCCTGCTGGCCCCTGTGTTTCTGTTTCCAGTTGCCAGTGAACTGTTTAATCACATGTCTTTTCCTCCGATCGGTTGTGGTCTTTCCTTTGGTACACAGATCAATGCCTGTTAACCACACTCACCGGCCTCCGAGGCTCTGTTCCTGAGCACAGCGGGAGGAGGAGGAAACGGCAGATGCCGAGTTATAAAGGCATCTTGTCCCCTTCACCATGCCCGTCTTCTCCGTGGGCTTCCCTCCCTACCCACAGGCCCCCATCTCCCTGCTTCCAGCGACTTGTTTGCTCATGACTTGCTGTACCTCCTGGAGATGCAGGCTAAGTGGGGGCATCAAGGGAGGCTTAACCTGGGCCCCAGAGCACTCTGGTTGAAGATTGTCTGGTGCTCTTGTTCCCAGCATATTGGTAAATTCACATCCTAGTAGACTGCTCACTTTCACTTCTTCTCAATATGGGAGGAATCCTGGGCCTGGGAAATCCATAAAAGCTGATAATCCCCAAATTACATATGTGTACACACACACACACACACACACACACTTTTTTCTATAACTTTTTAGGAGCTTCCTGTCACTTTTTTCTGTAACTTTTTAGGAGCTTGACAGTGATCTGTGTCAGGACATTTTTTGCCTTAGGCAGATGTTAAAATGTGTTTTCATTCCTTAAACAAATAACTAAGTACACACCGAGGCAGCTCAGAAGTTTATCAAAACATGGTCCTGAGACAGCATGCGTCCCTGATGTTTCTCACGGGCGTCACCAAGAGACCGGTTCCTGGGACTCCTCCCCTCATTCTTAGTTCCCAGTGAACTACTGAAAATAACAACCAGAGCAATAATACTAGCAAACACTAGGTGAGCATTTGTCACATGCCAGACATTATCCTAATTCCAGTGCAAGCATTACTTACTTATTCCTCACGATGACCTGGCAGAGTTGGGTACCACTCACTTTTACAGATGAAAACGGTCCTGGCTGCCGTAGCTGGTGTGGACTCAGGCAAGAATCCAAAGGAAGGCAAAGCTCTAGTTTATGTCATTTCTTTTTTAGCCTTCCTAGCAAGTTGTTCGTTTATTTGTTTTTACCACTTTATTCAGGTATAATGTACATGTAAAAAACTGTACAAATGCAGTGTATACAATTCGCTCTGTTTGGGGATAAATATGTACCATTGAAACCACTGTGATCAGCATAGACTTACTCACCAGCTCCCAAAGTTCCTCCCACCCCCTTCACTGTTATTTTGTTGTTGTTGTTGTTGTTGTTGTTTGTTGTTAGAAGAACACTTAACATAAGGTTTACCTTCTTAGAAAATTTTAGGTATTCAATATAGTAGTGATGGCAAGACTGTAATTTTAAAAGGCAAATGTTAATTTTGTAACTGGATGCTAAAGAATTACATGTGAACTTCATGTGACCAAGTCAAGTCAAACATTCTACTGACATGGATGCTGTGGGGATGCCACAGAAATATGCAGCCCGATTCTAGGGTTAGAGGTCCGATAGTCTGCCGGTGGTAAGCTCTGCACCCATGAAAACATAAATCACAAGTGAGGATTCTCCTTTGGTGGGAACAGGGCTGTGTTGTTAGAGATACGGGGTTCCGGTGTAGAGCAGGGACGTAGGTTGTGACCCTAGTATGCACCATGATGTCAGGTACCTGATAAAGATTTGGTCAGTGGTTAAACCTGTAAACCAGCAAGACCATGTAGACAAGTCTCTCTAGTGGAGGAATACTCACAGCTGCAACTCCAGTTACTCAGAGAGTGAGGGGCACACGTACCATCTTATAGCAGGGACCGCGTTCCCTGCTGATGCACGACAGCAAGACAAGGAAGCGGTGCCCTCGTGGAAATCAGTGCCCTGCTGTCTTCATCCACAAAGTCTTACTTGGAAAAAAATAAAAAGGCTGAACTAAACAGTATGCTCAGTGTCATACTTGATTTATGTACAGGTAACAATCTCTTTCTCTCTCGGGAGCCAGGTAACAAATAGCCTGCTGACCAACAGCTGGTTCGCAGACTGTTCTTTGCTCAGCTCCGTTCTAGGGCCATACCTTTTCGGTCCCGGGGCTTCCCTGAAACGCCTCCTCCCAGGCACAGGTGCCCCTCAGTATGCACCGGCCCTGCGTGTGGCCTCAGAAGCCAGACAGCTAAGGTCTGAGGGCTACCTCTGTCCCGCTGTGTCATCTTGGGCAATCCGTTATTCCCTGGAGACCACAGATGGTGATTGTATGAATTAAAGAAAGTAATCCATGGAAAATGCCTAACATGTAGTAATGGTTTATACCTGTTAGTTCTTGTTGCTGCAGCTGCAGATAATGTTGTTAGAAACACTTGTAAACCTTTTTAAAAAATAAGGCTCCCGGTGAAATAAATATCTTGTTATAAAATAAAAAATAAAGATCCCAGATTATATTAAGGCATCCAGGAATGGTAAGAGAGTGACCTCTTTTTAATTCCCCAGCATAATCCAGGGGAGTTGAGAGATTTAGGGACAAGCATGAATCTTGGTGTGTGAAAATGTACTCAGGATTTGTTTTCATTGGGTTTGGTGAGACACATAGACAGGAAAAAGATTGTCATGAAAGAAGAAGTTTATAGTCACATATCCCTTAGAAATAGGAAGTCCATCATGCCATGTCTGTGGCATGCAGGCCCATCTGTCAGGAAGCACCAGGGGAAAAGACTTTATTGTGGTCTTCATGGGAAGGAACTGTCAAGGTAGGCTAGGAAGATTTGGTATTGGCTGATATGAGTGATTTCAGCAGCGTTCGGTGTGTAGAGATTGCCCCTAGTTGCCTGGTACCTAGCTCTTAGGTGCTCTTAGGGTAGCGGGAGAGTGGCTCAGCCTGTGGACGCTCCATAAAGGGTGTCATTGGAGAATATCAGCTCTGGGACTGATGGGTCTGCGCATGAAAGGCACGCTGTCTGGAAGGTCGTTTGTTGTTTCTAGGAATTAGCCAACCCTGGGAGAGGCAGTCTCTCCAGGATCAGTAAGTCCCCAAATGTCAAAGCATCATAAAACACAGAAAATAAAAAACATGATTAATACAAGTGGCATTGCAATCCCGGATAGTAGCGGTAGGGTTGGTGTTTACAAAAGGCATGACCATAGCTTCTGTCGAGCTCACAACCAACTCAGACAGCTTGTGGTTTAAAGAATACCAGGGCCATCTCTGTGGTAGGGAGTAGGTGCCCCGACCCCACTACCATTTCCAGGGGTCAAGATGGCTTGGGAAGCCCCAAGAGCTCACTTCTTTGGGCTTCAACCCTACCTACCTGTTTTACCTTTGATAAGTCATTTCATGAGGGGTTCTATGAAAATCTGGTTGCCTCCGCCCAATGGGTGTCTGAAGAGATTTGTTCCTAGAGCTGGATCCACTGAGGCACAACTCATTAGGACAGTATCTGATTAGGAGTAAGTCACTCGATGCACATGCCCTGGTGCCAGGCAGTAGGGCATCCCCAGTCATGATGTGTAGTCCGAAGGTGTAATGGTTGTCGTTGACAGACCACTCACCCACCAGGTTTCTTCCTGCTCTGTTTTTAAATTTGCTTTCAGAAAAAGGCATGTGGTGTCCAAGACACTTGGGAATACACAGATGTGTTTAAACAACCTGGTTTCCTCTCAGGTTCTGCCTTAATTCAATAATCCATTCATTCTTTCATTCAACAAGCAAATGATGTTTGGCAGAATTTTTTTTCTTTTTTTCCCGAATTCCCAGGCAGCATAGCAGAATGAGTCACGGAGCTTTGGGACTCCAATTCTCCAAAGTGGGCGGGGCACGGAAAGCCAGTGTCTGCTTGTACTCTCAGCAGCCAGAATGTAGGCTGAGCGAGTTAGTGAATACAGACTGTAGCCATCTATTAAGCAACCACTGGACTTCATACAGTCCCTGGCAAGGCGGTAGAGATTTAAAGGCTCAAAGGAGTCCGTTTCATTCCTATGTCACCCTGTGAGTTCTGGTCGGCTTCACTGGCCACTGCCTTCCCCTCACACTGACCTACCATTCTGCACCGAAAGAGCAAAGGAGGAGGATGTGCTGATGAATCAGGGCACATCCGCCACACCATGGGAAAAGTAATTCAGGGTATGTCCTCCTGCTCTTGGCTCAGGACGGCACCTTTCAGTTTAAGCCCAACCAAGCAAAGGCATGGTTGATATAGATAGGAATAAATTAATAAATAATGCTCTTATTTAGCTGGCAAAGTTGGTTTAGCTTCCTATTACCATCTGGTCTAGTAGCTACTTATTGAATTTTCTCCTTGCACACACTCAGGAAAACAAAACATAAAGGGAACTCAGTGTTTAGTTCTTAAGAGGGTCAAGTATCCAAGAAACCGGGATTGTTTGGCACTGTTCGGTGGTTGAGTCTTTGAAGCCAGCTTGCATGCATTCAGATTCTGACCCTGCCCACCTGCTAGTTGTGCTAGTAACAGAGGGTGAATTGCTTACTCCTTCTGGGTCTCAGTTTCCTCTTCTGTGAAATGGGAATAAATATAATATCCCTTCCACATAGGTTTGTTGTAAATATGAAATGAATGAATGCATGTAAAGGTCTTGGAGAGTATTCTAGTAATAGTGCATGTGCAATTGAAGTATGTGCTATTATTATTACTAGCACAGTTGGGAGATAAAGAGCTTCAGAAACTGGAATGCGTGCTTTAAACAACTAGGGGTGAGCCTTCTCTGGCCTCTCTGCCTTGGCATCAAGGGTTCCCTGATCAGTGCCCAAGCATTCTAGAGCATGGTGAGGAAGCATCTGGAAGCTGAATCACCTCCCTGCAGGTTTTCCTGGATTCAAGGCACAGAGAGTGAGTGGAAAGGAATGGCTCAGAACCTGGCCAGACCAGAAGGGAAGGAGCTGCATGGTGCGGGCATTAAAGTGCTTGACTAAGATGAATTTCTCAAGGGTCATTTCCACTGTCTTGAGGGTCTGAGCCAGACAGGGTGTTAAAGTGGGAGTATCAGGTCATCTCACATTTTGGCCCAGTTCGGAACCCTGGCCCCTCTCCCAGCTGTGTATATTAGAAGCTGATGCCTGGGTCTTGAACTGCCTTTACCACGGTCACCCTGAGACCTTTACCTAAGAACCTACCCTTACATGGTGTTAAGAAGAACTCTTGCCTTTCCCAGGGCCTTAAAATACAGCAGACATATACCTGATTTTCTCTGGGTGATCACAGCATGCCTCCCACCACCCCACCCATGCCCCTGGGCCTGTTAGCATTGTCAGGAATTGTTGGAAGGCTCAGAGGGCTTTTGAAGATATATGAACAACCATGTTTGTGCAAAGTAAGAAAGGAGTATTAGACCACACTTAGACCTGTTCATCTGTACTTACCAGTGCTGCCCACCACCACCGACTACATGTAGAGTGAAAGGCGATGAGGGAGGGAGTCGGTTTGCAAAATTCTGCTTTAGAAACAATCTTGGGTTAAACAGAGAAAAATAGACCGGTGTCTATACATACTTATGCCCATAAATCATCTGTTTAACAGAGAGAACATAAAGAGATTTGACATTTGGTCATGGGAATATTATATTGTTGAGTCAGATGTCTTTATAAGGCATTTTTTTCATTCAGTCCTTATAATTACCATACAAAAGGAATTATTATCATGTATACTTAAGGAACCCGAGACCCACGGTCCGACCCACAGTGTGCACCCACTGGGCAGTTACTCCCTAACACAGACAGTCCCTTGGAGCATTACCGAAAGATATCAAACAACAAAAGAAAATACAGCCCAGGCGTGATGAAGCTGACCGGCTACTTATTTTGCATTGTGGAGGCAGATAATTAGCTTGAGCTCTTGCGGAGCTTCCTATGAACTGGGCTGGTGGGGACGGGGGAGATTTTCCCTTCCATATACTATTTTAGGAAAGCCCAAAATTAAATCTAATTTCTGCAGCTGCCATTCGAAAGCAGGATGGCGGCAGCAGCATCTGGGGGACAACAGAGGCCCACGGAGCAGGGCAGAATATGCCGGGTGCAACTGAGAGCCCCAGGGCAGAGGGCAGAGCCACCTGCCCTAAAGTGGTCCCCAAGGCGGCACGGAGCCTGTGCAGAAAGTGGGAGGAGAGGGTGGCTCCCCAGCCCCCACCCCGCATCTCACAGAGCATCTCGCAGAGTTCCTGGAGCGGGGGGGGGGGAGCCTTCTGTACCTTTGTTCTCTCTCCGCCACGGCTTGTAAGTATTAGCCTGATGTTGTTTACTTCTTCTCCCCATCTCTCCAAGGAATATGATTCACACGTTTTCAGATTTATTTGAACAAAATGCAATAAATATGCTGCTTCAATTTTAACTGCTGGCCTGTAGCCAGGGTTTTTAATGAATCTGGCCTGTGCTACTGAAGTATTCCAGGATCTCCAGGGCTCTGGGCACTGTGAGATTATACACACTGGTGTGCGTGCTCGCGCGCTCTCGTGCGCACACACACGTCCCCACCTCCTATTCCCTGGAGGGCCAGTGACTCACAGTCAACTACAGGTTTTTCAGAGCCTACTCTGGTTAAAATTAGCGGGAGCCTTTATTGTTTAAGGATTCCTTCCTCCCCTTTTCACGGCTGCATGGAAATACCATCTTTTAATTTTTTCTCCTCTGTTGGAATCACTGTACCCACCTCCAAAAGCTGCCATCATGAGCCTCGTCTCTTTTCCTTTGTTTCCTTGCAAATGGTCACTAGACCAGGTCCAGCCTATGAAGACTCCCATATAAAAAGAGCTGGCTCTGGGGGCTTGACGTGGCGCTAAAAGGACTCCGAGTTGATTTTCACCACAACCAGCCATGCTTTTGAGAGGTGGGAGCAAACAGGAAGAGGGACAGCCAAAAACGTAGTCCCAGGCAGGATGCCCTTTTCCAGAAGGACAGGGAGGAGAACGGGAGATGGCTCCAGCAGACAAGAGGCACTCATCTCCTGGACCCCGCCTGCCAGGAAATACCGCCAACAGAGGGTAAAACTGAGGGATCTGCAGAATGGGTCCCACTTGGGGACCCCAGCCTCCTCTCTCTGTAGGAAGATGATCACCAGGACTTCCTTCAGCTTCAAACACCTGAAACTCCAAAGTTTTGTATCATAATGAACACTTACGCCATTATGGGTGGGCATCCAGGAACCCCCTCAGAGGGAGGGGCTTTTTGCAGGGAGGGGTGATTTTAGGCCCTGGGCGTAGTTGCCCACTGGTGACAGAGACAAAGAGGTGGCTCCAAAGACATCGCCTCTTAATATGGTGGCCAGCTGCTGCCTCCTTGCTAAGGACACCATCACCCATTTCTCCTTTCAAAGAATAGACCATAGTCTGATCTCTTCTATTAACACCAGTGACTTTTATTCATGTCAGCAGCCCACGTTGGCTTTTTCTCTCCCAAAGTTACTATCAAAAGTGAATTACAGATTGTTGGGCAGAAATCTGCCCACCTCACTCCATCCCCATCTCATTTAATCACATGCCCTAATGGGACCTCACAGTCATTAGGCAAAATAAGCAAAGAAGCTTGGAAGTCAAGCACCTGCGCAGGCAAATAGCACGAAAGGCCTGGCTGCCTTCGCGCCCGGGGACGAGGAGCAGGGTGCAGGGGTCCAGGCTAGAAGTGCCTCACCAGCAGCGCACAGTGGGGCCGGAGGGAGCCTCCACCTGCTCGTCAGTGCCATGACAGAACCCACTGAGCGATCTTTCCAGCCCCGATCTTCTGTGATTCTGACATCTGGCCTGCAGACTTTGGGTGGTTTTCCCTTAACATCTTCTACCCTCATAGTAGTTGAGAATTAAAGACACTTACAGTTAAACACCCCTTCTCTGTGTTTCACTTTCTGGAAATGGAATAATAAATAGCTCTTACTTCTGCTGTGATTCCTCAAATCATAAAAATTGCATCCTCTTATTTATAATATTCATAGAATTGTAGAATGTTTCTTACGTAGACCGGAGGGGAGAAAAACCACGCCGTCTTGGTTCTACTTCAAGTAGTAGTGTTAGTGGTGTGGTTCTGTGTGTGTCTCTCTCACGCCCCTCACAAGCACAGATGCGGCTCCGGGAAACACGGATTCGTCGGTCACGTGATCTCTTCCTAGCCCTTAGCTGGGTAAACACTGTTAGAAACCTATGAGAGGGGCGCCTGGGTGGCTCAGTCGGTTAAGCGTCTGCCTTCAGCTCAGATCATGATCCCAGGGTCCTGGGATCGAGCCCGGCACCGGGCTCTCCGCTCAGCGGGAGGCCTGCTTCTCCCTCTCCCACTCCCCCTGCTTGTGTTCCCTCTCTCCCTGTCTCTCTCTCTCTGTCAAATAAATAAATAAAATCTTTTTAAAAAATTAAAAAAAAAAAAAAAGAAACCTATGAGAAATATAAGACCACAGACTCTTTTCCCAACTTACTAATTATCTTACTGGGAGGTCAGGATTACTGCGCATAATAATAATGATGATGGTGATGATGTTAACCAGCGTGCCTGTTCAGGAGCCAGGCAGCATGCTAGGTACTTGATGGCTCTGTACTTCCTGCAAGCCTCGGCAATTTCCATAAGGTATCCCGTGTGTATTTCCATTTTACCCACAAGGAATCTAAGGCTTACATTAATTCATTGGCCCAAAACTGAGCCATGATTGAAAATGTATCTGACTGATTCTATGTGTTTGAGAGGTCGTGTAACCAAGGGTTGAAGTGAATGTAAGCAAGGTCGACGGAACCGTGGTTTAGGTGGATTGCTCCCTGCAAGGTCGGGGATATGGAAGTTCTGAGTAGGAAGGTTACCTGCCACTTGAGTTCCTTTTTTTTTTTTTTAAGATTATTTATTTATTTGACAGAGAGAGAACAAGCAGGGGGAGAGAGACAGGCAGAGGGAGAAGCAGGCTCCCGCTGAGCAGAGAGCCCGATGCGGGGCTCGATCCCGGGACCCTGGGATCATGACCTGAGTTGAAGGCAGATGCTTAACCGACTGAGCCATCCAGGCGCCCCATTGAGTTCTTATTGAAAGGTATAAGCAGGAACTAACCCTGGGCAATGGGGAAGAGGCACTGGTCCAAAGGTGAGAAGGAGAATATGGACCCGTAGTAGATGTTAAAAGGAACCCTGGAACACCACTGCTTTGCCACCTGCAATCCTCTTAAGCCACTGGCAAGGCTTTGATGAGCCCGTTGGAGAGAGACAGCGTCCACCTGCCCCAGCCTGGACCCCAGTCGCTCTTTACGCTGGATGTCCTTCAAGCAAATTCCTGGCTTGACAAAGAGCTGCCCCCAGATAACTTTGATTATTTTTAAAACAGTGCTTATAAAAACAAACACATTCCACTTATTATATAACCAAGGCTGGAAAAATAATGTTTTACTGTCAGTTTTATTACTTGGGAAATGTAATAATTTCCAAGGTTTGAGAAATACAGTCCAGGAATTTTTTTTTTTTTTTAACTTTTGTAAAGTCTTGCATTTGCTTTATTGGCCCTTCTTGGCTATTCCATTTGCTTCCTGAATCCTGGTTTTAGCCTCCTTTCTCTTCTTAGGGAAGCTTAATTCTCACGTTGATGTCAAACATAGAAGCTCTTTTTTAGCTCTGAGTTCATGGAGATTTTCCACAGTTGCAGCCTCATGGCACATTCATCCTGAATTTTTTTCAACAAGTTCTATGACTTCTTAATCCAACATTGGGCCATTATCTGCTTGTACCCAGGGCTAGCTAGACAAAATTAAGAAGTAAGCCTTTTGCTGACAAGAGTTCTTTTCTTAAACCTTTGCCTAAAGAAAGCCTCGCACTCTTTCTGTCCCTTTTTTGGAGTCCAAACACTAAAGCATCAATCTATTCCTTATAGCCATGAGGCAGGAAGGCTGTTTAAGGGCATGCACTTGACTGAGAGATTTGGGTTCAAATTCCTGCTAACGTTTAGTTGTTGTGAGACCCTGCGTGTGTTTCTTAACATCTCTGGGCCTCATTTTCCTCACATATAAAACGTGGTTATCTACTTCATAGGGTTGTGGGGAGGTTTAGATTACAAGTGACACATGTAATGAATCTTCAACCAAGGGCAGTTAGTCAGTCCTGAAGTAACCAAAAGGACTTCATTAAAAAGCGGCTTCCCTGTAAGGTGGCTCTAAGGTGTGCCCTCCTGAGTCGTTGTTACCACGAGGCGCCCACAGCCCTGGGTGTGGAACACATGACAGAAGCACCCAGACGAGCCTAGACCTGACTGTGCTTCTCAGGCCTTTTCATGTCCAGCTACTATTGCATTTATTTGGTTTATCTGGTAGAAATGAGAGCTCTGTTGGTTGTCTTCTCACAAATGGAAGTGATTCCCACTGTTGGCTCTCAGCTCTCCCGTTACAATGGCCAGATGATTTCCCTCCCGCTGAAAATCACAGGAAACCCTTCTACTGACCCGAGATGCAGAATCAGGGGGACTTAGAGACCATAAGGAACCCTCAGGACCAAAGCGAGTGGCATGCCCAAAGTCATAGAGCTAAAGATAGTGAGCCTGGGAATCCCACCTCTGAGCCTCTGTGCCCCTCCCCCTCCACACCCTCCAGCTTTCCTGGTGACCTTAAACCCTGCATTGAGCACAGGAAGTCACCCCTGTGGGGAGAGCTCCCGTCCAGCATGGTTCTAAATGAATCGCTGGGCCAGTGTTCAGACTCTTTCTGACAATATCAGTGCAACATGGCTCATTATCTATTGCACGTTCACCCATCAGTGTGGGCTGTTTCTGTGTTAGACTCACCCCCCTGCTTACTATTCCTGTGTCTTCATGCTCAGACTTTCACCTTGTTTGGTTTGCCTTTAGTGAGGGTGATAATCATCAGTGCCCTTTCTCGATTATTACACTAATTCTTGCCCATCTTTATGTTGTACAGCACTGGCGTCTTTACCAAGGTCTGCCAAAGTTCCTTCTTCATTGTGGAGGCTCAGTAGATTTTTTTTTTTTTTGAATGAACAAATGGGTAAATGAATAAACACATGAATATTCCCAGCACATATCAATCCAGTGGTATTTATAACTTGCTAGACTGACTTCAGCTTACAAATTAAACAAGCCATGAAATTTGAATTTAGTAAAAGAATTTGGGGAGGGTCCTCTGAGCCAACTAATCACCATCTTGACTATCTTTTAACAAGTTGTTAGCATGCGGTGGTTTAAAGCCGTAAGGGGTCTGCTTCTTCAGGCACTGCCCCGGGTGGCCCGGCGTGGTCCTGTGCCTCTGCCTGGCCCTCTCTGCTCTCCTAGGAAGGCTGGCAGCTTGCCGGTCCTCCAGTGCTGATGGAATGTCCACTCCCACTCATTGCTCTTATTTGCTCTTCTCTCCCCTAACCTCTCACTTTCTCTCCTATGTTCAAAGCTTCTTTAATGGTCTGAGATCTGAGCATCAGTCGGAGATTTTTGTATTGGGAATTAGGTCCTTCAAAAAGTATCTCAAATACCCAGCCCATGAAGACGGGAAGAAAAAATGAAACCTCAGGGCAGGTGTCTAAAAATCCACACTTGCAGAACACATACGTTAGGTGGGGACTTACCTTCTGGGAAACATAACTTCCTAAAAGCCCTCACCTCCAGCTGTCCAAATGAACAAAACAAGATCTGTTTTACAAACATATGATTTAAACATGGCTTTGGGTGTCTTTACAACCTTCCCCTCAGCGTCTCCCCCATAGTGCTTTGAAGGGAACGTCTAATGCAGAATTTTCCCGATAAAGGTTGAGGAAGGGAAAACGAAACAGAGGGAGGCAGATGGGAATTATACACAGTAGGGCACACTGGTTAACCATTCCATGTCATAGGTTCAATTTCCATCCTTGATTTTAAAATATTTTCTGTTGGCTATCTGCTCAGAAACACCCCGGAACAGCCTCCTTGCCTCTAAGGCAAGCCGTGGTAGAGAACTTGGTGTGCCTACATGGAAACCCTTCGGGACTTGCCACGACCCTCAGGTGAAATCCAGACTCCTGGCACCATCCCCAGCCTGACCCAGGTCCCTCTCTTCTGTTACACTTCACCTGCCCACTCTAGAAGCTCAGCTTCTGCTGCAGCCACCGTTTTATGCTTTGAGCCTTTACACCTGCTGCTCTTCCTTCCCGTGATTCCTTTCGTGCCCTTTCAGCCTCTACCTCCACACTGTTAAAGACCCAAATCAGATGTTACCACCCAGTGAAGGCCTTCCTGACCCAGCGGGGAAGTCACTCATTCTCCTGTTTCGTCATGGCTCTTGTACCTGATCCCATTGTTCTTATCAAAGAGTAGGAAAAATTAATATTTATGGGTTGCCTCCAGCTCTTTGAGGCTGGAGACTTATCTTTGTATCCTCACATTGAACTGGGGAGATGGCTACCCTGATTAATTCCATTATTGACGAGAAAACGAAAGCACAGAGAGGTTAAGTAAGCTGCCCAGGTTCAGACCACCAGTAGCTTGTAGAACTATGATTTGAACACAGGGAATGTGGGCTCACAGCCCCCCCTTTGAATCACTTTGAATCACTTTGAAATGCTGTTTTTCCATAAAAATGATCATACTGGTTACCTTGTTACTTTTACTAGGGTGTCTTATTTTTTTTTTAATTCTTTTTTTATTAATGTAAATTCTTATTCTTAATCAACCAGCTCAATTATTTATATTTGTATATGAGCTATACAGGTAATAAATTCCATCTTAAACTATTGTTCTAGGATATATGCTAGTGTGACCCCAGGTGCGAGGGAAGGTACTGTAGGTGTTCTTTGTAGCTCAGGGGAGATTGTTATTTTTATTTAAATTTCTTGTTCCTACAACTTGGTTTTTTTAACTAAATATTTGACTACCCAAAGACTGGACTTTCTTATACTTTAAGGGTCCCCCGAAGGACCTGGAGTTGGCTGTGTTCAGGGTAGGCACTGAAACTTTTGCTGAACTAATTAACACAAGAACAAAACTGCTTCCTTGTTGTCAACTACAAACAAGAGAATGTGTCATCAGGTTGAATATTTAAGAGTCGAGAAGCTGTCTCACTGGGATCCCAGCTTTGAGAGCGTTGAGAGTTAGTTGGGATGGTAGAAATGGAGCGATGACTTGGCCAGCAACCTCTCCTCCAAACTGCCAGTCCTTCGTTCAGGCCTCTGGTGGCCTCCATCCTCGTCACCTTGCATCTTACAGGTATTATCTCATTTAATCCCCATGATAGCCCTCGGAGGTAGGTGGTTCATTAAACTTTTTTTTTAAATAAGGAAATTGAAGCTTTGAGAGGTTAAATAACTTGAACAAGGTCAAATACCTGGTTTAGCAACAGAGCTGGGATTTAAACCAAGGGCCTTCTGACTCCAAGGTCATGCATGGCCTTATTCACCAGCTTAAAACTTCCCTTGAAAGAAGTCTATTCCACAATTACTGGCTATTACATTTGGATTCTGATTCCCTTTTACACAGAAGATTTTTGCCTCCATGTCTTTATTTTACTTGCCTTATCCAACATCTCCCCCCATTTTTAAATAAAAATAAAAAATTTCCACAGATTTTTTTTTAAACTTTTATTTATTTATTTGTCAGAAAGAGAGAGAGAGGGAACACAAGTAGGGGAAATGGGAGAGAGAGAAGCAGGCTTCCCGCCGAGCAGGGAGCCCAATTCAGGGCTCGATCCCAGGACCCTGGGCAACTGAGCCAGCCAGGTGTCCCATCCACAGATATTTTTGATCCTGAAAATCAAACCTCACCTTCCTGGTTCTATAACCCTGGATAGTTTGAGACTGTTTCTCCTGAAATGCTTGTTCCTTTTTTTTTTTTTTTTTAAATAGTATCCTACAATCTCCAGTCTTTGGAATCCCATTTCTTGGCCTTCCAAATGAAATCCAGAACACAGAAGTCCTTATTCTTTTTTTTTATTATTATTATGTTGTGTTAATCATTACATTACATCATTAGTTTTTGATGTAGTGTTCCATGATTCATTGTTTGCATATAACACCCAGTGCTC